>NC_143396.1:111380638-111683668 GCF_052110815.1 Crocodylus siamensis | reverse complement strand
AGATTATAAAATGAGAAATTGCACTTCTGTTTCATATGTCTAGGTTGCCCATGTTGTTTTCCCAGTCTAGGAAGCAGTGTTCTGGTACAGTCGCTTCATATTGCATGTGGCCCCCCACTTACACAGTACTATATAGCCATACAACCAAACATTTGCTCTTGAATATTGCTATTCTTCTCAACACACAAGCCTGGCTTTTGCAGCTGTATTTTGAGACAATCATACTCAAGTTCCCAATTTACTTTAGCTATTCTTATTTTTCCCTCATATTTATTCTTGCAACTTTCTATTAAACCATTCCTGCAGAGTGTTATGTACTGATGCTTCCATCAAACATTTTTTATACCTAAGATTTTTTATTTAAACATTTTATACTCTCTTATTTTGTCATCCTGCAAAAGATATTTTATTTAATTTGGTCATTTTGGACTCAGTGCCAAGGGCACTAGATTCTTTGGCATTTCAAGCATGTACAGCATTTGTCCCGAATCTTGCGGTCTAATACTAATGACGTGACTGATACAGAACAACACAATTAAGACTTCCTTACGGAAGAGGTTTGTTGTTAAACTGTAATTAGACTATAGATTTTGTAACCAGCTTGATTTACACGTGGGTTAGCATTTGTTTTCCTAGGGTGCAGCAAAAACATGCTCAATGGTAGCTGTGCACGGACTTCATCTTTTTCATTGCTAGCATGGTGCTGCATGCATTGACAGAAATAAATAAATTACTGACCAAACTTAATTTATGATGCTAAACTCAAAGTTAATATGTATTTCCATTCCATGTAGCATATTACGTGATGTGCTATCCCCTATGTCTGCAGGTAAAGCATCACGTTTTCAGTTATTCCAACTGAAATCAAAATTAAAAGCTCTCTTTCTTATATATGTACCCTTTTCCATTCAAATGGCTTGTTTCATTCTTCATTCTAAACCCCAAGATACAAGATATGATTTATGTGCCACTGGATTTATTATTGTAGACAAATTTGGTACAACTTTTCCATGGCTATTGACCAAAAAGGAAAAAAGCATTTAGGCATAGCTATTTTGGATACACCCTTATTTTTCTTAAAAAGAAGCTGTAATTCTTTCAGTGAATTATCTGATCCAAGCAAATCAACTGTGACTGATGATAGTTGAATCCTATATTTATTTTTAATCCATTGATTATGCCCTGAAATATGGCTGGAATACCTGCCACTGTAAAGGAGCCTTTATGGATTTTTATGTTAAGATATCCTTAAGAATTATATTTTAAGTTTCACCTTTGAGCTAAGATTACCAGTGATCTAGAAAGAAGGAGAAATTGATTTGAATCCTTTTATTTGTATTTGATTTATCCAATTTCCCACCAAGCCTTCCAGGCCTTCTTCATATAGATATAGGAAACATCTACACAAGATGCATTAGTGTGCATTACCCTAATGTACTGTACATTACGGTCACGCATCTACACGTGTGCACCCTTATTGTGCATTTAAAATCATGTCTAAATTTGATAACTGCAAATGCAGGCTTCAGATTTAAGTGTAATTAGTGAATGCACGTTGACACACATGTAGACATGACCTGGCACTTAATTTATTCCTGGGTATGCCCATCTCTGGCTGGCCGCATCTCTTCCCCCAGGCTATACAAGCTAGCAGCCATTGTGTGCCCTGGGGAACATACCACAGGAGCCTGGATAAAATTGGCGATCTGTGCAGGAGCCCAGCAGGCCCCATGTGCCCCCCTGGACAGGCCACAAGCTGTCTCTGCCTGGCCTGTCCCCCTCCAGAGTGGCTGCTTAGCCACAGGTGAGTGTTGCAAAGGACTACAGCTTGCTGCACCCCTTGCCCAGCCCTGGGATACCCCCCAGGGCTACTGCCTGGCTGTCTCTGCCAGCAGGGCCAGCACCTGCTCCCTGATGCTGCTCACCCCAATCAGTGTCTCTTTGCAGGTGCTGTGTTGAAGGGCCTCTGCCACATAGCTCCCAGTCCCAGGCTGTGCCCCTGTCCTGAGTGCTAGCAGCCTTCCAGAGCCAGCCATGTAAGGACAGTCATGTGGGGGACCAGATAGCTGGCATGGGTTGACCATGTCATCCTCATCTTCTTCCCCACTAAGCCCTGGCCCTACCCACATGTGCATGCCTATCCCAACTGCCCAGGTCCCCAGCTGGACCTGGGAGAAGGCAGAGGCACAGGACCAGGCACAGTGGGACCACTGGCCCTGAATGGAGGCCCTAGACCAGGAGTGCCTGGAGCAGCTCTGGCAGCAGGGGGGTGCCAACTGCCATACCACGGACACCCCCCTGGCCTTGGTGGCCACATAAATGCCTCCCACTGCCCAGCCTCTGCCCATGAACCCACAGGGTCCCTGGGTCCTGCCTGCTATTCCACAGCATGAGGATTCAAATGAAGGTGCTCCAAAGCAGAGTGCCTTCATTAACTTGTGTCTGTGTGTGCTGCAAAGAGGGCTCAGCTGATGCAGCCCAGCACTGCTCCTGGCACTGTTTTCAGAATTGGAGGGGCAGAAGGAAGCAGAGGGAGCTCATTCTGAGGGTCCAGTCCACCCAGCCCCCCACTTCAGCATGGCTGGGGAAACCCCAAATGAACCTCCCTCTCCTGCCTTTTCCCCCTCCCATCTTGAGACAGAACAGGAGCTGGAAGAGATGTGGCAGAGGTAGATGCAGCCTCTCCCTGGAATGGCTCCAAATTGGAGCTCAATCCCCAACTCTCTCAACTCAATGGTTTATGTCTGTTGGGTTGGGAGGATTGTTCTAAGTCATGGCACTTTCTGTGACAAGCAATGAGTTAGACCCAGAACTGCACTTCTGTCTTTGCATTTAAAGAAGGCTGTAGACACCTTCATTTTCAGCAGTAAACTTAAGCACCTAAAATTGTCCTACTGCTCATTTCCAGAACTCCCACAACCTTGGCTGGGTGTCTCAGTGCCTCTCTCACACTTTAATCCACTTGCATTCATAAATGAGGGATATCTGTGAGTAAGGGGTCTAGTCTAATAGGTGTGCTTAGTGTGTACATACACCAAAAAAAGCAATTTGTTCCTCACAAAGCACAGCTGCCATGGCCACTTGCATGCTAAAGCAAAGCCAGAATAGAAGGTGACAGTCCCACCTATCTCTTACATAATAGCCTAACAGAGCTCTCAAATAGAAATTGCAATACTCCACTACAACACCCTTCTCAGCCTGATGACTCTCTAATGCCAAATACATAAACAGTTCCTGAAGAAAGCACCAGAATCTTCTAGGATAGTGCATTAGCCACCTGGCTACAGTTAAAGCTGGGATTGGGTCAGTTCTTGGTGTTGAAACTGGACCACTGTATAAGTAGGAAATCAAGATTCAAGGAGCCAGAGAGAATGTAAATAAGAGCAAGCATAATTTGGTAGCCCTCTGTAAATTAGAGCACTCCCCTGGGACAATCTTGGTGCTTGCTTTGGGAATTGCTCGCACATTTTGCATTAAAGAAACTTTTGATAAAATGCATAAACAGTATTGAAAGCAGGGACCTGGACTCTGGGACTCCCTACACTGCCCTAATCTACGTAATTCATGCCCAAACAGATTACTGCTGCTCTGTATACAAACAGTGCAGAAATAGGCAAGGACATCTATGTTTAGTCCTCTTTCTTAAGCCAGTTACCATTGCTAGCTCTTTTTTACATCACTATACAGGGCCAGTGAAGACTGGTACCTCAGTGCAAGTTCTGTCCAATAATTGCTCACTAGTATCTTGGATCTGGAAGTGTATTGAGGCCTTTGAAGAGCAAATTGTTGGCATTGTCTTCCAATGCGAGAGACTAGTGCAACTGGATGACAAAGTGAGTGTTGGAGGCATTCCCTCAGACAGAATTCCAGCTGTTTTATCATAGGTTTTGCCCAAGTGGAACTGTGGGCAGCTGATATCCTGCTTCCTCAAAGGCACATGGAAGAGCTGGCCTTTCTCTGAAGATGATAGAAGGATGCCTCCTTATCTGTCTACGAGACATCTCAAAATAAGTTGCTTATAATGGGGAAAGTGTGAAAAAAGAGGACTGGGAAGCATGGACCTGAACAGGAAGGGCAAGTGAATGATCTTGGTGGAGTCTAATTTAATTGTGGAAAGAATCAGGTACTGGAAAGCTTTTCCTCAGGGAATGGTGATCGTCCTGCCCTGTGGCACAGGTGGAGACAGGTGGATATGTAAATATGGAGCATATTAAGGGAAAAACTACTGGCAAGTCAAGTCTTCCATGAAGATATGGATATCAACAGAAAAGTCTTGTTTTTAGTTGGAAGAGGTATATGTTGGCCTCTTAAAGCATAGCATTCGGCAGGACAAATAACTGTTTTAAAAGTCACCAGTTGAATACAAAATTCAGAGGAGGGAATCATTTTTGGCTGGTCTGAAACAACATGTTTTTGTCCTTTTGAGGAAATTAACCTCTCCCCCTTCTCCTGCCTCTCTTTCTACCATAGGTCCTTTCACATCAACAAATACTTTTATTATACCCAAAATGAACATTTTATTTTTGTAATTGTTTTAATCTTGTTTCAATTTAGGTAAAATTAAAAATGGAAAAGTTGGCATATTTTGAAAATGTTCAAAGGACACATTTTCAGTGTTTGCCAGACTTTTTTTCCCATCTTGAAACATCTTAATAGATTTGAAATCAATTTGCAAATAGCGTTAGTCAATCCCAAAGATATTTCTTCTGCTGAAAAATGCCTGTTTGAAACATTTTGCCCAGTTCTGTTCAAGGGCTGGTTGTGCTTATAAACCCATGGAATGTATTTTAGAGAAGACTTTTATTGATGTAGAATATTTTACTGAAATTTAGCATCCTCCAGCTTAAGTTTGGGTCAGAAAAATCCAATGATTTTCAAACTGTTAGACTTTTCAGGAAATTGATTGTAGGTTTTACTGTTGCGACACTTTCCAGTTCTTAGTGTAAACCAGGGAGCTGAAATCTGTGTCAGTTATACAAGCTGCTCACAAAATTGGCATACAGTGCCCATATCTTTACATTAAAAAAAACCAAAAAACCTGGCTACATTCCTCATGTTGGCATATACCCACTACACGCCTTCAACAGTTTTATAACACTAGATTAGTTTTTTTCTTATCCAAAACTCCTTTCTTTGTAAAACAAACATTTCACCAGCAAAGTTTTGTAAAATTGCTCCTTGCCCCACCTAGATTTTCCATGAGTTCTGTTGAGCTGCTCCCAACCAGGGCATAACAACCCCCAAATAGTTATAAAAATCAGTATCACAGTACATTTATACATTTTATAATTCTCTATCAGTCTCTTTCAGTGTCCTACTGTGGCTCCATAACTATTTTTTCTGTCAACTGTTTTTTCTACTGCTGGCCTGGAGTCTTTGTAGGGGCAATTGCTCTTTGCTCCTTTGCACGCAGCTATCAGATCTGCTAAATAGAGCACCCCAGTGTTGACTTATGTGGCTGTGCTTGTTGGAACAGCTCTATGGCATGTGTTCAAGGGTGTAAGGAACTGCTTTTGCAATCATAGCTTGGCAAAGAGAGAACCAGGAAAGGATGCCCAGATGAGCATGAAGCTGTCAGACCTATTTTTTTCTAAGTTTCAGCGAGGAATTTATTTTGTCAGCTTCTTAAGGAAGTAGAACATATGCATTACTTGGCTGGAAATTGAAGTTAATTTACATTCCTGAGGTGAAAAGAAAATCAAACAGAAGCATTAGTCTATCTTTTTCACCTCACCTACTGCTATAAGAAGCTGACCAAATAGGGGGTCAAGTCAATAAAGCATGGTATGCTATTGTTCTGATGGCTCTGTCTAAAATCTACTTTGGAGGAAGGTGGGAGTCAGGGAAATTCCAAGCTACTGAACTGAAACAAAAAATACCCCAGTTCTGTCAGAATAAGTGTTTGTGATATATAAGAATACATGACTCTAGAATGGAAAAATATAGTTCTTCCTATGTGTGTTTGATTTAACTTGCCACAGTGTTCTTCATCAATACTTAAAGAAAGGTCCTGTTCTTCCCTAACAGAGCCCATGTTTAACTTTAATCATATGGGGTGAAATAAATGCTACCTCAGACCAACAGCACTAGCCCTAAGCACCACTTACGATGTTTTACTCAAGTCTTCATACCTTCCTTATGCTGGCCTTATGCATAGAAGTGAATTTCATCTTAGTTAATTTAATATACCAGAAAAAAATATATACATATCTCCCCTTTCCACCAGAGACATGGTTAGTGCCACTAAATCACTTTATGATCTTGCATTCTAAAATCTTTTTCTCCTTCATTTTATATCCTTTCATCTTATCTTGGGTTGTCTCAACACAGTTTGTAAACTTGTTAGATTGTGGCTTTTTTGTCTTTATGGCTGATAGTGTGCTTTGCAGAGAAGAGTGAACAAATAAGCAGGGACCAGTTATCTTCTTATGCTGATTATCTGGGAGTCAGAACTGAGTGGGTGAAACCAAGCTAATGGGGAAACAATAGCTTGGGAGTTGGCTAGGTTCAGTAATGTATTGATTGTATCTGTTGTGATGTTGATTATATATGGTATATATGGATATAGAGGTCTATGTGTATGCATACGCACACACACACACACAACTTGAACCTTATTTAAAACCTAAAGAATGTAAAACATTAGTTTAGATATGAAAATAGACAATACAGACCTGAACTTACGTGAAGATCTGTGAGTGAATAAGTGGAAGTCTGGAGAGATCTGTACAAGCTGATCCAGATATAGAACTGAAATCAGTTGATGATCACTGCAAGGAAGTGAGAGAAAAGAGAAGTTAAGGAAGTTGGTATGACCCTGCTCTTGTATACACATAATCAGATACTTAGTCTCATTAATTTTAGTGGAACTGTTTACATGCTAAACTTAATTAAAAACTGATACAGTAAACTATAGTGTAGGATATGCTACATTACTTCTAGGCATCCCCTTAAATCATTTCAGATATGCTGAAAAGCCCAAAAATAAAAATGAAAGGGTTCATTTCCTGGCCTTTGTCTGTAGAGATTTTCACTAAGTTATAGGGACTTAAATTTCTATACGGATTCCAGCTGCTGAATGCATAACTGAAATAGAGACATAGGACATAAATAACCAGAAAGTTCACTTTCCAAAATGGAAATCATTTACATCCTAAAATGGTCATGGAATAAAACCCCTAGAAATTAAGTAACACAGGAAGTTTTAAAAACAGTTTTAAGAAATATATTCCCCCAATATTTTCTATTAGTGATTTGCCAGAAATAAAATGTACAGTAAAAGTTCTGTTAACCGGCATCTTACAAGCCAGCGTGCTTAATTAACAGGCATGCTGGCTTGTAAGATAAAGTGAAACCGGACATGCCCACCATGGCACATCCTGTTTCTCCAAGCCCCCATGGCTCGGGGAAAAGCAGCCTAGTCCCTATTTTCAAGAAGGGGAGGAAGAAGGAACTAGGTAACTATAGGCTGGTTAGTCTTACTCTATCCTTGGCAAGACCTTTGAGAAAATTTTTAAGGATCACATTTGTGGGGGATCAGCAGGTAAAATAATGCTAAGGGGCAATCAGCATGTATTCATAGCAGGCAGATCCTACCTGACTAACCTGGTTTCATTTTACGACTGGGTCCTCTTGCGGAGACTGAAGAGATTCAGGTCCCTCAGCCTTTTCTCATAGGGCTGGCCACGGAGGCCCTCAACCATACAAGTGGCCTCCTCTGGACCCTCTCCAGGTTCTTCATGTCCTTCTTGAAGTGCGGCACCCAGAACTGGACACAGTACTCCAGCTGCGGCCTGACCAGCACCACATAGAGGGGGAGCAAGACCTCTCTGAACCTGTTAGTGATGCCCCTGTTGATGCAGGACAGGGTACGGTGGGTTCTGCCTATTGCTTCGTCGCATTGGCGACTCAATCATGACTCCAAGATCTCTCTCTGCCTCTGTGCTGCCGAGAGGGGCAGCCCCTAACCTATAACCATAATGCTGGTTCCCTCACCCCAGGTGCAGCACTCTGTACTTGTCCTTGTTGAACTGCATCCTGTTCAGATCTGCCCACTTCTCTAACCTATCCAGGTCTGCCTGGATGCAGTTCCTGCCTGCCGGTGTATTCACTTTACCCCACAGCTTGGTGTCATCAGTGAATTTGAACAGGGTGCTCTCCACACCCTCGTCCAGGTCACTAATGAAGATGTTGAACAGCACCAGCGCAAGGACTGAGCCCTGGGGGACTCCGCTGCCCACACCCTTCAAGGTCGACATCAACCCACCCACCACCACCCTCTGGGTGCACACCTGAAGCCGGTTTGCCACCCAAGTGACTGTGCATTCATCAATGCCGCAGTCCCTCAGCTTGCTCACCAGAATTGTGTGGGACACTGTGTCGAAGGCCTTCTGGAAGTCCAAGAAGATGACATCGACTTCCTCCTTCCCATCTAAGCTCTTTGTTACCTGCTCATAGAAAGAGACCAGGTTGGTCAGGCAGGATCGGCCTGGCACAAACCTGTGTTGGTTACCCCTCAACATCACTTCCCCAGCAGGGCTCTCACAAATGTGGCCCTTGATAATTTTTTCAAAGACCTTCCCCAAGATAGAAGTGAGGCTGACTGGCCTGTAGTTGCCAGGCTCTTCCTTCCTCCCCTTCTTGAAAATAGGGACCACATTGGCCCTTTTCCAGTCCTCGGGGACTTAGCCCAAGCACCAGGAGTCCTCAAACAGCCAAAGCTAACCACACTCTTTCTTGCCTAAGTAGGTACATCATAAACCTCTAATGTTCCCCTCTATGCAGCATTAGTCAGGCTGCAACTGTCAGTACTATGTCCAGTTTTGGACACCGCACTTCAGGAGGGATGTGGATGGCCTGGAGAGGGTTTAGAGGAGGACCGCTCATCTGGTTAAAGGCCTACAAAAAAAACCCTATGTGGACCAACTGGGAGACCTGAACCTCTTCAGCCTCTGCAAGAGGAGGCTGAGAGGGGATCTTGTGGCTGCCTATAAACTCATCAAGCGGGGGGCAGCAAGAAATAGGGGATACAATGTTTATCATGGTGCCTGTTGGGGTTACTAGAAATAATGGCCACAAACTGGTAGAGAGCAAATTCAAATTGGACATCAGGAAAAAAATTCTTTACAGCGAGGGTTGCCAAAATATGGAATAAACTTCCAAGGGAGGTAGTGCTGTCACTTTCTTTGGAGGTATTTAAAAGGAGATTGAACAGATACCTGGGTGGGGTCATATGGCCCCCAGCACTCATTCCTGCCCAGGGCAGGGGTTCGGACTTGATGATCTAATTGATCCCTTCTGACCCTGACATTTATGAAACTATGAAAAAGCCTGAGGCTGAGTGGATTCATTCTTTGCAGGTTAGTCTAAGCTGCACAGATGAAATTGAAACAGAAATGAACAGACATTTACCTTTCATTCAGGAAATATAGCCATATGCCTGGAGTGGCTCAGGCCAGAATCCAGGGGGTCTAGAGCACAACTCTCTGGCTGTGTGTTCACTTCCTCTTTCTGCTGCCCCTGAGGTCTCTGAGATTTGCAGTCCAGAATTACAGCTGCAGAACTCTGCAGGATTGCTCATCACTTTCTCTTCCAGCTTCCAGGTGCCTCTGGGATTTGCAATTGCAGCCAGCTGTAATTTTGAGTGGGGGAAGGGGTATTTGACCCCCCTCCCTGGCCCCAGACCCCAGCCAGAGTTTGTCTGGGGGGCAATCCCCACCCCCATAGCCTGGGCTGCATCCCCAACCAGGCTTGCCCCTCTTTCTCCCATCAGCCCATATTTACTGCAGAGGGGTTGTGCCAGCTCTGCAGATAGCACAGCCAAGCCCATGGCTGGAAAGCATGCTGGGATGCAGACGAACTCTGATTTAACTTGAACCAGGAAGGGGTCTGGGACAGAAATTTCATAAACTGGTTTGACCCTAATCAGTTAAGTCTGATACATCTAACCAGGTTTATCTTAAACCAGTTTCAGCCATTTTCAAACTGGTTTATGTGTACTGAGCTTCTGTTCTGTTACAGATTCAAACCAGTTTCTGATCACTTAAACCAGTTTATGTGTAACTTATGTCCCTAGCCCTTTTGATTCTTGATGGTCTCTGACTGTTCATTATATTGTACAAATGTTTAACTTTACCTGTTAAGCTCTCTTGTATAGGGATTTCATTCTTCATTAGCATTTAAATTTCTTTATTTTTAAAAAGCAACAAAAAATATTTAGTTTCCAATTCCTTTTCCTTTTGATTAAATAAATAAATATAATTGGTCTTGTCTTTTCTAGCACCTAAGAACATTCTACAATGGTTGCCATTAAAATAGTAACATTTACAAATAGTTGCCACATACTGTTTATTCATTTTTAGAATGGGAGATTAATTCTAGTATCTGTGTGGTAACTGGCATTTTAATCTTGACCACCACACAAAGCACTTAGGATCTGCAAATAACAGCAAAGTTTGTTTAGAAGTATAAGGGAAATGTAGTATTTGTCAATGTGTTTTAGACTGGTATTCAAACAATATATGAGTTTAGACAACAGTGAGTATATTGAGTAAAAGACTATTTACTGTGGTAAAAGAGGTTTACAGTTCCAATGTCAATATTTCCCCTTGTGCTTTATATGGAACCTGGAGAAATCTATTGTGCACACCCCATAATTTAAAAATTGAAAGAAATGTTGACAGAAAAAAATGTCTTTCTGATGAATGCCAATTTTTCATGTTAGTTCATTTCTTTTAGGTGCAGTAAAAAGTGCTACCTTAAGCCTCAAGCTCATTTTAGTCCTCTGGCAAAGAAATCTTTCAGAGGCATAGCAGCACAGCTCCATGCCTGAGAAAGCTGCAACACATGGGGTAGCACCATCTGCTACTGTGCCAGTTATGGCACTGCAATCAGCCACTAATGCAGAAGTGGCTATTTTTGCCACCACTCACACAGTTGTACTACTGAAATCTTTGCCATCTTAGAGGTTTTGTAATTTGTTCAATCACAAACATTTAAAAAGAACGTTAAAAGATCAGGGAGGAGACTGGAGTAAAGGTTTAACAAAGCTCTAGTGGCAAAAGGTAGGTTTCTCAGTACCTTGAAAGCACCATTTTTTCTCTTTTGATAGAAGAATATGTATACCTGCTCTGGCTTTAGGATTTGCCAGCCTGGACAGTCTCTTTAACCAGAAGTAGAAGGCACTACCTTATAACAAGGGGAAACTGAACTTGAGGTAGCTGCTGGCTGAGTTCATGGACAGATCCCAGGACCAGCAGCCACTTTTGTGAGCCAAGCATGATGTCCCCCCCAACTACCACTGATTGGCCAAGGGGTCCTTGTGGCCCCATCCCCTTCCACTGATTGGCTGTGAGGACTGTCCATCATGTGGCCCTGCCCCTTTCTCCTGATTGGTCAACAGCAGCCATCTTGCCATGTTTATAACCCCCTCTCCCTTTCTCTCCCCAGTGGGCTGTGTGGCCAGACCACAGCAGCCATTTGGACTACTGGTTCCCCAGAGGCAGCCAACATTTTGTTTTCAGTGGGTGTGTCTACACAGGACGCTGACACTGTAGCAACAAGCTACAGTGATATAGCATCAGCAGGCATGAACTGTGATGCCGATGCTACTACACAGTAGCTTGTTGTAACTGCGCAGTAGGGTTGGAAACAACCCCTGCAGGACTGTGCAGTAACAGCGGTTACTGTGCAGTAACAGCGGTTACTGCACAGGTACTAAATGACTGCACAGTAACAACTGCACAGTTGAGGGTACTTGGCAATGCATCCAGGTTTTTTTTTTCAAGGAGCCCACCAAAAGCATGGAGCTTGTGCTTTTCTGACATTGTAGTTTACATGAAAATTGTGAAATAATGATTTTGATAGGTCCCTAATTATAACACATGGATTAATGTAACAACTGTGTTCAAGAAAATACCTCTTTAGCAACACCATAAAAGAGTGTAAGCTGGTTGAAGTTAGCTTACAAAGTTAACGGCAGTGAGATACTTGCAAAGCAGTATGATGGACTTTCACGAGTGTGTTACGGCTGCACTTTCTGGCATAAAGAGGTTAAGCATTATAGAGGCCTTCACCCTGAATGCATTAAGAAGGATTGCTCTGTTGTTGCTCATGGGGTGAGGGGATGAAAGATGGTGATGAATTAAGGGGTAGATTCTGATCCTACATGTGCTGCACAGTATCTTTCTCTTTGCATAGACCCAGTTAATTCAGAATCTTAAAGGAGTAAGGTTCTCCTCAGGAAAAGCAAGCGTATCAAGGCCCCAAATGAACAAATTAGGGTTATTAGTTTCAGCAACAGATTTCCAATATACAAAACCTGTATGTGTCCATTCTTTCTTGAAGTATGAGGTTAAAACTGATTTGGAATGGTGTGTAACCTGGGAACACCCAAAGGTGTGCCCGTCCTTAATTAGAAGGGATCGATGTGGCAGGTGACAGTGCTGTGAGAGGAACACTGGTGATTTAAGCGTCGGTCCCTCTTTCCTCTATAGAGTCAACTCCACGCCAATGCTCTTAACTACTTATAGTTTATTGAATTATAATATGCATATTATTTCTTATTCAATATATATATAGGTAAATATTCTGTTTAGTAACCAAGGAAAACTTTCCAAAAATATTCTTAGCAATATCTTTTAACAACACCAAAGGTATACAGACGAATATTTACAATACAGTAAGCCAAAAACCCATTACATCCAACTAACCCAATTCCATAACATTTTGTACAACATATTCATAATTATGATAAAAATTATACAAAATATAAGGCACAGTCTTACATGAAATAAGGCACGTTTACCCTGGATCCCAGCTAAAAAACGGTGCTTCCCCTTCTATGGGTCCAGCTGGGAGGGAAACTTTCACCTGAGGCTTCCCTCTGGGCAGGCGGGTTGCCTTATTTCAGGAATGACTCCCCTGCGGGACTCAACTCCACCAGCAACTTACAGTTTTCTTCGAGGAGCTGTCGATCGGGCCTCAGAGCCCTTCGCTAATCAGAGGCCCCACCAGCGTTGTCTGCATCACTTCGAGACCTCCCCTCCTGGCCCTGTGCCCCGCTTTGGGCACTGAGGTTCTTCCAGCTCTCATGGAGGGAACTTAGCTGCCGCTGGCTCAGTTTACCTAGCCTTATGCCTAGGCTTCCCCTTTCCAGGGGCTTCTTGCCCCCTCCCCCCCCCCCAAGCAGGGGCAGGGCAAGCCTCTCCCAGCTGTTACCTGATTGGTAGAAATGAGTCCTTCTCCAAGCCAGGCTTGCCAGGCAAAAGCAGTGAGCCTGCCACATAAGGTAAATCAGACATGACAGAATGTAATCCTGACCTCCCAGATGACGGCTCAGGGGGATGTCAGGCAGTGGTGAGTCTAAACAACCAAACATGTTCTGGACCTCTGCCTGCCTATTTCTCTCCGGAGAAACCCAGCAACAGTAGCTGAACCACTGTTGACAAAGCCCAATGATGTCACTGGAAGAAAGCAAGCTGTTCAATGTCTTTAAACACACAGTAGTCTGCCTCTTGATCAAAAACCATCACTAGATATAATCAGTCTTCAAACTGCTACATGATTCTGTTAGATCATATCTGAAACTTGCTTTCTCCCATCATATTGTATCACTTCTGGTTAGGCCGAAGAACCGCTGGAACAGAAGTTGACTACATAATTGTGGATAGAAGAAAAACATATGAAGTGCTGTTTTTACTGCTGAGCAAAGCCGGGTTAATAATAGATTGTTCAGTCCAATGGGTAAGGCAGAAAATCAAGGGGGAAAAAACCAGTTCAGACCAAACTAAAAAAGCCATTTGGGGGGGTTTCAGAGGGAAAAAAATGCTCAGAAGCAACCTAAATTGTCTAATTGGACCCAAAATGTGAAGTTTTGGTTTTAGGCAATTTAACCCAAATTAATCTTTTTTATTTTCCAATATAGATCATTCATAAATGAAAAAAAGCCATTTGACATAAAAGATCATGGCATATCATTTTGAAAATATCACATGAAATTCTGCCCCATTTCATCCAGCATAAACTGTTCCCTGAATATGACTTAAATTTGTGAGATGTTTTACCTCCACCTGAAACCAGTCCTTTCAGTGAAATGACTAATTCTATATTTTAGGACTACCAGCATCTTTAAACTCTGGATCAGGGAATCACTAGTAGGTGGCTTGGGCAGTCATGTTGACTTGGCTCTCAGCTTACATAGCTCTTTCATAGCTGTCTCTAAATCTCTGCCCTAGAGTTTCCATTATAAATCCCAGGGATAACATAATTGACACAGTATAGTGTACTCCTAGGTACAAAACAGAGTATATTCATAGTGAAACCTCATGGCTGTGTAATGAAGATGGGACAGAGTTTGAGTTTAGCTGATTTCAAATCACTCATGTCTTCCAGCTGGAATGTTTGTAACGATTAGGTGGATCTTTGCATTTCTAATGGGGCATGACCCTTAAAGTTTGGGGCACCATGTGCAGATGAAAAGTGATACTCTCACTTCTAGATCAGCATTACTCTCTTTGTAACTTCTGTAAAGAGCACACAACTGATGTGTGGTAGACTGGTCTCAGCTCCATAGCATAAACCTCCTATTAAAAAAGATCTCTCTATGCTTTGTGGGTATGTTTTACACTCTATCAGTTGCAGCCCCTACAATTACAGTGGATACATTAGAGAGGAGAAGTAAATGGTCTGAAATTAGCTGTGACACCTTGTTCAGAGCACCATACATGAGGACTGATATCTCTTACTAGAGAGAGTATCACACACCTATCCTAATATATAGATTGTGTCTGATTATGATCTTTTAAAAATTGATTGCATGATTAACAGAAAACAATTTGTGCATTAAACCCCTAGGATAAACTACTGACTTCGTTGAAGTTACAGCAGATACTATTAGACCCACTGTTCTTTTTCTTTACCTTCTCTCCTTCACTGAAGGGAAAATAAGATTTCCCCAAACTGATAAAACGTTTCTCTTGGTAATGTGTGGAGATAGACACCCATTCGTATCTTCTCCAAAAAAATGATTCTGTTATATTAAAAACATATTAATTATAGCAGTTTGCTTTTGAAGATAAACAGCAGTAAAATGTAACAAAAAGTGATAACTAACAGAGACCACAGCTCTATTGCCTAACATTGCCTATAAATTGCAATATACATTAGTATTTTCACTAGATTGCTGGTGTTCCTACTGTTGTGGCCAGTCCTATTCAAATAATTCATTATTTCTCCTCCTCTTTTCTTTCAAATATCCTATGCAGTCGGTACATCCAGTGTTCTATTGTTAATTGCTTGTTCTAATAAAGATATGCACACTTCTAGATCAGAACATATATATATATATACATATATTCCCTTATTCACAAGACACAACCCTCCAAAGAGATTTCCAAACAGAGCTTGTCTGTGCCACCTGGAAAGCAGCCTTTTCACTGCTTTTGATTGATTGTGACAGCTTAAATCCGCAAAGATCCCACCCGTCACATTCTGAATGCAGCTGAGCTGCCTGTGTTTTATATACCTTGAATTCAGCTAGATTGGATTTATATGTCTGCGTGCATAGCAGGCAGGAAACTGCTTGGACATAGGGCAGGAAGTTCTGTGAAAAGCAAATTCTAAAGTCTTTCATTCAGTCACACAGGCTTAAATTCCTTTGGGAAAGGTATATTTTCACAGAGTTTTTGGCATCCTGCAAATTCAAGCTGAGGTTATCCACATGAATCCTCAACATGAACCATTATTGGTGATGGCTATAAGCAGACATTCAATTGTTTTTCATATAAATTTTTTTTTAAAAAGTCAGTTGTATTCAACTGTCCTTGTTTTGTCTGTGGCTGCTCAGACAGAAGATTTCTTAAAATGGAAGGTTTTTTTCCCTAAAAATAATATTATGAAGACAATCAACAGTTATTTTAAAAAGAAACTATAATAATTCATGGAATTAAAAGCCAAAACCCTTTAATTCTTACTTAAGCAAAGTTCCCGTTGAAAACAATATAAACCTTAGAAAGGGTATCAGGATTTAGCCTATACAAATTAGAAATTAAACAAATGAATATGTGACTTAGGCTCTTTCTCTTTGCAGTCTAACATTGTGCTTGCAGTACGTTCTCTGCTCTTGGTCCAGTCTAGTTCTAGGTAATTCCAGTTGAAGGGCTCCCGTATCTTGCTTAGAGTCGTATCTTTCTCTCTACCCTATGTCTTATGCAAAGGTTCTGTGTTCTTGAGATGAAATCTGGCAACTTGTATCTTTAAGATCGTATGTTAGCATTCACATCATTTCTATGAAATGTTCATGAGGTTTTGTAAGCATCTTCCAGCCTGAGTATAAAGTCATAAAGTGACGAATGATGAAAGGAAAAGTAGGGATGAGGGAATCGCACTTCATATGGAGCAGGAAGAAATGGAATGAAGTATTTTACCTTTCCAAACTTGCTTTTGCTCTGTCACACCTGATATATATTGCTACTCCAAACTCATCTTTATGACATTACAAACTATGTTAAGTAATGGGATGGACTCCTGAAGGACTTGCCTTTCTCTTCCAAGCAGTACCTAATTCCAGGCACAGGAGTTCAAAAATCAATTCAATGTGGTGCATATGCTAAGCACACAAAAACTGGAGTGATGCTCAGAAAAGATATAGCACACACTAACCTAATACTCCTTAAAAATGTATTCAAGTAAAGTTATAATTCTAGATGTTGCATTTACTAGCACAGTTGCTGTAAATTGTAAAAATGAATTCCCTGTCCCAAACTGCAAACCAAGATGTAACAAAGTACATCATGATTATAAGAATATGAATTTGAAACTTTCCTGCACCCAAAGGCACAAACAAAAATCCATCATCCATGTCTACCCTAGGTTGCTCTCTACCTGTCCTTTGTATTGTTCAGCTTTGTAAGTTTTCTTACAGATTATTTCGGTTAGCTGTTTACATGCTGCCCAATGGCAAGTCTTTCATGAAGGTCTGGCTTCATTGGTAAGATATCCCAAATATGTTCATCATCTTTTTAAAAATCTGAGAGACAGGGGTTGTTGAACTCTGAATCTTTGCATCTGTTATAAATTCATAAATCCTAGGTATGATGATAAGCTGCATCTGACTAGAGGACCTGGTGGCACATGGTGAGGCTACTTGTGGCAAGGTAGCTCTAAAAAAACTACAGTGTTGCAACCTCAAGAGTAAGGCAAGTATGCCTCAAAACCCTACCCCACCCCCCTGCCTTGTGGGTACTCCTTGGTTGGTAAAAAGCTAAGGGACATCACTCTGACGGAAATGTGCCCTCACTGAGGTGTTAGGCAGTCAGCAGGAGCTCTAATGTGTTGCTTCTTGGAAGAAGCTGCAACCATTGAGGCATTGAACGTCTGGACTTGATCTGGTCTTTGGACTTGTCTCAGTGATCTAAAGTGGGGATGGTAGGTCTAGGAAAGCCTCTGCTCCTTCAGTGCCTATGTGTATGTGTTGAAAGGCTTGGTGTGATGATCACATAGACCTCTTTCACATACACCACGATCCAGAGGATCGACAATTGCCAAGTAAATTCATTACATTAAATACATTAATGGGATTTGCTTTTGAAAGCATTTAGTTAGCTGTCTGTATACCTTTGGAGGGGTTCCAACTTTCATATCCATAAGCTAAAATAGAAATAACATTTGAGTTGAAGATGAATAGTTTGGCCTTTAATTTGCAGATTTTCACTGACCAAATCTTAAATTGGTAAATGTATCTGCAGCCTTGCCAATTCATGACATTATTTCCTTCTGGATATCCCCATTGGCTTGAATGTTACTGCCAAGATTTGTAAATTGACTGGCTTCCTGTATTCCTTTGCCTTCTAAAGGAATGCTTGAGCTAGGTTGCAGAGATTCTCATTAGATTTATTTTTCATATGCAGTTATCAATCCTATCTTGTCTGTGATCTGATATTTTTATACAATCACTTGAATGTTTTTTCTTTTGAAGTTGAGGTCCAATTTAGTTGCTACAGTTTAGTTGCTTTCCTGCTCTCTGTTCTTAATTTCTCTATTCTATCAACTTCAAGAAAAGTTTATCTAACAAAGTCAGATGTGATCCTTACACTTTATCTTAAAATGGACCAGCAATATTAACAAGGTAGCAACCAAAATATTTGCAGCTTAATTACTGTGATTTTGTTAAATCAATTTTCCCCAAACAAAAGGAGACAGACAGGAAAAAAAAATAAAGATTTTCTCCAAAATTTGAATTTCAACAACAAAGTGGCATTCATAATCTTTTGACCTGTTCTAGAGTTCTATTCCAGACATCCCAATAAGTCAACAGAACTGAAGAAAAATTATTAAAGTTAAGCAGTTTCTTACATGCTTTCCTAAAACAGAACAGTAAGTGGGGAAAATGGCAAAGCAAAACAAGGCTAAGATATAGGATGGCAATCAAAATGAAAAGGTACAACTCCTTTTGGAGATGCTGGGGCTTCTGTTTGTCCCTATTTTCCACTAGCTTTCACAGTAATCATATCATATGAGCATAGTATCTTTTCACCCCAAGTTTTCAAAAATACCAAAGCTTTGACTAGCTAGTTTTTGTTCAAAGATGCACTTTCCATTTAGAACTATCTTCATAACCATAAAAATCCCATTTCCACAGGCTACTGGCAGGAGGAGCACATGGGAAGGGGTACATGCCCCCCTGAGATTTGCCCCCAACTCTGCACCACTCAGAACAGCAAACCGTGGCCCCGTGGAGCTGGGTGGAGAGGCTGCAGCTCCTCCTGCAGGGCCCGCAGCAGCCACAGTTGAGGTTTGGGTCCACCTCCCCCCGGCCCAGGGTGGAGGTAGCTTGACCTGTGTTCTGGCCAGTGGTCAACAGTTTGCCAGGCTGGCTGCTTCCAGTCCTCAGTGTGCCCGCCCAGACTCAGGAAGTACCAGTCATCCCTGCCCATTTCTGAAAAACATATAGTTTTTATTGTTTAGAAAATAAATCATGATTTGTAGCAGTCCAGTAGCACTGAAAAGTCCTGAGGAGGTCATCTACTCCAGCCCCCTGCTCAAGGCTAGATCATTCCTTTCTAAACCATGTTGGGCAAGCGTTTAAACTGAAGTTAAAACACAGGAATGGCTGCACCCACTGAATCACTGGTTCACACAGCCTTCCAGACTCTAACAGTGTTTGGCAAATACCTGATTTTCAAAGGGAAAAATCCCTGTGCTGTTTGTGAAAAACTTTGTAACTGTCCATTAGAAAAGGTTAGAGGAATTATTTTGTGACACCTACCACAGCTAGTTAATATGCACCATGACACATATGACTTGATTTGCCTAGTGTGTTCTAGATTTAGCAATCATTGGTTATGTACAAGCATTACATTTAAACTGGCAGAGTTGTAGTTACACCAGCTGAAATGTTCTGTGAACAAGTATTCACAGCATGTCAGCCAACATGGTAGAAAGCTCCTAACGCCATGTGACACATCAAACCTGGCACCTGCAGCCCCATGCACAGGGTGTGGGTACAGGGCTCTGAAGTGCTGTGCAGGGGAATAGCTCCCACTCATGGAGCTTGACAGCCCTGAGCTCTGGCCATGGTGATGGGGGCTTCCTGCAGCCAGAGCCCCAGCAGCACTGTGGTGGCAGAAGCACAGTTCTCGCTGATCACGGGCAAACCCCCCACACCACAGCCAGAGCTCCAGCTTCAAAAGACAGTAGAGACCCACTCTGGGTCTTCTGTTTGATAGCCTGGCAGTTGTGTGGGAGGGAGGGAGTATTGTTATATTGGGGATGGAGGGTGTGCTCCCTTGGGACCAGCAGCAAACCATCCACAACCAGTTGCCTGGATTGCTACCACCTATATCCAGACAAAGAGAGGAGCCTTCAAAGCAAGCAGGGATGTGTGTTCTGGGTCCCCCTGGCTAGGTCCTTTTAACATTGTAGGGTGTCTGCAGAGCATACAGAAAAACCTTTGCACGCTTGTACAAGTATCAAATGGTTGAATTTCAAATAGCTTAAACTTAAGTGGCTAAATTTTAACTGAGTGAACTGAATGCTTCTACACGCCCATGGTGTATGTGAATATTTTTAAACCAATGTAATATTGTTTTAAATTCTGCTAAACTCTTTACCTCCATGACCACGTGCAACAAGGAATCATGCCACAAAAATGTATTATTGATTTCATTTTGATTACCTTTCTCTTTTACCAAGTCTTGTCTAGTTTGTGCATGTAAGTTGTAAAGTTCTTGATTTCATATAACTCAATTATGCTCTAAGGTACTCAAAAGCTTTATTGAATAAATAACTTATTTTAATTTGTCCTCATATAGTAGCTTTCCAAGGAGATTTAAACCATTTTTCTCCTGTTTGGCTACTTTCAGACACAATTTTACAAACATAAAACAACCAAAATTGAAGTAAGATTCTAAGTGTTAGTATGCTGCATAAAAGTATAGCAATCCCTATATTTCAATCTTTTTATAAAGCAAAACAAAATATGAATTATATTATTTGCATTATGTGCTGCAGCACATTAGAGAAACCCTTTAATATGTTGATCTAACCTATCTAGCCATATTCTGCACTCAGTTACAGCCAAAGGACCCTGGAGTAATTCAGTTGTATTAGTTCACATTTACAAAGTATAATCAAAATCTGGCCTAGATAAAATAGCTTCAGACACATCCCCTTCTTCCTTTTGAAATGTATTTTTCCTGTTTTGATTAGATACTTTAGTACTACCTCTCCAATTATATGTAGCTTTTCCTGGTTGAAAACAGCCATCAGAATTTTAACCTATGTGAATTCCCAGATTTCTCCTTGCTGCCATTTGCAAAAGTGCAAGTTAAAGGAAGGGGAACAGAAGCAAAAAAAACATTTCCAGGCATGTTCTTCATGTCTGAGTAGTGATCATCAAAAATTCACTGTCTACCACTCCTGTAAATTACTTAGAGAGAGAATCTACAAAGATTCCTTTGTTAAAACAGCAAAGAAAGTTTGTTTCAAAAGTTGACTCAGTGGTCCTTTTCCTTTCACTGATGTCTAATTCATGTCATGTGATGGTGTGGTCACAACAGAATAATAGCAGTAATTACTTTAGTAAATTCTCATGTAGCTATTCAAGACTACCCACCCCTGGGCAGCTTGTGTTATGTATACCATACCGTATTTTTCTCAACACCTACAGTTTTTTTTCATTTCAGTCCGGGGAGTATGTTTGCTTTTCTCTGCACAGGGTACAATTTCTTTTTTTAAAGGAATTGTCATTTGCCTTGGGTACTCCTTTGAGACTCATTGGAGATATGACAAGCACAGATCTGGTTCTCACCTTACATTTAAATAAACAATCTTATCTTGAATGGCCAAATCTCTGTCTCTGGGTTTTCCTGTACTTGCTTTTGGTGAAGCAGGATTGCCAGTGTTACCAGTCAGATTCTTATGCCATAAACCAAGTGTACTTAGAGAGAACATGAGAAAAATTAGCTAATTGCTATGAATAAAAACCAGTCAGCTTCTACCTAAGAGAAAATGTCCAAATCCATAGGTCTTCATTAAGATAATTCAATAAAAGTTTGTGCCTCAGCAAAGCATATATTGACTATGTCCATCCAGTATGAATTTGGTGAGGTTTACTCTTCATCTAAGTGAGGAACTAGTGAAACAAAATGGAGCCAAGCAAATAGTGGGTAATACCTCATTTGGGACCTGCTGCCCCAATAATAAAGCTTGCTCTTTCTTCAGCGGAGGCTGCATTCATGATGAAGTATACAGTTTTTGGGGGGCTTTTTTAATGTATATTTTCCCAGCTCTTTGGTGGATACTTCACTGGCCCTAACATAATCACTTCAAACCTTACCTGAGGCAGAACTGAACACTGGATTTCCAGAAAAGTAAAACAGTATATACAGAGTTTAATGGGCCAGACTCCAGGCCCTATAAATTTTACTGTTCCCATTTACCCAATGTAAGTTACAAGTTGATTAAAACATGTGTGAATTGATTCCTCTAGACTTCATTGGTGGCTTTCGACTGAGAAGTACTCTGTTTTTGTCATATACAAAATACTCCATACATTATTTGTAACAGTTGAAATCTATTAAAACAAATCACTATGACTGTAGGTCTGCTGCAATGTCTGAGTTGCAAATTTGGTTAAAAGGCAACAGATTATTTTGCTCACTCTGTTAATTGAAGGCTATCATAAGTTAAAGAAAAAACCAACAAAAAATGCTTTGTAATAAAAACACACAGAATGTTCAGGTAGATAGGCCCAATCCTATTTCTTTTGAATTGTGTGAAAATATGATCAGGCTCCAGACTTCATGATATGAAGTAGTAGAAATAAAGATATTTTCATTCAGAGGAAGATGAACCAGCATAACATTTCACTGCTGCTAGCACCAGTTCAGAGAATGAAGCTAATAATCAAGCTATTAATAATTGCCTGCTTGGAATAAAATAAATTAATAAAAAGGTTTTTTTTAACTTCTCTGTGCTGTGCCTGCAACTCCCTTTAACATTTGTGAAAAGAATCCAAGTAATCGTGATAATAACTGTCAGGTTATCAATCCATCTCTAGAGAGGACAGTCTAGTGGCAGCCAGCATATGACATCTGCATTCATAAAAGGCTATATTTATTTTTTTCATTGAAAAGCCATAGGCATACACATATATACACACTGATTATACAATGGGCTTTAAAAAAGCAGGTGTGTTAACAAGAGTTTGAAGGAAGAAATTATACACTCTTGGCAAGACATCATGGAGGCAACCTTGATTGTTTTTTGGGCCAACACAAAAGTATCTGCATAATCAGTTCTAATAATTTGATTCACTATATATCCATAGAGATGTACGTCTGAACTATCACTATCTTACTCTTACTATTTACCTATTGCCTACTATGTTTAAGAGCATTTGCTAATATTAGAAGCATTTTTATGCATTTCTAAATCAAATTCTTACAAATTTGACTTTCATACTGGTAGCATAATTAAATGTGTATAATTTCAACAGATGTTTACATTTTGCATTGAATTATCCTGTCATGATACTTTCATGTGATACTCAGTTAAGCAATAGATTCTTAATTTACGTACATTTTTCTCACCATCTCCAACAGTGCAAGCTAAGTTTGTTTCAAAAGCAAGCTAAACAGTTTGTTTAAAAAAGACAACACAGCCAAAATTGGTGTGTCTATATTATGCTATCTAGTAGCTTCTGCTTAAATTGCATGCTTATTTTCTTAATTAAAAAGATACTATATTAATCCAGTTCCATCATTTGGTGGATATACATTTCAAGTTCAGAATGGACATTTTAGTTTGCAAGACATTCAGTAGCAGGAAATACTATTGAAATGCAGAGCTTTATAATAACTATATTGTTTTGTAATGGGGTACTAAATTTAAATCCACGAAGTGCAGTATATGTACCATATTTACTTGAATACAATATGAAGTTTTTTCCCCAATTGGCATGGGGAAAAATGTCCCTCATATGATAATCACATACAAGGAAATATCACTGTGACAGGGTGGCTAAGACACCCTGCTACAGTAAAGTAAGGAACCAAAACTTACTAGAGGACACTAAAGAAACCATGCCAAGCTGAGGCGAGAAAGATGCCATGCCCCAACTAATTAAAGGAACCAGATGGGGCTGTGGCAGTTCAATGGCTGCCACAGCAAGCTCAGGTGCCAGAGTCTGAGTCCAGGACAAGGAAAATGGCATGGCAGATGGAAAAGAGGAAAACTGGATCAAAAAAGAAAAAGGAAAACAGTTGTGTCCAGAAGACAGCAAATCAGATGCTGCCACGGGGGACACAGCAGAGTAGAAAGAAATGTAAAGGGACACCAAGGGAGTGTCTGGGGTTGGCCAGGAGAAAAGGGGAGCAATCTGCAAATAGAGAGGACACCAAGAGAAGACAAGAGGAAGAACAAACCCTGACTCTTGGAGGAAAGCCACTGGTGCAGCAATGGAGGAGACCACCCCATCAGAGGTTCCAGTCCCAAGGGGTGAAGATAACTGCTTTTGGACCCTAGAAGGAAGAAGAGACACAGATGAGATTACACCTTCAGGAGGGGTGAGTCCATCCCGACCCTGAAGGCAAGGGCAGAATTAGAACTGAGAGGAGGCTGTCTTGGGGCCTGTGCAGGGAAGAATGGGGTAACCACAGCCAACTTAGCAGGAGACCCCAGCTAGGTAGCTCACAAGACTAAGACCTGACTCTCTGTCTAGTAGGCAAGCAACAATAACCCCAGAACATCTTGTGTGGTTAGAGCAGAGTATAGGGATGGTGGAGCCCTGCAAAGATAAGCAGACTTCCTTAGCCTTTAACTGAGTTTTTGTCTCCCAAAGTGTTTGGTACCTCTCTATTCTAAAGGAATATTTTAAGGACAGAACATGAGTGTTACAGCAGAGATACAACTTGGCTCCAGGAAGCACGACTCTGCTCCCTTACAATCACTTTCTGAGATTTGTCTATCATTAAATTGCTGCCAAAAGCACTGTGTGCTCAGCAGTGGAAACCAACTGTGAAGTTCATTGAATATAGATAGCCAACACTGAACATGACAATAAAACACGTGGCCCATACTGGGCAAACATGCTGATGTAAGTCTTTTCCTCTGTGTGCATGTGACCCTTAAAAAAGCCTAGATATCCAGGAGTCAAAAAAAAAAACATGGGGAAAAAAAGCACAGTGGCAGATGTGGGGAAAGCGTGCAGCACTCAAAACCGCAGCCTGGCCAGCTGGATCCACACTCCGTCTGCCAGCCAGATTTTGTGCACCTGGATCACTGCTGCTACAGCCCCAGGAGGCCCCCAGGACCCAGGTAAGGCTTCTGGGGCCAGCCCAGTGTTGGCCCCAGCCTCCCCTACCCCACCCAAGGTAACTTGCCACAAGCCAGAGGTCAAGTGGCACTGGAATTCCCTGGGGAGAACTAGTGGTAGCACAAGGCGCACCACTGCCAGTTGTCCCCCGGGGAACCAAATGTCTACATGTGTATGGATGCAGCCTTCAGGTTTATTTTCCCTGCTGTAGCAGTGGAAGGGGGACAAACTCAAGTCAACCCTCCAATAACTGGATTCTATACCTGGAAAATATTAGCAAGTTTTTCATATATAGACTCTAATTATTGGCGGGGGTGTGGTCACTTATAATCAGGGTCATCTTCTAATCAGGGTCATCTTCTATTTGAAGAAATACAGTAGTAAAATCAGTTTTGGAAAGTGAGCTACAATGACCTGCTGCACCATGTTTACTTACAAGCAATTAAAAGGGAAGTGTCATTTTTTTATGATTGTTCTGTGAAGAAAGAGAGAATGCATTCCTGTGATTTAGTTGGGAAACCAAACAAGTATGTACTTGCCATTTGTAAATGTTATTACTGAAAGTTCCTGATTAACCTATATAGCATGCTTATCTGTCTGAATAATCAGGAAAACTGGAATATTTCCAGACTGAGGTTTTGGACATTGATTAAGTTATGTAGCCACTTCAGTTGGATGAATAATTCCACATCCTTTTCTTGGGGGGTTTTAGTGTTTAGATTTGCAATTCAAAACTTTCTCAGCAGAGTACTAAGACATGTGCCTAATTTTAAGTACACAAGAAGTCTGCTCACTTGAAAGACTGCTCATGAGCTTAAAATTATGCCCATGCCTACATATGTTGTGGAATCAGCAGTTTAGATACAATGGAAAAGACTCCATAGACATACCTGAGGTAGAAGGGCTGCAGGTGCACAATAGGCACACAGTATATATTACTTCTATCTACTTCTGTCTAGCAGAACTAATACATTTGGCACCAGGTTGCCTTTTTGCTAAGGTCTCAAGTACTGTTAATTTCAAGAATTAGTGTTTTGGCGTTTGTGTCCTAAACTACTCAAATCCTCTCACATCTCTCATTAAGCAACCCTGCTTCTGGCCTTGATACAGTAATATGTCCTCTATATCAAGTTGTTGGTCAGCCGTAAAATACACGGCTAGAATTCTATGACCACAGTCACATCCTCATGAGAAAAATGTACCTATAGTAATTTGACAGATCAATAGTTTGTAATTTCCAAACCATGCCAGATACTTCAGAGGACAGTGTAAATTCACATTGCTAATCTCACTGTTTAATATTATTTTAAGAGAATTTCTTCCTGACCCCTGCTTATGCCTTTGATGCAAAAAGCGGTTCGTTTCTTTTGGAGGCTCGCAAATAATTCTCAGGCACACACTATTAGCAGCACAAAAGGTGTATTTGCAAATAGAGTCAGAGCAGAGACAGAAAATCTCAAATTGCTCCGCCCCCGAGGAAATCTGCAGCAGGTACTATATGTTCTCCCTCCTGGGCACGTGTGCAGAAACAGGAACTCTTACAGCTCATTTCTGGTTCATACAAACACATATGTGATTACGTCACTTCATTCGTCGCATGTATATTATAATTAACTACTTAAGTATGTGGGGCGGATAGGCATATATGCATCAGCTAATTACGCACGCTCAGAAAGCTCTCTAGGTTACCAAGAGTTGAAATCCCCACCCCTTTCAAGAACACAGTCAGTTGAATTCCAGCTTCTGTAATCTGCATGTGAAAGTCAGGGGGAGAGAAGAAAAGGGAGTGATTCTTAGCACAAAAGGTCCTCGGTAGTGTTTCTGCTTATCAGGTACGAGATGCAAACTGTGCAGTTCTAACAACACTCTATTCATTATGCAGTTCTAACAATATTTCTAACACCTTCACTGCCCTAAAAGCAGTAAAGATTGAGAGCTCTTGTAATTTTAGCATAGCTATTGTAATTACTGGTGTTGGAATCTAATAATTTTGGAATGTCTACTACTTTGTATGAATCCTGAAGGAATATTTGCCTCAATAGCAATAACGTGTCATGGAACACTCATATATAGCTTAATTTTTTCTTTTCTTGTAATTGTTCCCCTGTCATACATGGTTGAAATTAATAGATCCAACTGATTGATCTTCTTCACACCTATCTTCTGCACCATGGGAAGTAGAGCCCTGACACAGAAAGTCATATTGGCAGGAAGGCCTGTGAATAACTCTTCTGAAATGAGTGGGGCTTCTCAGGTTCTTAAAGTTAGCCAGCTACTTTGGAGCCTTCTTGGGGGTCATTAAATCAGGACCTGTCTCTGCTACCTCTCCTTTCCAAGTGAAATATTTCCAGTCTTTTATTTTCTCTCAGGGTACATCTACAGGTGCAATTAGCATGATGCAATAAACTCTGGTGTATATTATGCCAGAGTTTATTACTTCCAGGCACCACATTTGCATGTGTGCCCAGGACTGTGGCATGTTGAGCTGGGCTGGAGTAGCCCTGACTGTCAGGGGGCCCCGGGGATCACCCTGCTCTCAACAGGCTTCAGAGGGGCTGGAGCATGAGGGTTCTCCAGTATGGGGCTACCCCCACACTGAAGCACCCTTTTGCCCCCACCAGCCCAATCAGCATCTACATATGCATTGCTGCACACTAAAGGATGCCACTGTACTTGTGTTTATAAGTACTAACCTGTGGCAGCATTAGTTAGTTTACTGTGGCCTACCAAGGCTGCATGTGTAGATGCTGAGACTTGACTGCGGAGCTAATTAGGCAGCTCCACAGTAAATATCTCATGTAGATGCACCCTCAGTAACATAGGATTGATGTGTACAGTATATAAATTTTGAAATGTTCAATGTGAATAGGAATCATTTAAACAGTTTTAAGCTTTTAATCCCAAAACAAACAAATAAGAAAGACCCAAATTTTCAAGAGCCTAAAGCAAGAGGCTTTTCTCACAGGTTGAAATATCAGACCATTTGCACTGTTTTTTGAGTGTGTGGCTTTATAATAATACTAGAGTACTAGAATGTTTCTATCACATAAATGTTTATGTTTATGACAATCCTTGTCAGTACTAGAGATAATGGGTGTTGTTACCCTACAATATCTTGCTTTTTTAATGTTTATATTTTTTAACAATATGTCAAGCAAAATTTCAGACAAACTCATAGTCACATTGCCTCATGCCTAACTTGAGAGTAAATTTCCTGCTTCTTGTGAGAAGGTTGGCAGAAGGGTAAGCAAATTCAGTTTTCATACATGCGTTGGGGGACTGGAGACCCCAAGTCGGATTTACACAAAAGGCCTAATGTAAAGCCCATTGAATCTATGAGAGTCATCCCATAGACATCATTGAGCTTTGGATCAACTCCATAAAGAACACATGCCTAGGCACAGACCCTGTAGGAGAATTTGAAACAGAATACTCTGACTGCCATACCAGCCCATACGTCTGACTTGGTAACATAAATTTTAAATCTGTGTCTATCCATTGGGACACTTTATGTACTATGACCTCATATTCCAGTATTTCAGCCTAATTCTTCATAGGAAGAACAGTCCACAAGTTCAGCCTTTTCAACATTTCTTTTAGAAGTCAATATCTAGAGTCAAACATTGGGCCAGTATATCAAGACCTGACGTTAGGTCTTGATCATGCCTCACAGTAATGGTCAAAGTTGTAGCATTAATGAAATGGTTAATACACACTTATCTGCATGTAATACAGACTAAGTACTTTAAACTCTGCTGGAAACACTTTAAAACTTTTAAAATTAAATAATCATTCTTTCTGTTCAAATGTTCATACTTACCCTGAGTGTAGAATGCCATGACTAGTGCCTGGATACACAATACTTTCAGACCAGTATAATTCTCATTTTTGGATACTAATGTTAATTTCAGTACATTCCAGAAGCAGCAGATGACTTGGTTATGCCAGTGTAACTGCCACAGTAGGCACTACTGCAATACAATGCTGTATTTTTATTGCCATTTACTCTCCAAGTAACTCTACACCATATTCTGCCACTTGTTTTTTGCTACAGTAGGGCTATATATTCTATGAAATATTCTTTTCACACTGGTATAAAGGCTTGTTACACCAGTGTAAGTGTATTGTGTGTCCAGGCCCATGACCTAGATCTATATTGTTTCTATAAGTTGTGGCATTGATCAGAGCATTTGCAAACCATAGTTCTAAGAGGCATATTTATACATCAGTTGCCTCCCTCTGATCCTCTTTAGGGATGACTTCTACCATCTAAAGTAAGGAATTCCAGGGGCAAGCATTTTTGTTAGAATGACTGTCCTGAATGAAACCCAAAAGTATGAAAGTGTCCTTAACATTATGTCTTCTTCCACCTGGAAGCATGATGGGACTTCCAAGTATAGGTGACCCAGTAAAGTACACAGTTTTCTTCTTAATGCTTTTGGTCTTTTGGGATTTTTGGCCTAGCTGGAACCAGGAGGCACCAGAGGTTAATGGAAATGAAACGTAGAAAGTCCAGACTTGCAGACCCCAATAAAGCTTAATTATGATCTCGTCCAAAATGGCACAAGCAATTATTTCAACCACGTTTTACTGCTGAAAACCTGTGTTCCATTCTGCATATCCAGTCTCTTGCTGATCATGCCAGGAATTTTCCTTCAGATTTATCACTCCACCAGAAAAAAGTACAGTGATTCTTTAAAACTTGCCAATTGCCTGGCAGCTAAATAATGTTACCTCAGAATTTGTAGTATTCTCTAAGGTAAGTACACGAAAGCATAGGTAATACTAAAGTAACTGTATATCTATTTATGTAAGACAAAATTGGCAAGTTTTTAATAGTGACCCCTTCATGCTCTTTGAAATAATACCCTGTGGTCCTCAGATAATTTGGGCCAGAAGTCCATTTAGTTAAGTGAAGGTCATGTCATGGATAATTGCATCTTCATGTTATATTGTCATTCTGCTCCACTGTCCCAAATGTGATATATGCCATTTCTAAAAATTCTTGTGCCATACATTGTGTCTATTTTTACCTTAGCCCAGTGGTTAGATGAACAAGCCAAATTACACATAGTTCTAATGGAGAAGTAATTAGTACATGCAGGAAATTTGTTCAATATATATTTGGTATGAAACGTAAAAGGAAATGTTATAAGAGATGCATTTCAATGTTACCCATACCCCTAACAGTACATTAACACTATTGATTGAAATAATTAATTTCTAGAGGTTTGATGAATTCAGAGATTGCCATGCTTGTGTTCTGATGGCAACATGATCTACTGAACCCCAGTTTTTTCCACCCACACATATAAATGGCATCACAGTCTACATGCTTTTCTGCATGCCATGTCTAGCATTGGACCATCTGGGAGGAAGTACATCACTGTAGATGAGGACTTAAAGAAATCAGTGAGAGCTAGGCACCTAGCTTGCCTTGAAGATCTGGGCTTTTAATACTTTCCTCCTGAATCTTTGTAGAAAATCAAGATTTTTTAGTATAAGCTCCCAAGAAAGCAGCCTTCAGAGCACAGAGATGACATATGGAGAAATCACTTCTTAATGAAGTTTTCCAACTCTATTATTAATTTTACCGTTTCTACTCACAACAGCTAGTTCTCAGCTTAACCCACATACAACTCAGAAACAGACCGCCCAGAGACTTGAAAAAGATTTCCAGGCAATTTATTGTATTTAATACAGGAGCTAACAGTTAGGTGTGTATCCAACTTAAACAAAAATGTTAATCGTGTTTTAGTAAGGTCTCAAACTCCCAGAGAAAAACAAGCATATAATACTAATTAATATGAATTATTTCTTTACCCTAATGCACCTCTTTAATATTTGTGTGTGCTTGTTTTATATTAATACAGTGAATGTGTTTGAAAAAATGTCAGTGAATAATGATTGTACAGTTTTAATCACCTTCCCAGTCCCTGCTTGGAGTTCTTTCCTACTTAGTTAGCATTAGCAGTAATGTAATCAGCATAACTTCCTACATTAACTCACGTATTAACAGTGACCCTATTTATACTTCCCAGCAATCTTTCCTGTTAGTAGCAGGATTACTAATTGCTGGTTTACAACTCCTTCCTCCCTAAAGCAGTAAGACCAGTGGAATCTGGCCCCTCTCCAGATTGTGTCTTAGAGGAGACAGACATTTCCAGTTCTGTGCAGTGAATACAAGCAAAGTCTGCTCCACCCTTGTCAAAGTGAGGCCAACAGTAAGTAAATAGACTAGCTTTGCTGCAGAGTTGCAGGCCTATATTTACACAGCTTGATTGTTGACAGCATAGTGGCACAGGAATGGAAGTTCAGAAGGTGACCTGACCTTGTAATCATGATTTCTGTTTATCTAAAAACCGAATGATGGATTCATGTGAAGCAACACTAATCTTGGGGAAATGGTGTGTGGTTTCCACTTGGAAATTGTTAATTAAATATTCTACTCAGGTTTGGGAAGAGACTTCAGTTTATCAGCATGCAAATTTCATTTTGGGAGGGCCTGCTAATAATATTGTACTGTGGATGGTACCGGGTTTTTTATGACAATGACCCACTCAAATGAGGATCATTATAAATACAGTAGAAATGTTACGAGTGCTGTATAGTTCTCAATTTATCATGTTTCTGATTTGAGTTTTTAATGTGTTAGTTTATATGAATTCTCCAGGAAATCCACTTCTCAGCTTTCAATTCATAAGACAATCCTAAACTAGAGAGCAATAGCTCATATTGGTTGCTATGGCCAGAAAGGTTCATCAGTCTTTATCAAAAGATACATTTTATCAACAAGGTTTTACTTTCCCAATTACAGCCTCTCTCATTCTTTTTCTTTTTTTTCCTTTTCCCCCCAGGGGTTTTCATTGACTGAATTATATAAATACTTTTACCACGGTTGCCAAATAGTAAATGTTTTCCCTCTGGGATAATTACCTAAATAAACTAGATGTCTGCCCACTAGTTTCCTGACTAAAGAGGATAGCGTATACAGGCTAGTGAATTTTTACCAGGGATTATTGTATAAAAGCTCTTAATTATAGTAGTTCCAACAAAGATATAGTCTGTTCTTGGAGCTTTGGGGGACAGATTCTCACCTGGACAATGAAGTCCTTTGAGCTCTTACAGTTTACATTAGAGAGTTTCCCCACCTCTCTATATTTTTTATTCTTTGTCGTACATTTTAAATAGTGATGCATCATCACAAGGAGACAACATTGCAAAAAACAGTAGCAACAAACCCTTCCAGCAATATAGCTAAGAACAGGATACTAAACCAGGCTATTCAGACAGGTATGGCAGGAGGCCTCAACTCCTCAGATGCCTCCTGCAGCTCTTAAATACAAAGACTCCTTGTGACTGCTACTTTTACCCCTTCACAGTTTTATACATGCTTTCTCCACTCTGCGCAGCTTTCCAAGAGACTTGTCTGGTGTATCAGGTGGGTGGACCTACAGCCCCGTTTCCTGATTCCCCTTCCATGCTGTTGATGCAAATACCAAAAGGAAATGTTTCAATCTAGATTTTTAAAAATTAATTTTGTTGGACTAAAAAAAAAAATAGTATGGCAGGTTTACAAGTATGTAAACACCTTGTCTTACGTATCCTAATATTTGAGCTTGAATTGACCTGACAGGTTCCCTTTAAACAAAACATCCCCTGCCTATACTGAATCTCCTGCCACTAAACTGTTCCTGAAGACAAAATGTACTGTTCCAAGAAGGTATTGCACAAGTGAATTCAAAACAAAGTAATCATCAAGAAATCAGTTTGCTTATAGCAAAGCTTTTCTAAGGCATTGCAAACCTAGTTATTTTAATCTTCTAAAGTGTCTCTATCAGTACTTCCCTTCCTCCCGGCAATTTGGACCAAAACGACAGCAGCAATAATTGGAGGATGAGTCACTGGATATACTATAGGTGAGACATTGCCAATGGTGAAGGCCAAGAAACAGTCTTTTTATGTTACCTCTGGGCTTCTATCTCTCTATTCAGGACAGTTTATAGTGGCAGTGTTTGTGCCGCTACAGCTAAGGATCTGTTAGCATTTCTGCCAAGAAATGCCTCTTTATTCCAGGGTTTTTAATATGGCTTCAAAAAGTCACCACTGGCCGACCCTTGGCATATAAGGTCTTATTTTTTTAGCTTTTTTTAAAAAAAAAAATTTACAAAAACATTATGCAAAAGAGCTTAAGTGCTTTTTCATGATCTAGTTACTTAAAACTATGTTCTTAAAATATTGTGTAAATTGTTAACTTACAATTTGGACCAGGAACTTTGGAGGTCAATACTCTATTATATAAAGTTATTCAACATAACACTATAGTGTATCATTATATTAAATACATAATAAAAAAATCAATTCTTGCTAATGTTTACAACTGGCTAGTGAATATTTTTAATATGCATAGGCTTAGTAACAACGTAACAGTAATGATCAAGTTAAAGGTGGTACAATATGTTTTGATTCATAGATTTGTAGATTTTAAGGCCAGAAGGGACCTCGGATGATCATTGGGTCCAGCCCCCTGCACCAGGCAGGAAAAACAACTGCAGTCAGGTGACCCCAGCAAGGTGACTGTCTAGTGTCTTCTTGAAGATTTCCAGGGCAGGTGATTGCACCACCTCTGGAGTGAGCTTATTCCACAGTCTGGACACCCTGACTGTGAAGAAATTTTATATATACAGCATTTGCTGTATATTATCATTGGCAATCCCTTGCAGTCCGGGATGGTTGTTTTCCATGATTGTCTGTCAGAGCATAGGTCATAAGAAGGGTGGAGAGGATCTATTGGAAGACTGAGAAAGTGAAAAGTATGCTAAGAAACTAATATTGAATTATCAAATTTGCTCAGCTTTTACCATTTTACTTGAATTGACGGAGAAGTAAGGGACAGCTTTCACCATCTTATGCTGAGAGGATAGGGATGAGTGAAAGAGACCATGGGGGAAAAAGGGAAAATAAAAAAGAAGGGGATCAAAATCAAGAATGGCATAGTAAATCCATATATTCAAAAAATAGTTTCAGATGCTAAAATAAAACACAGTAGCACTTCAGCAAGACAGGCGGCATCATACAAGGGAATGATAGATGAGTGTGATGTCATTAAGACAGCTTTTGGCTCAGATTCAGGCACTGATCATAAGTTGGTGGGTGCTGCTCCTTTAAAATGTTGATTTAGACTTGTAGCTTGTTAAGCACTGTACTCATGAGACCATGAAGGGAAACAACATTTTTTCTTTCACTCTCCTCCCTTTGCAGATATCACAAGAAGCTAATATAATTGAAATGTTGACTCCACATAGGTTTTTAATTCAAAAATCTCTTAGTGTGGAAGCCAAGGGAATTATCCCAGGAGATGATGAGCCAGTGTAAAGGAGCTGAGCGTGCCTGGCACTTTTGAGGTTATGTTCAGCACCTTTTAGGCCTGAGGCCCAAAAGAATCTGCTAATGAATAGTAATCTGATAAATCTTTTGTGTGAGGTGAATGAAAATGTAAGAAGGGAGGACTGGGATAGAACAACATGCGCTGACTAGCACCAAAACCTAGAAAGGAAGAACGTTCATAAATTTTATTTTTCTTGAAGTATAAGAGAAAGAGACACGGAGAAAAGAGAAAAATGGTAGTTTGATTTGAGCAATTAGTTTTACGCAATCCTCCACAAGCAAAAATAAATGGGTATTTCTTTGGCCTATCTGCATGTTGTAGCTCCTGGAGAATATCACTTTTAAGGGCTGTTTTCTTTTTATCTCTGTTAGCTGTGGCTGAACTCAGCCTTGGCTCTGACTTGAACTTTTTAAAGAGCTCTATGTCTTAAAAAAAAGTTAAAGTAGAGGATGAAATGCAGGCTGAGGCATGCTGAGCAAAGGGTGGAGAGGCCATGCTGCAGCTGGAATTCCCTAAAGCAATACACGCTGCAGTCGTACTTCTATTCCCCATGCATGGGACGAGGGTGGAGTAATATGGTTTTCCTTCCCTCCCCTCCCCACACACACACATCAGACACTTAGCATCCACAGGAACCAACAACAGTGCTCCTGGCCTTGTCCTGAGGGCTTCTTCCTCCCCCAAATCATTCCTGCACACAGTGGCATACTGTAAACTGACAGAAGAAAGTGCTGAATCCTCAAATTCAGTATGCAAATATAAATATGACAAACAACGAAAGTCAAATGTATATAGAGTCCTTTTAATTTATATACTTGTTAGCAAGTCCCTCTCTTTCTTTCTTCTGTGTGAGTTTTGGATGATGCCAAATACTACAGACCAGAAATGGCGTATTCCTAATATATTTTAAGACTCAGAAAATGCAAGCAGGGACAGACACAACATATATCAAATATATCATAAATCCCAAGTAAGTTTTTGGTTTAATTTTGTGTTGTTTAGAAAATTAAGAAAGTGAACTCCTTCTCGGCCAATCCTGATAACAAACAAGACATTAAATATTTTGGAATATAAAGGACGTGATAATAATGGGCTTTTCAATTATGTGGTATCAGTGTTTCCAAGCATTTCATGAAGGCAGGTTCCTTTTACTATACAAGAGTATGTTGAGTAAAGGAAGTTCAAGTGGATTCCTCAGGATCATGTAGCAGGCCTGATCCACACCCCATTTAAGTCAGTTTAATTACCTGTATACTTCATTTGGGATTTGGATCAGATTCTGAATCAGTGAGATTGGGGAATGGAAACCACATCTTCCTCCCATGTCTATGCACTTGTCTCCTAGATGAAGTCACTTTGGGAGGGCAGGAATGCAGGGGGGGAGTGAGAGGGAAAGGCATGGTTTCCCAGACCAGAGACATACTTGGCTAAACAGTGTAAAAGCATTTGGTGATTTATAATTGTGCTAAGAGAAGCTCTGTGAAAATATTTTGCATCTAATAAATGTCTGACTAAGAATCTAATAATATATTCACAGAGCCAGAACTTCTTCCAGCAAAGACTTCAAACTCAAAACAGATCATACGGCATAAGGACAGAGAAAAGCAATTGGTTGTTATAACACAGCCGTGGTAACATCTCAGCACTCTGCTATCATTCCAGATGGGAAATAAGAGGAGCAGCACGTAGAGTTATCCACATTACTGCAGAGACTTCAGTAATATATAATACAATTAGATGGTGATTTGAAAACGGCAGTAATTCCTTGGTTTGATTAGTACTTCATAGAGGAAAAGATAATCCTAAATTAGTTGGATAAAAGAAATCAACACCTCACAAAACACCTCCATTTTATGATGTTTAAGTGTAGGCATGTTTTGCAAAATCATAAGAATTTTAGTAGTGCTATTCCAAAAAAGAAATGATTACTTTTGCTATATAGTCCTGTGAAAATAAATCTTTTTTTTTTCAAATTGTGTCAGTTGTTTTTACCTTTGCAAGATAGACTATGCTAATTTTTAAGATGAAAATTGAATAGGATCATGATAATAAGGAGCCCCAAGCCCAATTCCAGCTGATAACAAAAATATATTGGGTACTTAACTTCCTTAGGCTTTCTTCAATTTCAGCTTCTGTATTTTAATTATTGAAGAGCTTACAATACTAAATTCTGAAACTGTACAGGTAATTAAATTTAGCTTCAAGTGTGTTACATAAGTGATCATAGGAAGATAAGAACTTCATAGTCATCTAGTCTTATGCTATCACAGAAGACCATGCCACACGTTATCCAGATCCAACTTAAGCCCTGTTAGATTTTTTACCTGCACTGCTCCAGTGCAGTCAGTATCTTGCATACTGAAATTATTTTTTTTGTTAGTGGTCATGATTATTCATTCTAACATTGGCATGAGATTCAGAGAGATGAAGAGAGAGAATAATGATACATACCACATTGCCTGTTTCCTTCCCCTGGTGTTAAAACCATAATATAAACAGAACAAGGAAAGCCAGAGATAATAATGAAAAGAGAAAAATGTGTTTAAAAACATTCAGTGCTGAAGATTAAGTGCATTCAATACTGAAGACATATCAATGCTTAACTCTCTTGTCTAGCCAAATGGATAGCCATTGGGCTTGGGTTCAGTTCTTTGGTCTGCTGGAATATCCTGGCTTTCCTGTCCCTCAGTTTCTCTATGTTTAAAATAGCTACTGATACTGATCTCCTTTGTAAAGTGCTGCTTTGAAATGTACTGAAAAGTGCTACATGGGAACTGATTGTTATTATTTCTATTATTTTTGTTCCTCTGTATAACAGAATAAATCAATCCTTCTATTCAGCATAACCTTTCCCTGACACATGACATGCTGATAGACAAATCCAGAAAGCCTATACTGGTGCTATTTATGAATTGAAATGGAATTGTTTTACTTGTAGTTTAACAAGCATCCATCTATATTATCCTCTGAACCATCATAATGTCAACTTCTGATAGGCTAAAGGAGATTTTATAACATTATAATAATTATAGCAGGCAAGTGTTGAAATTTTTCGATGAAGGCATTGTTAACATTTTGGATTTTTCTCATGGTCTGAGCTTGTCAGGTTTATATAGATGGCATTTGACATGATTTCTATTCATATGTGTTACCACAGTGCTGATCCTCCATTTTCAAAGAAAGAATAAAGAAATCTGTCAGATGTGGTAGAAAATCCTGTAAGTGAGAGATACTCAGTGTTTGCGCTAAATCAAAGCAATGGAGACTGCACTTGAACTGTCTACTGCAGCATTTTGCTGTAGAACATAGAGATTAAAATAAAAGATGATGTATGATAGCATTTGGCACAGGGATTTTCTTTAACCACTTGTCCCTAATATAAATGTGTGTCAACCCAACTGTCTGAGGAATAAAATATGCACAGCATCCTATCTGTCAATTACAGCCAGGATTAGAGTTCAGTGCACTTCAGCTTTTCTATATTTTAGCACCCCTGCAGGTCATGATTAAAAAAGGAAGTTATATGGATTCTGCTGCTTCAGAAGAATACCATTAAAGAACATTTATTAATCATGCAATGTATTTCCTGTATCATCCAGCCAAACCAAGTTTTCTCAGTGCACAATAGTGTCATATTTATTGCATATCCTCAGGGGTAAGGATTTAGTATTTGGATGGCTAACAGGAACAGAATGTTTTCATCTGTGACTAATATAATGACTAAGTGCTGGGTTCCAAATGGAACCCAGACATACTGGGACAGTATGAAGCAGGATATGAAGAAGATAATATATGAAATCCTTCTTAACCCCACAAAAGGGAACTCCACCATTTCTGCAGACTCACAGAAAATGGCAGAGGCTGCAGTTAATACCAAGACAGTATTCAAAGTCTTCTGTTGGGCTTGTAGAAATCAGTCTGGAAGATTTCTAATCACTAGTGTTAAATTAATATATTTGAATGATTCCCCTGCTCGCACTGCTCTATGACTGGCTATGTCAGAACCTGATTTAAAAGCACCATACTGTAACAGTCTGTAAGAGGCACAACTGCTGAGTCATACAAGTACCATTTACTTTAATGGTATTAAACAAATGATGGTAGGGCACATCTGCATGAGATACTTTACTCAAAATTACAGCTAATTACTGTGCAGTAAGCATCACCATGTACACATGCAGATGTTTACCACGTAGTAATTGGCTCTAATTGTGAGTAAATTTGCTATCTACAAATGCAAGTAGCAAATTTACTCAAGATTATGCAATTCACAGTAATGCACGTGTAGACACCTGACCAGGAGTATATTTGCTCTCAGTCAGCCAGGCAGCAGGGGCCAAGAGATAGCTCCTTGCCCCCAGGAACTGCCTGCTGCTGCGATGGGCTCCGCCACTGGCGCCAGAGTAGGAACTATGCCCCCCTGCCCTAGCAGCAGGGAGATCCTTATCTCCCAGCCTCAGCTCCAAAATCATGGGGGTGGGGCTGGGAGCTCCTTATTTCCCAGCACTGGCTCTGCAATCATGGGGCCGGCACTGGGAGATCCTTCTCTCCCAACACCAGCTCCATGGTCTGAGATCCTTCCCTCCCAGCACTAGCTCCCCAATCATGTAGTACAGAGTTGGGAGTTCTGTGCTACTGGGGCAGTGAGACATTGTCCACACCCAGGCTCTGGTGGTGGAGCCTGCCCCTGTAGCAGGTAGGTCCCCAGGGCTGTCTCCTGATCCTGTGCTCACTGCCAGGCCCTGGGCTAGCACCCAAGACAAACCTAGAGCTCCCCCTGGCTATTTCAGGAGGCCAGTGCAGGGCTGGTGGGGGCAGGAGCAGAATTGCTGCCATAAGCAGCAAATATACACATGCAGGGATGCAGGAACAGATGCATGCCTGGGAGAGGTACTTCTCCAGATTATTTGCACATAAAGAACCAGAATAATTAACGTAATTGAGGCAAACAGCTAACAAATATTCTGAGTTACTTTTGATACCCGTTATTCCTTCTTACAGATTATTAATCCAAATGTTTTATTACCTTGGACCCAACTCATAATTCAACTATAGAATAATGTTGTGCATTGTGGTGTCATTTTGGTCGTAGTCTTCCTACTCTAAGATTGTAAGTGTTCTTTGTAACCACAGTTAACTTTGAAGCATTTTATAACTTTTTAATATAAAATCAATAGAAGCTTAAGTTTATGATGGATTGCAGGGATTTTACCCCAAGATGTGCCCTCTTAGAGTCTGAAAATGTTTACTTGTTTGAATTAGCTAAAACCACTTCCAATTTACCCTGTGTTGCATACACATGTGCCACATTAACAGAAATTAAAAACAAATTGGTTAATAGATTTTCTGGTAGTGTGAGTCCTTAGGTTAGCAGAAGCTAGCATACGCTAAGTATTTATTTACTATAAATAAGAGAGTTTGAAAATGGTCCCTGTAAAAATTGGAGTGACCAGAGTTTGATCTGTAAGGCATGTCATTTAGATCATTTTTACAGTAGTGTGAGAGGGATGGGGAGTGACCAGGTCAGCACCAGTGGTGGGAGGGAGGAGGAGGGGTTACAAAAATAGCTGGTGCCACAGTTGGCCACTGCCAGCAATGTAGAAGCCAGTAAGGGCATGAAGCTGCCTTATCAGATAGGTAGAAGAAGAGACAGGTATTTCACTAAAAGCCTTTTAAGTCCCATTGCAAATCACCCTCAAGTCTTCCCTTTAACAATTCCATTGAGTTCCTGACAAAATACAATAAAATACGCTTTGCCAGGTAGATTTAAGGAAATCATGAAATATCGGTCAAGTTACCAGTACAATTTCAGTACCTAGACTTTTATATTCGCCCCATATTGAAGCATCTTCGTGCCCCAGCCAGCCCTGTCACCATCTACACATGCACTGTGGTGTACAAAACAACACCACATCAGGGTAGTACTTGCGTTTAGCTGGTGCTGGTTTATTGTAACCCAAGAGGGTCACATGTGTAGATAGTGATGTTTTACTGTCAAGATAATTAGAAAGCTCTGAAGTAAATGTCTCATATAAACTCACCTAGAAGGTAATAATGCCACTCTACTTGGTGGCATTAGAGTGCCTCAGTGGGTGAATTTACATGAAACGCTTTACTGTGGAGCAGCATAGTTTACTGCACGGTAAGCATGTACACCTACACTGGCACATGCTTACTATGCAGTAAACCTCGCTAATCACAAGTAAATTTGCTACCTGAAAATGCAAGTAGCAAATTTACTTGAGATTGCTAACTGCACAGTAGCACTCCTGTAGACACCTGACCAAATTTTATCCTGGTCAGCTGACCACCAGGGGGCAGGAGATTGCTCCCTGCCCCAGGGATTTGACTTCAGCTGGTGCAGCCTCCATCACCAGAGCCTGGGTGGGGATTATGTACCCTTACTCCAGCAGCAGGAAGCTCCAAGCCCCCCCTCACTCCAAGATCGAGATCAGAGAGTGGGGGATGGGAGATCCTTATCTTCCAGCCCCCTCTTCACTATCACAATAGGGGAATGAGAAGCTGGGAGATCAGGAGGGCAGTCATGGAGCTGACACTGAAAGATCAGGATCTCTCAGTGCCTGCTCCATGACTACGGAAGCAGTGCTGAGAGCTCTCTGCTGGCAGAGGCTGATGAGCCTGTTCCCCACCCAGCTCTGCAATTGCACAGCTGAGCAGGGAACAAGCTCTCCAACTTTTTCCACACCTAGCTCCATGATCACAGAGGTGAACAGGGACCAGGCTCTCCAGCCCCTACATCACAGTTGTGGATAAGGGGTTGGGAACTTTCCTGGTCTGGGGCAGGTTCCACCCATGTCCAGATCAGCTGATAGAGGCATAGGGCTTGGAAAGAGATACAGGGGAGGGGTAGGTCCCAGCCCCCTGCCCTGATCCATCAGTGGGGCAGTTAGCAGTGAGCCCTCACTAGTAGTTGCCCCACTGACAGATCAGGACAAGGGACTGGGAAATGCCCCTCTCCTGTAGCTCTTTCCAAGTCCCCTGCCCCTATCACGGAGCTACAGCTGAGAGCTCCCTGAGGCCAGAGCAGAGGGACATTGTCTCCACCCTGACAACAGGCAGCCCCCAGGACCAGGGGGCACTGTCCCAATCCTGGCCAGGAGATAGCCCAGTGCTCCTCGCCAGCCTCTGAGCTCTCCATGTTGGCAGCAGGGCCCGGGGAAGTGAGAGCAGTTTGCTGCCATTAGCAGCAAATCTGCTCCTGCTTCCTAGCATGTATGGATGCCTGCCCAGGAGTGTTTACTCATTAGTAAACTGCTCCCAGATCTAATGCATGGGTAGACACACACAACTAGTTCACTGACTTCAAAGGAGCTTTTTATCTGACTAAGGGTTTATGGCTCTTCAAAACAAAATGCTTTATGGTTTGAACCCAAAAAGCATTGCTCCATCAGGTGAAAACTGTCATGTACTGCACAGAGCTAACTGCTCTAGAGATGGGATCAGATTGAATACAGCTTTCATCAAATGAAATTATGGTGGTAGGCATTTCTCACAGCATTTAATATGAAAATTTAAATACATCTCCCACAGTTCTCTTGGGACCTGAAAAAGGATTTGGAAATCTCCCAAAAGCCACCACTTCAGTATACTACGCTAGAGGCTTTAAATTAGGTACCCAGAGAACAGTGAATTCTACTCAATGGGCATGTCTACATGTAATTGTATGTCACCGTAGCAATGGTGGGCAAAACCCATGATGCTGCCACTACAACGTCATAGCAATGTATTCCCTCATTAGAGTGCTTTGCTACAGCCATGTGGCATCTAAAAATAACCATGTGCCACCGGCACAGCACAGTACTTTGGTTTGGAAGTACTAAATGATGGTGCAGTAACAACAGTGCCATAGGGGCATGTGTAGACACACCCAGTAAAGCACAAAGGGTAAAACATAGAGACTACCCTACCCAGCAGGGTAGACAATCTGCTCTAATCAAATTACCAATGGCCTGTTTATATAAACTAGGGTTCAGTTCCCCTATGAAGCAGATATCAGAGAACTTCATTTTAAAGGGTGTGTGATATCTTCCAACTGGCTGGAGCATAATTTTTGACATCAGATCCCTGTGTCTAGGCAAGATCAGATGGAGAGGCATTGGAGGGAGGGGAGACAGAAGGTAAAGGGAACAGTCAGAAACCATAGAGGTTGAACACTATTTGATTTGGCTTTCAGACATGGCAATTTAGTAACAGGAAATGTCAGCTCATTAGAGCCATCATATGGCATCATAATATGATAGCAATCGTTCCCTTTGGCAGGTTTCCAGTGATCACACTAAGTGGGGAAATGGTATGATTTGATATGAATGTCTCAATTTCATTTTCAAGACAGGACATTTTAGTGGACTAGTTGACTTGGCAGGGTGTTAACAGAATTAATTTGATTGCCTTGGCAGTGGTAAGAGGATGCATGAAGGAAACCTCCTGGCCCTGTTACTAGCATTTAAAACCAAATGATTAACATACACTGTTGAACTGATACTGGATGAGGCATGTGTGGAGGCTTGCAGCATATTTACCAAAAAATACTACTAGTAAGTGCCAATTAAAGTTGGCAGATATATGTGCACAAGAAAAACAAGCTTTTCAGTTGCAACCAGTCAGGCCTTCACCCCAGGGGTTTGCTACTTTTCATGCTTCTGAGCTGTTTCATTTTTTATCCATGCAGTGGTTTTGAAAGGATTGCTTTGTATGATCTACCACTGCAGTGCATTATTCTGCTCTTGTTGGTGTTCATTAAACCCTTTCCACTAGCGAATCAATACCTTTTTTACCGACAGCTGGATTTTCTGAAAGCTAGTTTTGCTTGAAAAATCACATGGGAAAATATGACACAGGATTCACATGAAACCATGCATTTTACATATAAGACTGTTCTAGTCTGAAATGAAAGAAAAAAATGAGCAAATGACTCATTATATAATTAACATTTTGGACAAATAATACAAAGAGAAGAACCTTAAGGGAGAAGTTGTGTGTCTGGGAGTGGGGGTGGTTCAGCTGTTACTTAGGAGGCAGCTATGGTACTATCCTCTTACTCCATGATTATTAATGATAAAACAATCTTTAGCATTTTTCATCCAAAGGTCTGAAAATGCTTAATAACTCTTTGGAGGGATGTTAGCCTCTCCAGACTTCAGCTGAAACTCAGTTTCTTTTATTAGGCCAATTTGGTTTTCATAGCCAAAATCAACATAAAATGGAATATCTATCTCAAAACTGGCACACAGTCTGTGTCTGTAGAAGAGGGTTTTTTTGTTTTGTTTTGTTTTTCGCTGGATTTAAAGTAAATCACACAAAGAAGTTCCTAATCTTAAATATTAAAATGGAAATGTTCAAAAACGGTAATTTTTTCTCTTCCTTTCTTCTGTCACCTTGTAGCAAGCAAGTAGAACATAGAAAGAGACCTTCTTTTCATGGGCTCATTGTATCAAGGTTATGTTCACTCAACTTAAATTTAACTGATTAAATTCTAACTTTTGAAGTTCATTGGCATATTAAATTGTGACCTTGGAATGATTTATCAGCTGTAACCAGATCATTTCTGGATCCTAGGGGTATAGCTTTCTTTTGTGTAGTGATGCATCTCAAACTGCAAACCCACTCTTAAGGAGATGAAGGGTAACTTAACACCATCTTTGCACCACCCCCAGTGCTGTTGTTGAGAAGCATGCCCCATCCACTGGTTCCTGCACAGTACAAGAAAAATCCTGAAAATGGGGTTGTGTAGGAAGCTTAACAGTCTTCTGAAATTATGTCATATGAGCAAATGAGTGCTGTATTCAAGCTCCCTGCGCTTCTCACCATGTTTCAGGTAGGTAAACTGCATCATTTCTGGGATTTCAGGTGTACTGATCTGAGGAAGTGAATATGGCATACTTCTTAATAGTACCTCCAGGCATCACATGATGATCAGGTAGACATGCCCTTAGGGAGTTTCCTTTGGCATTTCAGGAGAGTAAATAGTTGTGGCCCAACTTGCATTTTGCACTAACAGGGAACCAGGTACTATAGCAGCTATAGGTGCTTATTAGGCCTGTGCAAAGTGGCCAGTATTTGCTTTGGATTCAGATTCAGCTGATTCGGGGGGCCAGTGATTCCATTCAGTGATTCAAATCACTGTCCTGAATCAAATCAACTGCTGCTGAATCAGCCGAATCTCTGAATCACACAGGCCCCATTCCCTGCCTGCTCTCAATGGCTGCCCCACCTGCCCCAGCTCCTGGCTCTGTGGGAAAAAAAAACCCACGCTTACTGGCGCCTGCCTGGTGGGGGGGGGGTAGGGAGGGTGATCCCCACTGCCGTCCACTGCCCTATGCCATGTGGGGGCTCTGCCACGAGCCTCTCAACCCCATAAATGTTCGCATGTAGACATGCCCAGTATAGAGGATTAAGGGGGCCCTAGACTACCATCCCCCATTTAGACTATCAAGACAGAATCCAAAGGCCACACAGAGTCCAGAAATTCAGCACCTCAATGGATGTAACTTCTGCCAGAGAGCAACAGGTTAGAGCTGCTGCTGACTGCCTAACACCTCAGTGAGGGTACATTTCTATCAGGGTGATGTCCCTGAGCCTTTTTCCAACCTAGATATACCCACAAGGCAATGGGAGCTAGGGTTTTGAGGCACCCTATACTTGGCTTACTCTGGAGGTTGCAACATTGTGGTATTTTATAAGAGCTACCCCACCATGAGTAACCCCGTCATGTTGCCACCAGTCAGTTACAGTTTACAGTAATATGCAGGACTTATTATATATATGTGTGTGTGTGTGTGTGTGTGTATGTGTGTATACACACACATACACACACACACACACATATATATATAGACACACACACACACACACACATATACACACACGTATGTAAAACATATAGTTAAAAACATCAGTGTTCCAAAGCCAGCTCCCAAGTTAAGAAATAGTAGAATTAAAGTGTGAGTGGGGGGGAACTCTGAAATATGGATCAGACTGAGAAAGCTTTACCAGTCTGGGGAAAAAAAAAATTGCACTGTCTTCTTTTGAAATTTTTCACATCAACACCCTTAATTTATTCAGGACTTAACTTCTAAATGCTTCATTTTAGACCTTTAATGATCTCTTTTATATAAAACACTCTCTTAAATGTTATAAATTACCAAACAAATATTGCTTCCCATATATTCCCTGGATCATCACAGATATAACAACACTAATACATATATACACACATCTTACACACAAATTAAATATTCATAAGTTAGTATTATTATAGCAATATGCACAGATTGAACCCTTATTTTATACAGGTAATTTTGCTCTCCACTGGATAAAAATAAAGCAAGTATTTTCCTACCCAGCATCTCTAGCACCAGTTTATGACTGCTACAGCCTACTGACAGATGACTCCTTCAAATGAGATCATAAAGCTCTGGCCTTCCAAAGATTCCTGTTCCCTCACACTAAATCAATGGGATCTGCTTTTATAATTCACTAGGTTACTGCAGCAGTAATTGGATGACCAGGATTATACAATATAACTCACATACAGCATTTCTTCTGCACACATTGGGATGGGTGGGAGGGTGAAAATAATGACTCTACCAGATTCTAATCAGAGAATACAAGACATGTTAATTTTTGTTTGTGTTTTGTTTCCAGAGTTGCACAGTTCATACTCACCATGCACATTTGATTGCAATTATACACTTAGATTAGTAGAATAGACTTCAGTCCTCATAGAAAAGTGACTAGAAGAAAGTATTACCCCTCTACTAGCAATTTATTGTGCTAGTTGCCACTTTTTTTTAAAACTGAGACAGCCCTGTGTGAGAGAATGGAACCATGACCTGATCAAACAGCTGTGGCCCTGAATGTACAGTGACAAAACGAAAGGAAGGATAACAGTTCCAGCAACTGGAGCGAGCAGGGGAGGAGGTGAGAGGGGAATGAAAAGGTTGACAGTTGCTGCTAGGAATCAGTCTGGATGGTTGTTCAAGAATTCCCCAAGTTCAAAAAGGGAACTGGAGGTTGTCATGAAACAACAGATTGGAAGAGATGGAAGGATGGCTGTCATGGTCACTGTTTTACTGGATTTGGCCAGGTTTTTATCTGGGAGGGATGCAGGGGGCGGGGATGAAGTACAGGAGAGAGACGAATAGTGCTTATATGGACTTCCAGTATCCTTACAGAGTGAGTTCAAACTTTAATTAGTAAAAAATACCATGAAAACAGATATTTTTCTTAAGGCATTATAAGAAAGAAATAACAAAGGTCATCTCCAGTCTTCACATAATCTACTTATTCTCCAGTGCAATGAGATCAGAGCTTAAAACAAAAACAATAGCTATGCATTAATAGCCATTGTTTAGTAACATAGTTGTTTGCTTCTGAGCTTGAAACCATATGCCCTGACTTAAAACTGACTGGATGTTACAAACAAATAGGTATAATTCAGAATCTTACTATGAAATTCCAAAGCCAGATGTTTTCATGGGTTTTCTTCTTTTCTTTATTATTAAGCTCTTGCACTTCTGTGGTAGGCTGAATTTCTCACTCTCTAAAGGTGTATATATTGAAAAACAACACTTGAGTACAATGTATGTTCATTCTCTCAGCAAAACAGAGACTAACCACAAATCTACATGAAGATTGAAGGCACAATTAACTAAACAAAACAAAATCGTCAGATATTGCACCTGCTCCTTCAACTTCTGACCCTTCTTTTGTAGTTTTACATTCAGATTTTTTTAGATTTTTTTTAATGTAAGACTTCTCCCGTTGTCACTGACGAAAACACCCAGACAATCTGAGGGAACAGGATGACTAATCTTTACAGAGGAAACTGTGAGACTGATGGAAACACTGTCCTATGTACGAAGTAAATAAGATAGAAAATTCTAAAATTATATTTCAATGATCATGGTCAACTTTGAAGCATTCAAGGATCCAATCTAGTGAGATTCCTTCCACCAACACCTCAACAAAAAACTGGAGAATTCCAGTCAACAGCAACGGGAAAATGTTGGCAGTGCTAGGGGTGTCTTCAAATCCACCATCATCAGTGCCCATGAAGAGACACTTGGGTTCTCTACCAGTAAAAATCAAGACAGGTTTGATGAGAATGACCAGGAGATCCAAGAGTTGATTGACTGTAAGCATAAAGCATAAAAGTAACCTTTTGTGCTTACCAGAATGACACCAACTCAAAACAAAAGAAACTGAATTACCAACAAGCCAAGGAAGAGATCCAAAGGAGAACCAGTGATATGAATAACATAATGGGAAGACAAAGTGAAGGAGGTTCAACATCTCACTGACATCCACAATATGTGCGGTTTCCTTAGTGCCACCAAAGCTGTCTATGGTCTGAGCACTTGGTGACCAAACCCCTTGAGACCTATGGATGGAGGAGACCTGATCTAGGAAAGGAAAGCCAACAACACCTGTTGGAAGGAGTATTTCAAAGACCTTCTCAATTGACAGGCCATTGTAGATGAGTATTCTCAATGCTACCCCACAACACCCTGTTAGAGAAGATCTTGGAATCCCCCCAACCCTTGATGAGGTGGGGAAAGGCATCAACAGATTAAGAAGGACAATGATAATCTTCAAGAAAAAAAGATAGGTATGACTGTAGAAACTACAGAGGGTTCACCTTACTGTCCACCCCAGGAAAAAAGCATTGCAAGAACCCTCCTGAGCCATCTCCTTCCACTTGATGAAAACCTCCTCACAGAATCTCAGTGTAGGTTTAAGGCACAAATAGGAGCAACTGACATGATCTTCACTGCTCACCAGCATGAAAGCCTTCAACTCTACCAACCAAAAAGTGCTGTGGAGGATCCTTCTGAGGTAAGGATACCCACCAAAATTTGCCACCATTCTTCCCCTGCTCCATTACAGTATGCAAGCAGTGGTTCTCAGTAATGAATCTATCACAGATGCCTTTTGAAGTTAGGACTAGAGTTAAACAAGACTGTGTCATTGCTCCAACACTCTTCTCAATACTCCTTACCACAATATTATATCTGACCACCAGCAAGCTTCCAGTTGGAGTGAAGCTAAACTACTGAATGGATGGTAAGCTGTTTAGTCTCAGCCAAGACTTCCCAAACCTTAATCATGCTGATGGTGCTGTAGTGTATGATCACTCAAAAACAGATCTTCAGGCAATTGTCAGCTTTACAGAGCTATACAAGAAAATGGGACTGACATTTAACATTTAGAAGACTAAGGTCTTCCATCAAAAAACTGTTAATGAGCAGTCCCCAGTTTTGGTCATTCAGATTTATGGTGAGACTCTGGAGAACATTGGGTATTTCCCCTACCTCAGAAGCCATCTCTCACAGACAGCTGACATTGACAAAAAAATCCATCATCACCTCAAATGTGCAAGTGCAGCCTTTGGACATCTGAGGAAATCAGATTTGATACCAAGCTCAGGATTTATCAAACAGTTGTGATCCCTACTTTACTGCACAGTGTTGTCTTATGGAAAACACAGGAGGTGCCTCAAGTTGCTGGAGAAGTACTGTCAGTGCTGCCTGTGGAAGATCCTTTGAATCCAGTGGCAAGACAGACTTGCCAACATTAGCATCCTCTTGCAAGCAAACACCAGGAGCATCAAGGCAATGGTCATCTGACATCAACTTTGCTGAGCCAGCCACATCATTCAGGTGTCTAATTCCAGACTCCCAATGCAAGTTTTATTCTCCCAGCTTAGAAAGCACTTCAAAGACATTCTCAAGACCAATTTGAAAAAATACAACATCAACATCAGCTTGTGGGAGACTAACACCTGGGACCATGCCAAATGGAGGAAGAGTCTTCTACAAATATCTCAGTACTCTGAAACCTCATAATGACAACAGGAAACAGAAAAACAGGAGCACCAGAAACATTATGTTGGGGACTGAACCAAAATCTAGAGCTACCCACCCCACACAGAAGCATGTGCCTGAATTGCAATAGAAGCTGCTGATCCTAGACTGCTTGCCTACCATCTTTGGACCCACAGATAAGGCAGTCATGGAGGGCAATCATTCTTGACTACAAGAGATTGCCAATTATGATATCTAGTCATAGGGGTTATTTTTAGTAATAATTAAAGCCCTTCAAGTAAAAGTGTGATTGCATGTGTGTGCATGCACACATACATGCATATGAACAATGGAAAGATTGAAGTTGGCATACAGGCCTGAACTGAATTTCTGAGGGGTTATGTCAGGTCATTTACTTTTTACAGTTCATCCTGATATGTCATTGGCTCTGTATTTCTTTTACATTCCAAAGAAAGTTCCTGAGTTCATATTGTGCCTCCACTGCACACAAAGCAAGGTGTCCAGGGATATGGACAAATGGACATTTTAGCTGCTTTAAAAGGGCTGAGGGACCTGTTGCTTGGGAGTGCACAACAGCTGTTATGATCTAATAGTTACATCTGCATGATCCTGCAGGAATACAAGTGAGCTAAAGAACCCTAACTTTGACCCTGAATGAATCAGTGTTAAAGTTGAAGGGTTTTTTTCTACATGTGTATCTGTACAGAATCATGCCGATGTAACAGTTGCATTTTGTTTGATATTAATACAATTGTGTGAAAGAGTAAACAGCGATGCAGTAAAAAGAGCCGGAGAATGCCACTTCCAGAGCTATTACCGTATTAGGATAGAAGCTCTGGGAAAAGAAAAGAAAGAGAAGAAGGAAGTCTCAGAAAGGGAGAAGAAAGAAAGAACGTCTGAAGGAGAAAGTGAGGGAGAAAGAAGATCTCCAGGAGATAAGACACTTACCTCAGGATTTTTCTCACCGCTGGAGAGAGCAGAGCTCTGAGAAAGAGGGGTGGATCCCTGAAGAGGCACCGGAGACGGGGCTGGCAGCCGCGCTGAAAAGTAAACAAACAAACAAAAAAGAGAAGAGTGAATTGACTCACTCCCACAAGCTTAGTGAAAACAACTGAGTGCTGACCACAAAGATTCAAGGCTTCAGGCACACACCAGATGAAAGGTACACACTCAGGATAGCAAAAGTAAAGAGAGAGAAATAACAAGGCTTGAAGAGAAAAGCCTGCTCTAAAAAAAAAATAGGGAAATAAATGGACAAACCAGAGTTAAAGGGACTTTGTTTATTAACACCAAGTTCAGTCCAACCAAACTGATAAAAGTTAAGTAAGAACAGTATGTAGATAGAATTACAAAGTTGATATAACTGTTTAAAAAAAGGACCACTTCTGTTTAAAGATAACGAAAATTTGTATAGTGTTATAAAGAATAAAGATAAAGACAAGTGTTATTCTGCATCTGATTTTGAATATATATATCGGCGAGTGTGTGGGAATAATCGAGTGAAGTTTTCCTCTATAATACCAGGATTCCTAATAGAGACACCCAAAGAGCAAAATAAAACAACAAATATATATTTAACAACCCTCCCAACAAGTGACATCATAAAGCAGAACATATTATAATAACATCCAAGACGTGGCAGGCAGGAAAGTCGGGGTACTTACAGCTCTTTGGGAGATTATAGAAGGATACAGAGAGGCAAGGTCCACCATCACAAATTGTTACATCTGTCTCTACCCCAGGGTCATAATGAAAAAAGTTTTGCAAATATCAGGTCACTTGATGATGATAACCTTTCAACAAGGTTACTGTTCATATACCATCATGTTTGTTATTTCTTTATTATGAACAGTTCCTTTGGTGCTTCCTTCCTTTTCTGCCCTGGTGGCTATGTGGCTAGGAAGTAAGACTAAATCCAAATAGTTCTCACAGATGCTAAAAGTGACTTGAAGCTAGGTTCCACTACTGCTGATTCTGTTGACCCATAGCTTTCACCCATTGACCCTGCTGAAATCTGGATAGTTATAACTTAGGAGTGGGGGAAAAGAAAAGATTGCTACAATTTATAAGCAATCACTTCCATGTATTTCACATTTGTCATATATGCCTAAATATATTTTATCTGCTTACTGTTTCAAAGCACTGTAGTTTCAAATTGCAGAAAGTGTTTCAAATAAGCATTTGATTTAATCAGACAGCTATAGTACATGAAGTGTCACCAGTTATTAAGGCTTGTCCTCCAATTAACTCAGACTGGCATAAGCCATAAATACATAATTGTATCCTTATTAACACATTAAGTCTGACAGGAATTACCAGGCTTAATATTAATGTTCAACAAAACAGTCTATAGTAAGTTCATTTGATATATATGATCTAGTATCTTTTTTAACATGGTTGCCAATGAGACATAAAAATCCAGGAATGCTCTATGATTTTTTTAGTGGTTGATTTCATCTTGGATCATTTTGTCTCTGAAAAATGCAGCTAAGTAGAAATACTTTTTCTACCTTTTATCCCTTTCATACTTTTACTGAATTCCTCAAAATGTTAACCTCTTATTCTTGGATATGCAATGTATACTATACTATACTTCTAGACACAGTAGGTACTTGAAAAAAATCATTATTTTTTAAAGCTATTAGCACCATTCACATCCATTATTCATAACATAGGTAATATTGTCATCCCTGATGATATTTTTCAAGATGGAATCAACTTTTTTTTAAGCTTGGGTCACGATTTGATAACTGGCAACTGGCCCACTGGGTAAAGACAAATCATTACTTGCTCTGTTCTTTGAAAAAGGCCAGTAACTTACAGGATGAATAGGACTTGGAAATATTATTATGCTGAAGCATCCCCAAATGAGACTAGTAAATAAGTTCCTACAGTGGAGGGTAACGCCTCTACTCCTCATTTAAATGGAAGCAGCAACCTTTTATTGTTTTTAAGCACTTGATGTTCTTGTAACTAAACTGGCAATTGCCCATGCAAGAAGCAAACAGGAATGTTCAGTTCTACTGCATGTTCTTCAAATATATTGAAAAGGTAAGTAAGTGGTACTGCAGAACATGTTTACCAGTTAAATGCAAATCATTTATTATGGATGAAACTAACCTAGAATATAATGGCAGCACTGGGTTAGTCTGAAGGATTTTTCTCAGCATGATTAAAAATAGTTATACTTTAAAACCTAAATATATGAAAATGTCAGGCATATTTTATGTTTGTTTACCCAGTTGATCACTTTGCAAGTGAAAACCTTTTTCTTGTTGCTGTTGTGATGGCCTTTGATACAAACTTAGTGTGGGATCTGAGAAGTCAAGGTATGTTCTTACTTTGTTTTCCATTACCATTAATAAAACATTTTGAAAGAAAAATGTTTAATAATTCTATTGATGATGTGCAATAAGAACAAACTCTATCTCCAAAATAGTAATTGCTTTGTAATTTTAATATAAATAAAAGACTAATTTCATCAGTAAGGAAAGGATTATTCTAAATGCAGATGGGAATATATCTATAGCTTAAAATTTACTTTATTCATAAAGGCCAGGTATACAATAGCTATATGATCTCTTTCCCTAAAATTATGGAGATAAACTGTTGTTTACCAAGGAAATAAAATTAACTAAAATAAACTTGTGTAAATTAAATTACACTACCCTAATAGTTAAGGACCCCCCAAACACACACACATACACTTTTATCTGACAACTTATTGCTGTAATATCCAAGTACCTTGGTCACTAATGGGTTTTTTTTCTTCACAATACTGAGTTGGAGTAGGAAATATTACCATTTGCTAAAAGAAGATCAAGCATCTTACCAAAAGTGCTACAAAAAGTCTGTTCCTGGACAAAAAAAGAAAAGCAACTCCCTAAACTGCAGTCTTAATCAGATCCATCAGAGAGTCCTGCTTAGCTGCAAACTTTATAATTTCATTTGTTTGTTTTTTTCTCACTTACTGTTTCACATCCATCATGCTCCCTGTTTTCTTGCTATTCTTTGTTCTATTGTCATAGTACCTAAACAATTAGGCAAGAGTTAGCCTACTGATAACCCAAGACCACTGCCTATGTTGCAGATATGGTCTTACTGCTTCTTTGTACATTCCTGCCTGTCTATATCCATCTTTGTTTCATACTTAGACTATAAACTCTTTATGGCAACATGTAGACCAATGGAGTCATATTTGATGACTAGAGCACTTAGGCAGTAATATAGATAAATAGTAACTATAGTTACAAACTCACCTTTCCCCAGAAAATTAGCATTCCAAAATTGGGGCGCGTGTCTTAAGAAGGGAAGCTGATTTTCAGCCCAGCATAGAAGCAGTGGCATTTTTATTCTTGTAGCACTAAGGGAGTCAACTGACTTCATGGCCTATCTATTTTATTCATAGCTTTCATAGACATTTGGGCTGGAAAGGACCTCGGAAGATCATCAAGTCCAGCCCCCTACCCCAGGGGCAGGAAGTCAGCTGGGATCACAGGATCCCAGCAAGATAAACATCCAATTGACTCTTAAAGGAATCCAGAGTAGGTGCTAGCACCACTTCTGGCAGCAGTCTATTCCAGGTCTTGGGGGCTCAGACTGTAAAGAAGTTTTTCCTTATGTCCAGCCTGAAACAGTCTTGGAGAGGTTTGTGACCGTTTGATCTTCTCATCCCATGGGGAGCTCTGGTAAACAGGCATTCTCCCAGATCCTGATTTACACCCCTTATATACTTATAGGCAGCTACCAGGTCTTCCCTGAGCCTGTGCTTTTCCAGGCTGAAAAGTCCCATACCTCTCAGCCTCTCATCACAAGCCCTGTTTTCCTGCCCTCTGATCATGTGCATGGCTCTCCTCTGGACTCTGTCAAGCTTCTCCACATGCTTTTTAAATTGTGGAGCCGAGAATTGGATACAGTACTCCAGCTGCGGCCAAGGCCGAGTACAACGGGAGAATGACATCCTGGGATTTACTAAAAAAAATCTATGGATGCAAGCCAGAGTTCTGCTCACTTTGCCAACTGTGTCATTGCATTGGTGGCTCATATTCATCTTATGGTCAATCATGACCCCAAAGTCCCTTTTGGCAATGGTGCTAGCAAGGGCTTATAGCACTGCCGAGCCTATAAGCATGCTGTAGGTTTTCTTCCTAAGGTGGAGTACCTTGCACTTTTTGGAGTTGAAGGCGATCAGGTTTTTGTACACCCATTTTCCAAGCCTGTCAAGGTTGACCTGGATCACCACCCTGTCCTTGGGTGTGGACACATTACCCCAAAGTTAACTTGGCCAGTCCACTTCTGACACTAATGTCCACATCATTAATGAAGATGTTGAAAAGGATAGGCCCAAGGATGGAGGCTTGAGGGACCCCACTGGTCACAGCACACCACAGTGATTGACTTCTATCAACTACCACTCTCTGGGTCCGACCTCAAAGCCAATTCCCCAGCCAGCGGACTGTGATGTAGCCGAGGCCACAATTGACCAGTTTTTCTATAACATGATCATGGGATACCAGATCAAAAGCTTTTTTAAAGTCTAGATATATGACATCAATCTCTTCTCCCTTGTCCGGGTGACATGTCACCTGGTCATAGAAGGAGATGAGATTGGTAAAGCAAGACCTACCCACAACAAATCCATGCTGGCTATCCCTCAAGAAGTTGCCTTCAGCCAGTTTGTCAAGAATGGTCTCTTTGATGATTTTTTCCAAGATCTTCCTAGGGATGAAGTTGAGGCTGATGGGCCTGTAGTTTCCCGGATCTATCTTCCTCCCTTTCTTGAAGATAGGCATCACATTGGCCTTCTTCCAATCTTTGGGCACTTCACCTGAGTGCCACAAGTTCTCAAATATCCATGCCAGCGGCTGAGCTATGATGCTTGCCAGCTCCTTAAGTGCCCTGGGGTGTAAGCTGTCTAGGTCAGATGACTTGAAGGTATCCAGCCTCTCAAGGTGTTACTTCACATAGTCAGTATTGATGAAGGGTAACAGCTCTCCCTTGCCTTGGCCATCCCATACCATATTGAGCAGGGCCGTCCCTCAGGGCTAGTGAAAAAACAACGCAAAATACGCATTAATTAGGTTGGCTTTTTCCTGGGCATCGGTTGTCAGTTGACCCATATGGTTTAGCAGGGGTCCAGTGTTACCCTTACTTTTCCTCTGTCAACCCACGTATCTAAAAAAGGACTTTTTATTGTCCTTGACACATGTAGCTAGCTGGAGTTCAGTCACAGCCTTGGCTTTCCTGGTTCACTTGCTACAGGTCCAGACCAGTTCAGAGCACTCCTTTTGGGGTGGATTCAGCCTTCCATCCTTTACAGGTCTTTCCTTTTAGTCGCAGAAGGTCTACTATTTCCCTGCAGAGCCAAGGGGGCTGCTGTGACCTTTTGCTGCCTTTCCTCCGAGATGGGATAGACATTGCTTGTGCTTTCAGGATCGCTCCCTTGAGGAGCAACCACTCATCCTGATCTCCCCTCCCCTTTAGGTCATGGTCTCCTTAGGGCCCTCAAGGGCCTTGCCAACAAGCCTCCTGAACTTGTCAAAGTCAGCTTTCCTGAAGTCGAGGACATCTGCTTTGCTTACTGACTTGCCAGCTTTACAGTGGATGGTGAAGGTGATCAGCTCTTGGTCGCTGTTTCCCAGCTTCCCTTCGATCATTAGGTCACTGATTAAGTCATCCCCCATTGCCAGTAGCAGGTCAAGCAGTGCTTTGCCTCTCATCAGCCAGTAGACTTCTTGAGTCAGATAGAGCTCATCTACACATGAGGATGCTTTGCAACTGTTCGGATGTGGCCAAGTGCTCTTCCCATGAGATATCAGGGTAATTGAAACCTCCCATGACAACCATACACCAGGAGCATGCAGCCTCAGTTAGTTCCATGGTGAATTCCTGGTCAAGCTCTTGATCCTGGCTAGGAGGTGTATAGCAGACCCCCCCACCATTGTGTCCCTTGTGCCTTGTTTGCCACAGATTTTGACCCAGAGAGTCTCCAATCATCCCCCTTGGGTGCCAGTGTCAGCTTGCAGGGATATGTAGCATTCCTTGACATAGAGAGCTATCCCCCAGACTCCTTTTTCCACACGATCTCTCCTGTACAAGGTATAGCCATCTATACCTGTGGCCCAGTCATAGGTGGAGTCCCTCCAGGCCTCCATTATCCCTAGGAAATCGTAATCCTTTTGGGTTAGCAGAAGGACCAGTTCCTCCTATCTGTTCCCAGGTTCCTGGCATTAATGTATAAGCATGTAAGTGTCCCATTGGGACCCTTGCCTTTCCTACAGATCACTTTGGGGCTGGGGTAGGACTGGGTTCCCTTGAGTGTCTTAGCCTGCTGGGTTTACAAAAACTGCCCAATGGGCTTGCAGTGGCAGTACTCCCCGCATCCCCCAGCAGGCTCAGTTTAAAGCCCGGTCGAGTAGGTCAGCAAGTCTGGCTGGGAAAAGCCTCCTCCCCAGTGGAGTGAGGTGGAGGCCATCTCTTCCCAGCATCCCACTGCCTCCCTCACCAAAGAGAAGGCTGTGATCATGGAAGCTGAAGCCTTCACAATGACACCACCACTGCAGTCTCTGGTTAACTACCTCAACCCGTCTCTCCCTCCTCAGCCCATTACCCACAACCTGGAGGAATGAGAAAAAGACCACCTGTGCTCCCATCCCCCTAAGCCCCACTCCCAGAGCCCTGTAGTCTCTCATGACCCGGCTGGAATTGCTCTGAGCTGTGTCATACATGCCCACTTGGATAAGGAGCATAAGGTAGTGGTTGAAGGGCTGGATAATCTTTGGGATCCTCTCAGCTATGTCCCAGATGTGGACCCCCGGGAGGTAGCAGACCTTCTGAGCTAGGGGGCCAAGGTGGCAGATTGCCCCCTCAGTCCCCCTCAGGAGGGAGTCTCCCATGACAAGCACTCTGCGTTTTCTCTTAGGGAGAGTAGGGGTGGGTGATCCTCCCTTGCCTGCAGAAGCTGGCATCTCTGCAGGCTCTACTGAGGCTGCAAGAGGTTCATCCCTTTTGCAAAGCCCCAAAGGGGAGCAGACCTTGGTGCAGCAGGCCTTGAGGCCCTTGACCACTTTGCTCCAATTCCTGCTAATTGTTCTTCATTCAATAGGCGTTAATGATCAAATCTCCTTTCTGTTCCACTATATAAGCAATCCTTTCTTTAAGAATTTTGCTAAAGAATTTGCCATTTAGTTACTCCTGATCTCTCTTCTCCTATTTCACAGCCCAGCAGAATGTTTTACAGTAGTTCTTTTCAAAATTCCATATCTTGAAGCCCATGGAGTGCAGTCTTCATCAGCAGCTAAAGTTTCAGCTTTTGACTGAGCAGCCAAGACCTGATGACAATTCAGCTGTGAAAGGGTTAAAACTGTAGTTTATGTCTGATCAGAAAAGGGAGAGTGAGTGAACTGAAGATTAGGGTCTGTCCCTTGTCTATGTGTTCATAATTCTGAAACCATCTTTTTTTTTCTTCATTCTGATATCCCAGAAACAAGATATATCTTAATTTGGGAGTATGTGTATGTGAAAAAATAAAGAAAGTATAATATCCTCCCATTTCTGTCTACCCATACATCTTTACATTATTCTTTTTAAGAACTCTGATTATTTATAGTTTCTCAAAGTTACACCAATTGAGGCAAAGTTTAACTGTAGGCCACACTACCTAAGTTGTGTTACTGTAACTTCAATCCACTCTAAAGAGTTAAAATAAACAAATTTCAGTCCTCCAGCATCCCAGGATGCACCTCTCCCAGGATCCCAGAGCCCCAAAGCAGGGATAGGGCCCAAGTATCCTGGTTCCTAGCAATACCCCTTGCCTCTAATGGCAAGTCAGAGCTGCACAGGCAAGAAACAGTAGTAACCTTTATGGGTGATTGCTCACAGCACATTCTAACTTTAGCACCACTTAACATTCCACAGATTTAGTATGCTCTAAATGCCATGTGTAACTTTGGTATATCTCCTATTGGAATTTGCATTGCTGACATTAAGTGCCTGCCCAATAGTAACTGAAGAAGGGAATATGAGCCCTGTGTCCCACTCCCAGAATAGTAAACTATTCACCAAGCTACAGAGTCATGCTCACTTTTTTTCTCTGGCCCAATAAATGGTAACTAACCTGAACAAAGTAGAACACATTCATCAGGCAGGACTAATACCTTATTTGAGAATTACCTCAGAACCCTGGTGGGTTCTCAATAATACGTTTGAGTCTGGTGGAGTTGTAATGAGAACATCACTGGATCAAAGCCTGTAGGTAAGCTAGGCAGAAAAATGTCTAGTTTATGAATCCTCACAAGACTTAGGAGTGACTAAAGGTCCTAGCTTCTCAGCACTGCCAAAAACCAAGGTGTTTCTGAACCTCATGAGAAGCATAAGACTAGGAAACTTTAAGTGGCAATTGAACGGGCGGTTGAGGATCTAAAGTTTGGGTTTTGTCACCTGAAGTGACAGCTGAGCAAGATGCAGGGACTTAGGTTCTCTTGTGGATCTAGTACAAGAGAAAAAAAATAGTGTCTGTAGTTTTAGAAAGATAGATACTCAGAAACTTGGTCGATGCATTTGGAAATTGTTGCCCTTATTTTCATACGTTCTCAGTTTCATAAGGTACATCACCACCTGTTTTAGCTCTAAGGGCCAAAAAATGGCACCACATTCTACTGTCAACCTACATGTGGGACTGATGAAAGAGGGGGACTTAAATACAATTGAGGTTAGATTATGGCCAGATTAAATGCTCCCTTTCTGCCCCCAAAGAAGATTTATGTGAGTTATTCCCACTAATGCCAATAGAAGCTTGGGGAATCCATTTTCTCATAGGCCTCCTGAAGTAATGGAGACTAGATACTAGGGGTGTGCAAAATGGGCTGTATTCAATTCAGATTCGGATTCAACCTGAATCAGGGACAGTGATTCGATTTGTTGATTTGGATCACTGTCCCTGATTTGATTTGTCCAAATCTTAATCTGAAGATTCAATGCTGATTCAGAGAATCAGTGATTCGGCCATAGACACAGCTTTAAATGTTTTTTCTACATACCGCAAGGTACCAGTTGTGGCTTGTGAATGCTGCAATGCTGAGACTGATAGAGCATCCCACAGGAGCGCAGAGTGTGCCCTCCCCCATGCTCCCCTGGCTTAGTGATCATCTGTGGGGGGACCCCAGGTGCCTTCCCAGACCCAGGAGCCACCAGTCACCAAGCCAGGAGGGCATGGGAGGCCCCCCAGCACACTGCCAGGCAGACCCAGAAGTGGACCAAAAGTGCTTCTGGTCCACTTCTGGGTCTTCTGCTGAATATGCCGGGGAACACCTACACTCCTGTGGGTCGCTCCATGTACACCAGCATCTCAGCATTCACGAGTCACCTGGTACCTTGAGGTATGTAGAAAAAATATTTAAAACTGTGTCTATGTCTAAATCATTGAATCTTTCCAAATTGATTTGGAGGGTTCCAATTTGATTCAGAAAGATTAAAGGGTCTCCTGATTCGATCTGGAGATTTGGCCACTGAATTGGGCCAAATCGCCACCGAATTGATACAGGGACCAAAACTTTGCACAGCCCTACTAGATTCCTCACTGCTTTCTCTAATCCGTTTATTAAACATCTCTGACTAGCAGTATTTATTTCCCCTCCCCACCTTTCTCAGTCTGGTTCTTTCTCTCTACTGATCTGCTCAGGTGCAAAGCTGTTAATCCATCTGAATACCTGTGGGAGACCTAAATTAAAGCCACTCACAGTATGAGGAAATGAGCTGAGTACAGCATTGTTATGAAAGTCCAATTAAACTAGAAATCCATTTACAGTTCTTTGTATATTCGTATTTCATGAATTTAAATCACATTTTGCTATAATCACTATACTTTTGGCATTAGATCCTGCAAATATGAGGCACCTATTGAGAACTGATGCAGGATTAGCTGAGGCATTATTTCTGCACTGTGTTCCTTTAACATCTTGAATGTAAGATACCTTTTATATCACTCTGAAAAGCATAGATAAAGAATCCTTCCTATATTGGACTGTCTGATTTACTTACATCAGATAATGTTCTCTCTTGCCTAGCTATCTTAGAGATAGATAACATTTTCTTTTAATTAATTACACTTTTTACTAGATCATTTGCTATTCAGAAAAGTGCTAAATAAGAATGAATAAAACTATTCAGATTAGGTTCTTTGGGTAAATGTGATATATTTTATTAACCAACTAAATAGTTGGAAAAATTGTTCTTTACAAGCTTTTAAGCACAAGCCTCTCCCGCCACATCTGGGGCATTGCCACCCCTCCCACCACATCACTGCCCCTCCCACAGGCCCTGAGGGACAGGGAGGCAGGCACCAGGCAGGCTGCTATGCCCTAGGCCATGGGGGTTGGCAGCGCAGGCTGCTTTGCCCCAGGCTGTGGGGGCTCAGTGAAACCGGAAGTGCCACGGTGGGCACTTCCAGTTTCACTTTTACCCTACAAGCCGGCATGCTGGTTAATAGAGCACGCCAGCTTGTAAGGTGCTGGATAATGCAGCTTTTACTGTACTAGCAAATGGAGTATTAGCCTAACTTTACTGCACATGGCGCATTAGCCTAACTTACTGCACTAAGTTCCTCACTCGTGTAGACATTGATGCTTTACTGCACATTAGATTAATGTAATGCATAGTAAAGCGCCTCGTGTAAATACACCTCATGTTATCTGAAAAAGCTTGCCTTCCAAAAGCATTTTCTACCTTCTTGAGGGGTTTTACCAGTCATGGATAAGCAATCTTCTCCCCCAGACCTTTGAAGGAGAGAATCCTCCAGCTGCCTTTATACTGACGACTCAGAACTTCGAGCAGACCAGTTCAGATGTGATGAAGTAGGTACGTAAAATTAAAAACTGAAGCAAAACTTTGTCCTACAAGCAGTTTTAGAAAATCTGTTGGTGGCAATAAACATCTTAAAAAGCATCCAGATTTTCTTGTGCATGCTGCATCTCAGTTTACGTACTCCAAACATACTTTGTGTCCCTTACATAATTTTTGGCATGTAGAAAAACATTGCCTTGTGATTTTTTTAACAGAGAAAAGGAATTTCTTTCTTATATAATATGCTTTATGTGACTGAATATTAGGTTAATCTGATAAACTCTGTTGGGTTGTCTACAATCTACACACTTGTTTTCATATGTACACATATAGTTATGGGCTTTAGGAAAATACCAAGTCTTCAGCTTATTGAAGTTTGATGGCAAATATTACTAGATGACATCATCGCATAACTAGAACTCCAGATCTCTTGTTAATTTTTAGCAAAGATTATTTTTAAAATATAATGTGGATGCGTTATTTTATACATGTATTGACCTCAAGCTAGATGTGGCGCTGAAAAAAAACTACTCATTGTCCCTGCCTCCTATAACTGAAGCAGGTAGTGACCGGGACTCAGTAATGATAATGAGCTCTAAAGATGGAGTTGTAATAATAATTTTACAACTAATCTTTATTTATGTTTCCTTTTGTGGTATTGGATAAATAAGGAGAGCAGCTGGGAGGTTGGGTGTGACAGCTGGGTCTTTCCGGAATGTACCATTATTTCCAGATCAGCAGTTTTCTTTTGACCTAAACTAAACTCTAGCCTATTCAGAGGAAAAATGCCTGCAGGGGAGATACCTCCAGTACAGCTTTTAGTCCTTTTGTGATGTCTCTCCTGGATCCCTTTTTAGTTTTTTTTTTAAACAAAAAACTTTCGTATAGAAATGAGGCCAAGAGATTTGTGTGACAGGGTTGATTAAATCCCAGCTGCACCATACAATTCTGGGTCCTAAAAAAGAGTCAGAACAATCACAGCAATAGGTAGGGCTGAGGCTGATTATATTATAGTAACACAAATACTTTGGTTTAAAGACAGGTGTAACAAGGAGACACCGGATATCTTTGCATGTCTCGTAAATTCACTGGGAGTCATGCTTACCTGAAGTTCATAATGGCCCTTTAACTGTAATTGTAAAGGATTATAGTCATGTTTTTGGAGCTGAAGCTCTAAAAGCTCATTGAATTAAAAAAAAAAAAAAAGGTGATGTGTCCAGCAACTTTTAGTAGGCCTCTACATTTTTTTAAGTGTCAATAATAAAGAATTAAAATAGTGACCAGGGACACACTGTTTAACATTCAAACAAGTTCTTTGAACTGATTAATTTGAAATAAAGCTTGATAGGAAATGAGTCAATTATTGTACTTATGCAATTATTGCCTTTTTAGATAAACTGATCATAATCCTTTCCCAGGGTGTTTTCCCAAGACATGTCTGAACAGTTCTGTGTGTCATATTGCTTTGTTTTGTTTCATCCAAAACCTACATACAGCTAAAAATAGCAAAAAGAAAGTTTCCCTTAAAAATCAGTGGGAAGACATGAGTTATTCAGGAAGCCTACTTGTTGTCCCATAGCAAGTTATTGGAGGATGACGCATTAAAGCAGCAGGTGGGAGTGGCTTTCTAAATGAGCAAGAGGTAGGAATAAGAAGCAGCATAGAAAGGAAATAGCTGTGGTTTTTTTTTTCCATGTTACATACCAGAAGCTTTCCAACCTGTTTCCTCATATGTGCCACTGTATTTGTGAACTGCTAAATGGAAGCTGGCCAAGTAACATTAAATAGATGCACTATCAAATAGGACATGTCAATAGAATAATTTTTTCAATAATAAATTGTATTCAGAAAAAGATTTTTTTCCCCTCAAAAGTGGCTGCTTTCTGAAGACAATATAATTTTTTTATTAAAAACAATTACACATCTGAAAACTGAAAAGTGAGGATTTTTTGGCTGAAAAAAAAATTATTTGGAAATGCTGCCATGGTCTTTCATTCGGGTTACATTTTATATACCTCATGTCCCTATTTTCCTTGATGGACAAGCTCCAAAACTGAAGTAAATCTTGTTTTATTGACTGCAGCAGCTCAACAAAAGGTGGGACCTTAGTACATCAAACATATTTTAGTCAGGGAACCTAATAAGAAAGGCAGCAGAAAATGCACAAATTATAACTCCCACGTGACACCATGGCAGTTTTTGCAAATTGAAATGATCGGTTTTATTTTTCATTAAAAAAGTTATAGGCTGAATCCAGACATGCAAGCACGTGCAATTTGTGGCACTGCAAACCTCCTTATGGTGCTACAAAACACACACCTGGCACATTAAACATACCTGCACTGCAAATTTGTAGCACAGAGGCAAAATTTGCTACTGGGAAAACCTGATAGCAAAAAAATATGTCACAAAGAAAACTGGTTCAGTGTACACCACAGGAGCGTGCATTGGCACATGTCCTTGCATGTGGGGACATGCACTTATTCTTCTTGAGAAAATTTAGACCAAAATGATTTTTTTCTTCTCCAGGAGACAGGGAAAGTGAGGGAGAGAGAATGTGGGGAGGGGCAGGGGGGGAGGACTATGACATCTCAAATAACATCTTCTCAAATAGCATCTTCTACAGAAGGAAAAGATAATGGATGATTCTGCAAAGTATTTAAAACAAAACTGACCTCATCTATGGAGCAAGTTGCAAAGTTGTCCACTGAAGAAACTATGCCTATTTAAACTGCTTCTGCTCAATTCATTCTCATGATTTAATAGCTGTTGCAGACTAATGATATTGTGTTCCTTCCAATAATTTTCACTTGAATGTCTGCTGCACAGATTTAGGATGGTTAATGTGTGAGAGAGGCATGCACAAGCTATAAAATGTAAAATAACATTGACATCATCTCTCCAATGGTGGGTGATCAGGTAATTCAACAGTATTAACACATAGGGCAACTTCTACGATGTTTTCCTGCTGCAGACAAACTACTCTCTTACAGAAAATATGCAGTATTTAATGCACTCAAAATCATAAAATCTCTGGAGCGTCTGGAATGATCTCAGAATCAAGAAAACCAGGTTCAGTTTCTGACTCTGTTGATGAGTCCTCCTGGACATAGGAACTAACTGCTGACAATTTGTTAGCCTCCCTTTCCTTGTTATAAAGAATCAATATCTTCTTTTCACTATGCTTTGAAATATTCAAGTGAGAGGCACTATATAAGTGAACATATGTCTTCTATCTTTAATTAATATCAAGTAGCAAGGGGTAAGAAACAATTTAATGCCGCAAGACTAAAGGCAGCGGCGGAAGCTTTGCTACTTGCACTGAAAAGGGATTTGTTTTATTTTTTTAATAACAGTCTTTTTGAAAATTATATCAGACCTGCCTGTGAAGTGCTAATTAATGTTAGGCTGGGGTGGCACCATTTATTAAAGGCTGTTTTTAGGAATGTGAATAAAGCAAAGATTATTCCTGAGTTGTTGACTGCTAAACAAAGTTGGCGAAGAGGCATGGGCCTCAGGTAATCTTGACTCCACATTTTCAGGTTTTTTTCTTTATCTCCCTTAGGCCCCCTCTACGGGTGCAGGTAAAGGCACAATGTGATCTAACATGATTAACGCAACCATGACACCTGCCATGCCACACATGCATGGCAGGAGGTGTGACTATGGGATCGCGCATTAGATCCCATCACATCTTATTGCCAGTTTGGGGAAGCTTGACACTGGCAAAAAGCAGGCACCTAGGGCTCCCAGCTACAGGGGTGTCCCATACATCACCAGGGCCAGAGGATCCCCACAGGGTGATTCCCCATGCCCAGGGGGTATGGGAAACCCTTGGAGCTGGAGAGTCACCACAATCTTCCAGCCGGAGGTGTTTCCCACACCCCAAAGCTCTAGGGATTGTGGCAGCTGTGATCCCCAGGGCTTAGAGATGCATGAAAGTCCCAGACTCTGGGGATCACAGCTGCCATAATCCCTAGGGTGTTTTTCACTAGGCATGGTGCACCCCTGCAGCTGAGAGCCCCATCAGCTGACGGGCCTCCCAGCTGTAAGGGACACCCTGTACATGTGCAAATTAAAGCTTGATAGCAACCAGCTATAAAGTTAGTTCATGTTTTTGAAGTTTAACTTTATAGCTGGTTGAGCTTTTTATTGTGTGATTGCTGCTTTGCATATGAAGCTTGTCCTCAGGTAGTTGCACAACTAACCAGTTAGTTGGATGATAGCTGGGATGTGTAAAGAGGGCCTTAGTTTACATTTTCCATGAATGGAATTCAAAAAGAAAACCTTTCCCTTTCACTACTAATAGCCCCTCTGCCCCAACATAGAACCTCACTTTCCTCTTTACACACTGTAAATGGAGCAACACTTTCCTGTGGGAAAAAACATCTATAGAAAGGTATAGTGTTTCTTTAAAATGGAACACCATCACCTTTTGAGTGTAGGCATAAGTATAAACCTGTTGTTCACACTACAGATTTGACTGGAACTGATTACATATTCTGCATACTTTTGCTATTATGTTAATAACAAGCTTAACGTTTAGTAAAGAACATGTCAGCATTTCCATTCTGTATTGTTACGTTCCCCAGTTTTTCCATAAGATTTTTCTCTAAGAAGAAGTTTGCCATATTCTTTCTTTCCTCATTCCCCAGGAATTTCAAATACTACAGAATAGAAGGCTATTTTCTTAGTAAGTTATAGAAATGCTGGGTTTGTTAGGAAGCCATTTCCTCTCTAAGACACATGAGGGAGCACTTTGCTACTATATGCTAATAATGGGTTGCAGGACTTTGCGGTTGTACCCCTATTATACTTGCAATTATCTTCTTCACGTGTGTGTGAGTTCACTAGCGATAACAGTAGTGATCCTAGAAAAGTCCAATAAAACAAAAAACAAAAAGCACTTCCTGGTCCTGTTGGTTTGAGTAGGTGGTGACCTAAGCTAAGATGTCTGAGCAATCATTATTACTATTTATTTTAATCAGTATCAGTGACCTGAAGAAAAAATGTTTGTCCACTGTAGATTTTAGTCACTGCATATAAAGCTTGTACAATCTTTTAAAGCTCCTTATTTTTCTCCTATTCCTTACCCATTCCCTACTTCAAGTCAAAAGTTTTAGGTCATCATTTTCCAGGCGCACGCCCCCATTTCCAGGTTGAAACAACACTTCTGGTTTGCTCATTATCCAGTTCCAGTGTGAGTCTGACTCCTTCAGCAGCCCCACTTATAGGTGCCACAACCGTTAAAAAGCTCAAGGCAATAATTTTCTCATTACATGCAGCTATCTTTTGGATCCTATTCACATTGCTTCTGGACATTGATAAATATGAGTTTTTCTAGAGTGAGGAGAAGAGTGTCCATCCAGCTGCACTCAGATCCTTTTGGCTTCAGTAGGCTAGGACCCAAGCTTACCTCCTAGTGCCACTAAGCTACTAGTCTTGCTCATATGTTACTTCAAGCATCCTATGTTGAGTGCTGTTGGGCCACATTAAATCTATGTAAACATGAGTTTCTGTGATTTACACCCAAGCAGCTGGCCCAATTCTGGCATGACTAATCCAATGCAAAAACACTTTTACATGTACAGAAAATCAAGCCGGAATAATAAAAAAGCCATGTTATAAAACCGTGTCAAATTTAACTTGACCATTTAAGCAGCTCCATAAAGCATAATCCTCAGAGACTGATTAGGAGAGGTGAATCAGAGGTAAAATGAGGGAAGTAGATTAAAATTTAATTACAGAGAAACTTGACCTAATTTTCCTATAGAAAAAATGAAAATGAGTGTCTCTGCTTCCAACACCCAGTCCTCCATACACAGTGCTGCTGTACGTCTAGTGCTAACACCAGGCAGCTCTTTTCCTTGTCGTTGCAAGTGGCTGAAGGTCAGACTTCTGAGAGCTACATTTGTTATTACTATCAAAGGGAAGATTGTGTGCAAGGAGCACACCAAGTCGTTACATTAGCATAATATGCTAATGGTACATATCGACTATAAAGAGCAGGGTATTATCTCTGATGCTTTGATTCAGATACTTGGAGATACATTTTTTTAAAAAAGAAAAAATGTAGTCAAGGTTGCTAGTAGGACCAGGTCAAGCAATTTTGAGCATCATACCATTGGAAAAAAATGGGAAGATACAGTAAAGCTGCAGTTACTGCTAGTTTTATGAATGCTTAAAGATCCCATAAACTCAAAATTATTTAGGTGTCTAAGCCCTATTTATTTCAATGGGATTTAGGAACCTATATAACTTTGGACCAAAACTTTTTAGTTCACATGGGTCCCAATAAAAATTGGATATTCATGGACTTACTGACACTTTGAAAAATCTGCTTGCACCAGGCGAGATTCAGCTACTGGTTTCCCTCAATTTATGCAGTACATGCATTCCTGGAGAATGGCACATAAGTTGAATTCGCATAAAGTGAACCCACTTTAGAGTGTAACAAATAGAGATAGGTTCCCATGGCTGTTAGGGAGGGAAGGAGGGAGGAAGTAGGGGTGGGATTAGGGAAGGGGTGGGGGAAGCAGTGCCACTCCCAGGGCTGCACAAGGCAGCAAAGCAGAGGGAACAGAGTGGCACTCATCCCAGCCCTGGCTGCACTGGCCCCAGAAGTGGCCGGTGCCAGCTGCCTGCATCCACTGGGCTGCACTGTGCTCTGCCTGTCCCCCCACGCCTGGGCTGCACTTGTCCACACTCACCTCTGCTCCTGGGCTGTACCGTGCCCTGGTGCAGGTAGCTGGTGTCAGCTGCTCCCAGGGCCACTGCAGCACAGGCTGGGGTCAGTGGGGTCACAGCCCTTTCCCCACAGTTTTATCTGCTTCAGGGTGGGGTTAGGGGGGTGACTATGCTGATCACATGAGAGCAAATTTAGCTTGCATATAATAAATTATGGGTCTAAATATGCTCATTGCATAAGAGTGAATTCGTATATGAAGAACCTGCATAAATCAAGGGAAACCTGTATTCTGGCTGAGAATATTCAAGATGTAGGAGTTTTCTGGAAGTAAAATAAAAAGGCATGTGGTTATGATTATACTATTTAACTATACCCCAAAGTGCATGAAGGATCTGGGACTATATACCATGACACCATGCTGCACTCAGCATTGTATGTAGAATTAGAAGCAAACTGCTGGCTACGTATGTCATTATCCCATCAGCAAATGTTGATCATACCATGAGCTTGCTTACAGTATGTGTTCCCTGCCCCTCTGCCCCTACGATTTCCAGCATTCAGCAGCCTACAAGTCCTAAATTTGAGGTTGCTCCCTTAGCTATATTATTTAATCTCCCTGATGGACATATCTTCTATGAGTGTATTTATTCTCCTTTTGAACCTGGTTAAATTATCAGCCTCTACAACATCCTGTGTATATTGATTTTAAGACTACTGAAGTGAGGGTCCTTTAAAAAATGTAGAAAGAAAACTTGGAGTTACCCTGTTTATTTTGCTGAGATGTGCTTTTTCATCACCCTGATCCTTTTGAGTCCTGCCATAAATACTGCAGAAAATCATATGTGCAATCATAATGTATATGATTTCTCTGTTACACCTACCGAGGCTTGGTCATGCCAATTAGAATCTGCTACAGAATCTGTTCTGCCAACAATACAAAATATCAGGAAACTCTTTGTAGAATTTGGGCTTAACAGGCCATAGAGTTGTAAGGGCCTTTTTTCAACTTCAGGAATCATTATTTTAGAAAAATGCAGATGTCTGCACAGAGGGTTTCTTTGGGGGGGTTGGGGTTTTTTTAAATAATACTCTGGTAAGAGCTCCTTTTGTTCCCCAAAATCTCATTCCACTTGCCATACACACTCATTCACTTCAGGATATTTATTTGATGAGGAGATAATTTTGAGACATAATTCAGTTTTACAATGGAATTGGCACTGATCAATGTTTCAGTCGTACAGTTTCAAATCTGTATTCCTTTAAAATGTAAGCCATGAACACATCTAATAAAATAAGCAGGCTAAGCGAAAAGATACCAACATAACCATTTAATAGAACTGCAGTTATAAAAGTAGTTTTAGCTTTATATCAGATATTTCATTGTGAAGACTGCCAAAACTGACACCCTTCCCTTCTATACAATTATGTATACAGACCTCTTGAAAAGCACCAAATTGAGGATGGACGGCAGCCATTAATTGGCATGTTGTCTATACCACAACACAATGAAGGGATGAAATAGTCAGCCAAAGATAGTAGGGTAAATGCCAACTTGGACTGAAAAAGATGTATTACCATGAATGTTCCCTAAATCTAGAGAGGATTTCAACTGTAATTGTTCATCAAAAATGCCCCCACTTTCAAACAGGATACCACAATTACCCACCATGCAGGATTAGTTTATCCTTGTACACAGAGCTGAGGGTTTGAAAAAGAAATAGAATCACAGGTTTTGAAATAAGACTTCAGAATAGATATCACAAGAAAACAGCACTCTCCAAAACCCAATGGATATGTCTACCTATCAAACCACCATGCTACAAAGTATCAAAGTGAAACATGTTACACCCTCTCCACCTGCATTACACCCAAAAATGGGTGTGGTGTTGGGCATGCACCAATAAAAGAGCAAAAGGACTATCCATATCAGAGAAGAAAAGAGGAGTTTCACTGAAGAGTTCATTAGCAAAGTCGTAGGGTGTAGACATGTTCTTTATCTTTCCATATTGAAACAGATATTCTGACACTAAAATAAACTAACAAATGCACTGGCAGTTTGCCTTAAAATTAACCAACAACTCACTTAGGTGAAAAAGTGCAGTAGCAAAGCTGTTTGCTTAATTATTTTAAACTTCTGGAATGCATATTGGAATAATAACTACATTTCAGTCTTGTGCCATGACTGTTGTTATGCTAGAAAGATCTCACCCTTAAGGTTGTACTGTCATCAAAGCATAGAGGTAGATAAGATCAAGCTGCAAACAAGTTGCTATTGAGAGTTCCTTTATTTCAGGCTGCACAAGGGATCTGGAAATGTAAAGAGCGCCGTATTGAAAATTCCACCATATTCTTTAATGATGAGGTCAAGAGCAAACTCACTCCAAGAAAAGCTTGCTGTGCTTGTTTTGTCAAACTATGGACAGCGAATTTTCTACTGTTGATATGGACCATGCTACTGAAGAGCCTGGTAGGTAAGGAAGAGATATCAAATTCTATATGTGTGTGTAATGAGGACAGTAATGAGTACTGAGGCTCGCAGCATAGATGCAATACCAGACAAATGAATTTATTAGGCCAGATGACTTAACTCCCTGACTCAGGAAAGCTATTCATCCAATTCAAAATGAAATTACCAGACAATGCACAGTAGAATTTGTCCAATGGGCATGACGCATGTTGTGTAGACACTCCCAGTACTCTTTCATTAGGCTGTTCCTTAGAACACCTCTTTGTCAGTGAGCTTGGTGAATGTATGTACCAGGAATGGGCTGTGGTCCCACCTTAGACCCTTGCCTTCTTATGCTTCTGACCTTCACTTACATTTGAAAGGTTTCATATTTCTTCAAAAACATACCTGTTGTCAGTAGTAGAGCAGAACTGGCTTTTTCAGATGCTGGGGACTGTCTGGCAATCTATGGCATGCTGTTGCTTGGGAATCTGGGTCCTGCCTGAGGGTCCAGTGCAGTGGTTTGGAGTTGACATGTGTGGCACCAGATGCCTGCATTTCCCTTCATAGTCAGAGCCAAGCTGCAGGAATCTCTCTTGCAGAAGTATGAGTCCCTCAGCTCAGGGGACTGGGAACTAATAAGGCAGTAGGTCCTTTCCTGCACTGAAGAGGCTTTCTGCTGTTTTAATTGAATTGGGGGCTTGCTGGAGGAGCATGGGGATAGGGGAGATGGTTTATGTGCTCTGGAGCTGTGCCCTAGTTTAAAGAGCTTTTCCTGCAATTACAGAAACGTTCTGCTGCTTAATTTATGCTGTTTCCTGTAGAGACAGAAATCTCCACCGGTCCCCAGTATTGGCTAAGCATGGGTGTCAGGGAAAGGTTACCATTGCTTCAAAGTTGTGATTCAATTCATTTTGTGTTGACTCAGTCTTTGCCACTTCTGTGACTGCCATAATGTCTGTCTACCATTGGGAGCCCCACAATACCCCCGTCCTAGTCCAAACACTTTTGAGTTGTCCCCCCTGTCCACCTCCATTTCCCCAACCCCATATTGTAGAGATATTGCAATCCCAGCAAGGGTACACCCTTGGGGTACCCAGGTGATTTCCCTAGAGTTTTCCCTTGAAGCCTTCCTGCAGATTATGTACTAAGCATTTGGGGCTAAATTCTTTCTTACAAATTTAAGATGTAGAGACCAAATGTATTATACTGCTATGATGGGTTAATGACAAGCAGTTTTTTAGGTGTAAATGTCACCCAGCAACTTTCTATTTCACTACACGTAATGTCATGATCTTTATGTACACAGGTATGGCTCTTCCTTATTCAGTTAAACCTGTCCTTATTGTTTGTTCTGGGAAGGAATTCAGTACAGTCCCAGAGATGTCTAACATAATTTGTATACTACTACAATTCAATTTGCCCTGGCTGCCCAGAAGTACTGTTGCAGTCAACCCAAACCCACAACAGCATGCATACACTTCTCTTCCACCTGTTTCCCCATCATCTATCCAGGATGGTAACTATTTGACAAAGCCAGGTTGAATGCTTGCTTCCCCCTTCAGGGATCTGAATCCTGATTTATTTAATTACTAGAGAAGCAACCTCAACACCAGGGCACAAACCAGGCAGGACCCACAGCACCTTCCTCCCAAAGCTAGGATATTGGACAAATAAGAGGGAAAGCATCCTGGAAACAAAAGAACAAGCAAGTGGGAGGCAGACACTCACTCAGGGAGATAGATACTGCCTGGCCAGGGAAAAGAGGAAAATGTTGTTCCCCACTTGAAGCTCCCTCCCTATAGGGCTGAAAGAGATGTCTAGTTTGCAATACTTGGAAAACCTTCAAGCAGAGTCTTTCATCACTAAAAGACTTTTTGGAAGACATGACCCAGAATCTCTAAGACGTAAGCATGTCCCGTGTTTGGATAGAGTAACAAAAAGCCTAATAGATGATAGGAGTAAACCTAAATGTCTCTAACCTTTGCAGAATATGATATCCCACCTATGTACAAAACTCCACGTTCTCCAGCACCGTGTTGCTGGCTTGACCTGCCCTCCATTTGCCACTGTCAAATATTTCCTGAAATCAGATTTCTCCTATGACATCCTATCACATACCCACAGAATGGTGGAGCTTACACAAAAAGGGGAAGTGGGTATACAAATGATTGGTGACCGTTTGTTTTCACATGGCCGTGTACACTGTGTCTTGGAAGTCTTAAGTTTGTGGCTTAGGTCACTCTGCAAAGGATGGAGTTGTAGGCCTAGAACCCACTTTTCTGATGTCCTAAGCAAAGGCTTTTACTACTGGACTATTTACAATGGATAAGCTTTCTTCTACCGTTCATGTAGATTGGGTGGCTCTATGGAGTCATCTTTTCTGAGAATCCATAATTGCTCCTCACAGTAAGGACACTTTGGCTTCCAGGAACCTGAAATCAGGTTGGTGTCCTTCACTGTCTTGTACTGGAACTTCAAGACTTGTGCCTGACCCAGTAATGATGACAGTCCTGCTTGTGACCACAAAGGCTAGGGACATCCATTACACAAACACTGGTTTAAGTGATAAGAAACTGTTTTAAACCTGTAACAGAACCTAAGTGCAGTGCACATAAACCAGTTTCAAAATGGCTGAAACTGGTTTAAGATAAACCTGGTTGAATGTAGTATCAGACTTAACTGATTTGGGTCAAACCAGTTTATGCAATGTCTGTCCCAGACCCCTTTTCATTTATGTTAAACCAGAGTCCCCCAGCATCCCAGATGCTTTGCAGCCCTGGGCTGTGCTGTCTGCTCCAGAGAACAGGGCTTGTCCTGTGTGGGTGTGCGTGTGTGTGTGTGTATGTCTAATTTCCCTGGGACAGGCAGACAGTACAGTGTCCACTTAGGGCTTTTTGGATACTGCATGTCCAATCATGAGGTCAGCTGGTAATGTCCTTCCATTCCTTCCTTGGAAAAAGCTGTTTAAGAAGAGCTTGAACTAATGAGAGAGGCTTCTGTTTTGTGGATGGGCTGATAAACTCTGTGTTATCATCCCCCTGGTGGCTCCCTTATTTGTCAGATTTGCAGACAGTATAAAGAAGCAGGGAGAGGGAGATTGAAAAGCTCAGTATCATCAACAGATGTATTCACTGCACACCCCTGGTTTGCCTCAGAGTGCTGGCCTGGGGCTGGGGGCTGGAAGCACCCTTGAGCACCAAGTGGGAAAAAGCCTGGGATGGTACAGGCTCCATAATCAGAGTGTCCTGGTGGGGCCTGGCCATGCTCTGCCTCAGCTTAGCACTATGGAAAGGAAGAGAGGGCTGCTCTAACACCCCCTGGCTTATAGCCTGAGCCACCACAGACACATGGTGGCATTTCCTCAGTCCATAGGGAATGTCTGTGCAGTTGCAAATCAATTCAACCTAGCCAGGTTAGACTAACCTGCAAAAATTGAATCAATTCAGGCTCAGGCTTTTTGAATGTCTGTCCCTAGCCAAGATGCCATCTCCACCATGACCTGTTTGTAAAAAGCCTGTTTTTAGTGGCTTTTGTATAAGGCCCACTGAATGGACAGGAGAGGATGGAGAAGAGATGAAGAACCTTTGCTCACCTTCAGCTGGTAGAGCATTTTTAAAATTCCAATACTTTAATGTGCTGGTCCTTTGTATGGTGAATGGGAAGGTGGGCAATAGGATTTGCACTACTCTCAAAGAGACAAATTTACATAGTGTTGTCCAACAATAAATGACACTAGCTTCCTTTTGCACCTAATTTTTAAAAAGGACAGGTCATATGCAAGGCTGACTTTCTCAGCAGTGCAGATGGGAAGGTGGCATGGAGTGGCTGCCTCATGGGATGATGGGAAGCAAAGCACTGGTGGATACTGTTAATCTCACCAACCCTCCCCTACTGGAAGCTGAAGACAGATATAATCTGAGCAGTTTTACTCTAAAACATGTCCAAGTTATCCCTGATTCATCCAGGGTTGTTTTTGATACAAGAAAGGCCTTATGTGATAGCACTGTGCAATGTCTGTCTGTTCACTTCTAAGCTTCTTAACATGCAATAAAAATTATGTCTTGTCCACAGCCCAAGGATATGGCCAGTAACTTAATTTAGAAACATTTGGAAAACATCTGGAAAATGTATGTTAGATCAAGACTCACTCTTCCAAATAAAAGACAATCAACATATCATGAGGAAAAAGACATAAAAAATGAACCATAAGATACTTTCTTAAAATAAGAAACAGATAGTCAGTTTAGCCCCATGTTAGCTCTCAAACCCAGTGTCCTCACTTGGCAGAACAATACACTATTGTGGTTATTTGTTCTTTACCTCTGTTTCTGCTCTAAAAAAATCAGGATCACAATTTTTTTTGTTTAAAACTCAGTGAGGAATGTACATTTCCTACATTGTGGGCACATCGAGACGTGTACCATTACCACTAAGTAACTTAGGTTACTGCACCGTAACTGAAAATTATTGTGCAATATGGTGCATGTCTACACATGTGCACCCACACTGTGTAGTAACTATGGTAGCTTATGCCAACCTGATGCAGGTAGCAAATTTACACCCAAGTAGTTACTGAGCAGTAGGGCACATGTAGATGCCTTACTGCACAGTATTCCTGTTTGTGTGGACTGACTTGGGACTAATTTTAGTCCAAGTCAGTCCACACACTGCTTTACTGCACTGTAATGCCTGAACATGTAGATGCCAGAGTAAAAGCCACTTACTGGTTAGTAAGTTACTGCGCAGTAAATGCATGTGTAGGCATGCCCAATGAGAAGGGCATAGTATTTCCTGTTACACCAATGTACTTGGGGGATTCCACTGGAATCCTGCTATGCATGAACCTAATTTTATTCAGATATATACACCCTTACTAGCAAGGCTCTGCCTTACACTGTGAGCTTTCACACATTTACACTAGTGCAATCAGCCTTTTCACCTGTATAAGTGAGGAGCAGCAAACCTGTACACCAATTTAAGTGCCTTGACTCTGGGGTAAAGTTGCCATGGGAAAAATCTGTAATAAGTTAGGCCAGCGATGTCCAACTTTTATGCCCCATGGGCTGGTTTAGCAGTGGCTGGTCTGCCCATGAAACAGATCCAACATGCAGAGCAGATGCAGCGGGGGCCCTGACCCGGGGGGGGTGGGGGGGGAGACATAATCTGGCTGCATGGGCATGGAGAAGTGTGGCCCTGCCCTGATCTGGAAGTGCAGTGCTTAAGAATCTCGGTATTACTTGCCACCTCTCTCCCACCACCAAATTTCCTGACCCATGAGGGAGCCCTGCAAGCTGCATGCCATGGCTCCATGGGCCAGAATTGGGTCATAGGCCAGGGTTTGGGCACCCCTGAGTTAGATCATCATAGGGGTCATCCATCTACTTCACTCCTGTGCTGGCCATTTACCTGAGGCAGAAAGATCAATACATGGGCCCTGTCACCTAGTTGTGAAGCATGATAATGACAGCTATTACATAGCATCATCACAGGTAGATCTTGTCTTACCAATCTCTTCTCCTTCTACAAACAGGTCTCTCATCACCTGGACATGGGAGAAAAGGTCAACATTATATACCTAGACTTCCAAAACGCTTTTGATCTAGCATCCCACAATATCCTTGTGGAAAAATTGGAAGATTGTGGTTTTAACTGCTCAACAGTTCAGTGGGTGGAAAACTGGCTGCATGGTAGGACCCAGAGAGTTCTTATGAACGGATCTGTGTCATCCTGGTGAGAAGTGGCCAGTGGTGTCCCTCAGGGGTCCATGCTTGGACCGGTGCTTCTCAACATCTTTATCAATTATTTGGATGTGGGGGTGAAAAGCTCACTGGCCTAAATTGTGGATGACACCAAGTTCTTGGGGAGTGTGGTCATGCCAGAAGACAGCTTGCAGATACAGAGTGACCTGGACAGGCTGGAGAGCTGGGCGGGCCAGAATGAGATGAAGTTCAACACTCAGAAGTCTAAGGCACTCCATCTAGTGGCAAACAATCCCCAACATACCTACAGGCTCGGTGGTAACAATTCGACTTGCACCACGGCCAATATGGACCTGGGGGTAGTGATCGACCATGGCATGACCATGAGCCAGCAGTACAAAGCTGTGGCCAGCAGGGCAAACAAAAGCCTGGCATGCATTAACTCTAGCATCTCATGCAAAACTAAGAAGTGATACTCCCACTGTACTCCGCACTGGTGAGACCACAGCTGGAGTACTGCATCCAGTTCTGGTTGCCACACTTCACCAAGGACATGGAAAAACTTAAGAGGGTCCAGAGAAGAGCCACCCATAAGATCAGGGACTTACAAGATAAGCCATACAAGGAGAGGCTGAGGGACTTGAGCCTCTTCAGCCTACAGAAGAGAAGGCTGAGAGGTGACTTGGTAGCAGCTTACCACTATGTTGGGGAGTACATCAAGAACTCAGCGAACAGCTGTTCACCAGGGCACCCCTGGAAAAGACCAGAAGCAATGGATACAAACTCCTGGAAGGCTGCTTCAGGCTCAATTCCAGGAAAAACTCCTTCAACACTCAGGGTTTCCAGACTGTGGAAAAAACTCCCACCAGTGCAGTGGTGGTGCAGGCACCTTCCCTGGAAATCTTCAAAAGGAGACTGGGACAGTCACTGCAGCAGTAGGCGAGTGATCTACAGGGAGCTTTTTATTCTAGTATTTGCTTATTTTTTAAAGAACTGGGAGCTGGGGCTGGGCAGGGCAGCCATGGTGGAGGCTGAGGGGCTTTGGAAGATGGTGGGCGGGGGTCAGAACTGGGGTTTGTGGAGGCAGAGCAGAGCCCCCCCATGAAGTGCATGGCAGTATAGGAGAGTGGGGATCACCACCTCCCCCGGCCCCAGCCTGGCAGCAGCCTGTGAGTGGGGCTTTTTTTTTGAAGAGCAGGGAGCTGGGGCTGGTTGGGGCAGCCATGGGCAGTTTGGGGGGGGGGGGGGGGACTGGGAGAGTTAGTGTAGGTTGGGGGTGCTCAGGGGGGTTGGGGGAGCAGGCAGGAGATGGGGCATGGTGGAGGGTGCCTCCTACAGTTCCCTCTCCCCTCCTCCAGCCCCACCCCCACCATCCCCTACTTACCTGCACAGAGTCCAGGTCCAGCTCCCTGAGGCAGTGAGCAGGGACTGCCTGAATCTCCAAAGATCTTTGAATCTTTTCCAAATTGATTCAGAGAGCTTCAGATCTTTTTTAACCTTTTTATTGGTCTCCTGATTCAATTTGGATTCAGAGATTCGGCTGTTGCATTGAGCCAATTATCCTCCAAATCAAATCAGCACCCAAAGCTTCACATAGTCCTACAATCTATGAATCTATGAATTAGCTCCTCCTTTTGGTTACACAGTAATGGCCCAGGTAGCAGTGATTACTGCGATACTAGTAACTTAGTCATGGTTGTAACCAAACAAGTTAGATTTACTACTGTTACAAGAAACATTTGAAATCATAGTGAAAAAATATGGAGATCTTTTTCTCTAATCCTCTTTTCTTTGTTGCATACATGTGACATCACTTTCTATATATAGAGTCTCACTAGAGTCAATTTACTTGTGATGATTTTTCACAGAGCAGCAAAGACGATTTAAAAAAACAAAAGGAAATAGAGTTATAAACCTCAAACATTAGGGCAAGGATTTGAATGTTCAAAACTGAAATTTGGGATTCTGTCCTCACTTTTGAAACCTCAAGTTCCATTGATGGTAAATTTGTACATATAATAAAATCTCATATATCTTCATTTCTGATTTTCTCTGCACCATAAAATCTAGGTGTAAGACACTGTTGTTGCTGTTACTTCAGGAAAGTACTTTTTCTTCGTCTCCCTAGCTAAAGATACAACCAAAAGCCACATTACCAATGATGTTGCTTTGTTAATCTTATGGCAATCAAATCATTTCTGTGTGTTACATCCACACACTGTGTGCAAAGATGATCACAAAAGTATAAATGAGAATCTATTTACTGTTCTGTGGTAAGTGTCTCTGAAGCAGATAATTGCCTTAGGCTTACATTCTCTAAAAAATGATGTGCATCAAATAAGATCTTGTACAGGCAAAAAGCAGCAAGTTGATTTCTCCAAGAACAACTTGCCAGTTTAAGAAGTTGTTGGCTTACAAAATGAAATAACTCAAGGCTAATGATTGCATTTTGTAAGAAAAGATTGTGTCCCTGGGTCTCAAATCTTCAATGCCAAGATTAGTCAGTTTTGTGGTCTTTATTGTTGGAACCCCAAGCTATATTCACTGCCATAGATAAGGGGTAGCAAATAATAAAATAAAGATTTCAAAACAACTAACCAAAACAAAATGAAAATGACCTAATCAGGCAATACAGAGAGTTATTGACTGAGCTATTCCTTGAGATATACTGTAGGCATAAATAGCATAGTAAATAGCATATTCTACCCATGAGCTCTTTATACCCATGAGCTATTTTCTAAGTTAATATAGCCAAGAATAATAATTTGGCATCTATCCTTTGCAACTGAACTCTCCATTCTGAAAGCTCCTGTGACTTCTTCTCAAATGCCTCTGGAAATGATAGGCAATGGTGTCCTCATTGATTGGAATTATATCACAGGATATTTTTCCTTCAGCCAAAATAATTTGTTTGTATAATAAAACAAAAGCAAAAGCTGAAAGGAGATGCACTAGTAACCTTTGCTTTCTTACATTTGTGTTTAACCTGAATGAACTTTCATTTACATTTTTTATTATGACAAGTGGGAGCTTTACATGCAAAATGTTCAGGTCCAAATTCAATTTTGTCCTTTATTTTCTTCATTATGTAAGTAAGAAGCAAAAGTTCAGTGACGGATAATCAAGATACCCTTACCTACCTTTGTAAGTGTTCAGATAGCTCCCAAATGTTGCTGTATAAGCATTTTTTGGCACAGAGATAAAGTAACTGAATGCCAGCTGGATGCACGTATTTTGGATTGTATTTATGTAAGATATATTGTTTATGGTATATACAATCCTATATGTGCAATGTTATGCATGTGTTGCCTAAAACACTGGGTCATACACCTTCTTCAGAATTGTTTTTTTTTTCTTTTATCTTGTTCATAATTGCCTGTGCTATCCTAATATAAATCACAGGTGCCTGTAGAAAATGCATCCTGGTAGCTATTCTTATTTATTGCAGTAGAACATTACTAGCTTCTATTATTATTATTATTATTATTATTATACATTGCCTACATTTTGTAATACAGTGGTAAGCACTGTACATATACAAAAAAGATAAGATGTCTGGTTAAAATCTAAGCAGATAATAGAAACATGCTAAGATGGAAAATTCAGGCAGAGAAATTAATGACACGCTTAAAAACACTCAGTAAGTCTGTGGAAGAGACAAGAACTGAACCCAGAGCTGTTCAAATTCCCTTCTTCCCCACACCAGCACCATAACAACAAGATCATTCTTCTCTTAAAGATGCTTGACAAGTATTTAGAAAACAGTAAGAATCAAGGAAACCATTAGATTGTTACCTTGTACTTTCTTGAGTATGCTGGAACATAAATGATTTATTAACTAAAACTCCTGGAACATGTCAGGTGACTCAAAAGAAGTAGAAACTCTCCCTCTTCGGGGAGCAGTATGCTTTTTGTTATTGTTTTTTTCTTTTTGAAGTAAAAGGGAGAATTGTAACTTCCTGTGCACCAGTACATTAGCATAATACCTTCGTGCCTGCAGGTACTGTATGTCATTGTTATGAGTACATTTTGACATCTCTGACACATCTAGCACTACAAAGAGCTGTGACAGAGCTCAATGATTTTTTTTTTCCAGTTGGCAGGAGTAGTAAGAACACACAAAACTTGCCAGCTGTCAAGGATGTAAATGGTGATTTTGTTTCACTGTTTTAATGAATTAAAGCAGGACTGAAATCTGTCCAAAGACAGCATGTTTGGCCTTGCAAGGGAAGAAAAATGAAAGTGAGAGATTTTTTTTTCTCTTTTGGCAGTTGTACTCAGTCAGGTGTTTACTGTCGGTAGCACTGGGCAGGACAGAACTACACTAGTAAAAGAATCTCAACCAAGGATTACAGAAGTGAGACACATTAAAAGAGGTCTTGTTTTCAAGAGGATGAGCATTCACCGCATGAAAAATCAGACTCCCTTGAATTACCTCAAGTCGGGCACTTGAAAATGCAGCATGCAAAATCCTAATCACATTTGAAAAAGGTGGCTATGCATGGTTACCATAATTAGGTTTGATTTTTGTTGTTGTTGTTGTTGTTAAAATCACATTCACATTATCTAAACTGTTGTGCTTGAGCATTATGTAGTACTAGCTAATTGCCCATTAAGAATGATGGAATTCAGGGAGTATTTACATGGCCCCCTCTTTCCCCCTAGTCACCCTGCAGAGCTGGCCATGTAAAGACTCCCTCTGTCCCCGCCACCTCCTCCTCCAGGGCAGGGGTTCCCTCCCCCCACCCGCCTCCGCTTGCAGCAGGGCTTCCCCCCACCTCCCCTCCCCTCCCCCACCTCCCCTTCCTCCCTGCTGCCTCCCTCTCTCTGCTGGCAGTTGTCAAGGCCAGGCAGCAGAGCCTCACCACTGTGACCCCCCGCTCCCTTCCCTGCTTTCCTCCCTTCCTTCCTTTCCTGCCACCTGGCCTCGACAACAGCTGCCACCATGATCCCCCCCTTTGTCTCCCCACACCTCATGCCCACTGGGTCCATGCAGCCTCCCTGCCGCCTACCTCTCCCTGCCAGCTGTTGTCAGGGCCCCCGTCCCACTCCCCTTCCTCCCTCCCTCCCTGCTGCCCAGCCCTGACAACAGATGCCACTGTGATCCCCGCCTTCTCCTCCCCCTGCCCTGCTTCCATCTCTCCCACCCTGCTCACCGCCTCCCCCTTTCTGCCAGCTGTTCTGGGAGGGGTGTTGGGGATGAATGTCAGGGAGCACTGCCACTGTGACCCCCCCCCCCCAGCTTTGCCCTCAGGCATGGAGGTGTGGGGAATTCCTGCTGCTCGGACAGCCAAGGTATATTTGCCACTGCCACAAACTTGCCTGGCAGTGGCTTAAATGTGGGCCTGCACAGCCTGGACCCATGCAGCCAGTCACCCCCCACCCTCTTGGCGGCACATGAACAGTTGGTCAAAAGTGTTACGGACAGACAGACCTACAGACAGACACACAAACTATGCCCTTTATTATATTAGAATTATTCCCAGCTCATTCAAGAGACCTCACTGTAAATATTTTATAACTGCTGAAAATCCTGAGAGCATAAACTGTTCATATTGTACATTTCTTCAGCCTCTTTCATTTGCAAGCTCATAATCTGGATCATTCCATACCTTTGAGGGATCATTGTAGCTCTCTTCAATTTGGCATTACCAGGATATGGACAGACAAACCACATATTGCTTTGAAGGGGATGGGGACTTACTGTTCATAAATTCTTTTTCATTATAATTATTTTATCTATCTGGTGCCATCTCCTAGTAAGTGAAGCTAAACCACAATGATTTACCTCTGAACGTAACCAGTGATAAATTATTTCAGTTTTGCTTCTGCTTATTAAACAATAGAGCAGACAGGTGACACAGTGGGTAAATCTACACATGTACTTTACTGCTGAGCTGACTAATTAGCTCTGCAATAAAATATGACAAATAAAATATGTGCAAGTGCTATTAGGCCACAGTAAACTAATTAACTCTGCTCTAGGATAGTACTGTCTTGGACTAGTACTATTCTACAGTGGAGTTATTTAGTGTACTACAACACACATGTAGACAGTGAGCTAGCTGAAGCAGGAAGCGGCTCCAGTGTGGGGCTGCCTGGTGGGCAGCCAGCCCCTTCACAGCACATTGAGCCAGGACAGAGCAGCTCTAGGTTGGCAGGCTGAACGCCCGGATCTCCTGCCAGCCAGGGCTGCTCCACCCTGGTTTAACATGCTGCAGTCCTGGGCACACCTGTAAATGCTGTGCCTGGGAGCAATAAACTCCAGTATAACTGTGCTAGAGTTTATTGCATCACATTAATAGCACATGTAGATGTGCCTAGTTACAGTGAAATCATCTGAACTATAATAAGATCCCTCCCATTTTTCAATCAGTATAATTGTTTCATCTGTTACATTTTCAGAAATAAAAAGGCTGTGTATTGGAGCTATTGGGAAATGTTTTGAATTTTCAGAATTATTACATGTGTTAACTTCATTCTGGGGGGACAAGCTGTCATCCTTGATTTTTCTATATTCTGAATCCCAAATCACTATTAAAAGGTCAACTTACTTCCACGTTAATTGATTTATTTAGTCCATAATACATGTATTATCCATAATACATTTTCCATTAACATCACATTTTGATTGGATTTCACATTTGTCACTGGTCAACCATAATTCCTTTGTTTGTGACAAGGCACCTGAGATTCCCAAGTGGTCTCCTATGCAGGAAGCAGCCTTACTTGGAATTGCTTAGCTTCAGTAGCTATTAGGAATGGGAGCTGGGGATACAGCCTCTGAATCACAACTTCTTAGACCTTAAATGCTGGAGAAGGCAAGTGAGAGAGGAACAGTGGAAAAAACCCTAGTCATATCACATTCACTCTTCCTTTCAGCATCCACCCCAGGCCACTCTCTGGCACAGGAGACTGGTCAAGAAGGACCTATGGTCTGACCTGGTAAATGGAAGTTCTGATGTTCTTATGTAAAAGGAAATCTTCATATGGCCACAGATAATGAAATACATATCAACAACAAACCTTAACAACTGTGTTCCCTACCATCAATGAGGACGTGGCATGATGACCTGAGGCTTTCACTTCAGATAATCTGTCCTCTATATTAGTATCATAAAAAAACAAAAAAGACCCTGATTATTGGATTGAAACTAAGTTTAATTCAATTCTAGAAGTGCATCTTTTTACTTAACTTGGATACATACCTCTAGTATTTTGTGGGACAAATGTGTCTTCTGTGATCTGACAGGGACTCTTTTATGAATAATCAAGTAGAATTTAGCATTTTCATGACCCTAACTGGGTAATTTAAATGAAAAATATCTTTGTAGCATTGGAGCCTAAAGGAGGGAGAGTGTTTAGTCAGATACAATACAAGCAAAGTCTGGTTGCCATATCCTTAAAATGGACTTGAACTTTTTTGAAACTGAAAATGTTTTAACTTTTCTTTCCCCTCTAGTCCAAACACACATACATACACACACACACAAATGCCTTGGCATTTACTAGTTTCAGCTGGAACAGAAAGGCTCCTCATATTTCAGGTCTGTCTTCAAATAGGAAGTACAGAAAATCTTGCAGGAAAGCCTAATCTTAGGAGATTTTCAGCCAGATTTCCAGAATAAAGAGAGTAAATAAATTTCAGATAGTCTCTAAATCTTTTGAGGATCTTCCATCCTTAGCTTTAATGTAATTCGTGAGATGCAACACACAATTACAAGATGAAAGGCAGTAAAGCCAAATAATCATTTCAGTAAACTTCACAGGGATTGTAGGCAATAAGAAGTACATTGGAACTCTTTGCTCCTTTGTCTGAAGGACAATCTCATGCACAGCAGCATACAAGATAATTGCAGAATTCATATAAACAAGCAAAGAACAAGAGTGGGAATGCTGTACAAGGAAACTGGGGGAACTTAAGAATTTGATATATGCTGTAACGTTTGCCTAATGAATCGCTGCTTCGCAGCAACTGTGAACATACAGCAAAGATCAGGCCCTTGTGAATGAGATTAAGTTACCAGTAACAAGACTGGCTATCTCTGAAGTGAGGGAACCATTTAACAGGTATGGGTGTGATGACACCTTCCCAGAAGAAAACTCAGTAGGGGGAGCAAATGAAAGAAAGTCTATCCCAGGATCTTTTTCTTAAGTCTCTCCTACTACTTATTCAGTTGTGGGAGAATTTACTCAAGGTTTAAAGGAAGCTATGAAACTGGTGTCTGAAGCTGGCAGATCTCTTCGTAATAATCACAGAATCATAGAAAAGTATGGCTGGAAGGGACATTTACCTTTAACCTTTAACTGGGAACAGGTAAGACAGGGAGATGAGGGCACTGTTAGTGCCCTGCTACTATAAAACCAGATATAAATGGTTAAATAACAGTATGCCAGTATTATTTGCATGAAGATCCCATGCTTTCCACACTACTTTTGCATCTCTAGCAAAATACCAAGGAGTGCTGTTCCAAAGGAACAGTGCTCCCATGTCTCCCACACCTGCTGGCAAGGGGGATATCAGCTGCAAAAAAAAAGGAAAAAATACTGTGTAGTAATTTTTTTCTCTTTCTTCCCTGGGTTCCTTAATGTGTGCACTTGCCTTCTCAACATCACCCCTGGCTTGTTCCTTCTCCTCTTGACTTTGGAGTCCAAGACCTCTGCTAAAGTAAGGCACCTGTAAGGTATGTGTGAATCGTCCTTTTCTTCAGTTAAAAAAAATGCATACAATGTCAACTGCCTAATCCATGATGATGTTTGCATCATTATTCTATAATCCAAACAATAAGCGGATACACGGGATTCCTGTTTTTTCACTTATAATGAGAGAGAGAGACAGTTGGATTGAGTTTGTCGTTTCCTTTTTGTCTCTAAAAATGCTGCCAAAGATTATGAAGCTATGCTCCTGCCTTTGCCACAGAGGATCACCTGCTGGACCCAGCACCTACCTTGCCCATATCTGAATAACCAAGTCATGCTGTTGATGGAAGCTGGAATTTTTCAAATGATCCCAAGTTAGTTTCCTGTCCACATTCCAGTACATTTCAGTGACAAATGGGTATCTAATTACCTGAAGCTCCTTTGAAACTTGTACTCCTGTGAAAGAACAAAGGAAGACCAGTAGCAGGTTCTCTGCAGATGACTGTTGCTGGTATTTCTGGGACTTAAAATTTCCTGCTGAATGTGCAACAAATATGGGGACTAATCATTTTCTCTAGCTTCCATACCATAGATTCTTGTCCTATATAGGAAGTGGATCAGCTACATCTCTGTCCATTACCCAAAGAATACACACAGAACATTAATCTCCTTCCCTCACACTATAATGCAAACCCTTACTTGTGGCTTACTTCCACCACAACATGCATACTATCTCACACATGTAACTTGTGAATGTGTCAGTGTTTATTATTTATACATGCTGCATGACAAAATTATAATTAATGTCCTTATGTTATACTAAGAGAGAGATTTAAATGCTTTGAGTAAGCAGTTCCTTATATGCCAAAAGAAGAAGGAAGCCCACTATGAAAATGTTGGCCTGTCACTATCAATGGAAAGACGGTATATGGTGGTACATGGTCAAGAGCTGTCCTATAACATGACATTACCTTTCTATTCAAGGACTGTCATCTTCAACCATAAATGATTCCTTTTAAAGTAAGGTTTTCTACGTGTAATTTACTGCATATGTTCAAATTTGAAACAAAATATTTAAATTCTAAGAACTATTGCTTAGTTGTAATTATATATACTTTTATCAAAAGAGGATGCAAACTCCTTGTTAAATAAACTAATTTCTGATGGAATTTTTTTTTTAAGTGAACAAGGCTTTTTGTGGAAAAACATTTTTGGTGCTCTGAAGTTTCCCACAATTCCAAAATGAAAATTCTCCATCTACTATCAACTTTTCTTCTAGAAAAGTGAAGGAGAACCTTAAAAATTGGTAAAAAAGACAGGAAGTAACACTTTTTAATTCTCTCTTTTTAGGTAGGAGAAAGTAACACTGACTGTTTTCTCATTACAAAACATTTAGAAATTAGAGAGAAACACTCTTCTTTATACTTTTATTGTCTTCTAATTGGAAAAATCTGGAAAGCAGAAAGTGGAATTAAATCAGTTTTCTTCACACTTTTTTACCATTACTTCCTGATGGGAAAATTTCAAATTGCAATTGGTCTAGTCAGTCACATTTTCTGGCAAGCGCTAGTCAAATCACATTTTATTGTTTATTTCTTATTTTGATAAGCCTCGCATTTATATGGCCTGCTATTTATATAATTTATGGCATCTACTAAAAGTAAAAATTTCCCCAGGTGGATCTTTTCCCAGCATTATTATTATTGCCTTCATTACACTTCTACCAGGAGTGCTCCTGAAAAGTGAATTTTAAATTTTACTCACATATGAATGAGATGTGAAACTCTTATATTTTATGACTATATTAATAAAATGTCATTATGTAAATATTTTTCAGGGAGCCAGTGGGAAAGAAATCAGCAAATAATAACAGAAGAAAATTTGGAATGTAAATATTTATTCACTGAAACTTTTTGCTTCTTTGACAATCATTTTTAACCTCTTGATCAATAATAGATACAGTTTTATGTGTTTTATTTTTTAGACCATATAATTCAAGCTTGGACTTACCTGGTGTGGTCTTCTAATATCATCCAGCTTTAATTAAGCATTCCTACTGCTTCTTTCACTGGCAATTATCCTATTCAAATAATTTTGTGGGAAGTCTGGAGTGTTCACAGCTTCAAATGCATTTTGCATATCCTTTTTCTCAAGCCACTGTTTGCAAATTATTGCACACGGTGCCATGATTTCCATTACCCCTGGCTCTACTAGACGCTATTGCTTAAAAGCTCCAGTTCCTGTAAAAACAGCCATAGGTCAAAAACTGAGGGAGTGATGGAAAGAGCCATTTTAGTCATGTGTTTTTTGGCATAACACTGTTGAGAGTGTACAATCTGTATAAATGTTAGCTTTCTAAATAAACATAACCTTTAGTTGCATGAAAGCAAGGAATAAAGTTGAAACTTGTTCCTTCCATTAAACAACTCTTCAAAACTAGCATTTGTTTTGTTCTGAACTGGTATAAATCTTGGCAAATAAAAAAAAAAAAAGAATAACGATGGAGCTGACAGGGTAAATTTATGTTGCTCCTTTTCACAAATAAGTATATAGATGTTTTTCCAACTATGTTATCCCAGGCTATTAATTTATAGTTCAAACAACATTGAGCGGGTGGTAAAAGGTTTGGGCATGAACCTGTATGAGGTGGTTAAGGAAGGGTTCACATAGAAGCAGATTCCAGTGTTAATATAAACTGCATGCCAACAGTCTTCCTGTGTTTTAAGACACTGTTGTGTGCAGTTCCTGAATTCCATTTTCTGGAATTTTATCTCATGACATAAAAATGTCACACCGTGGAAGCTGTGGAGGTAATGCTTCTTTGGTAAAAGGAGCGACTATCAAGGCCAGCACATTGGAGGCACAATAGTATGCCTCCCAGCAGGCTGCTGGAGAATGCCAAGCCCAGCTGGGCTACCCCTAATTGGCCAGTGCAGCCCTTCTTCCCAGCCCTACACCGCCACCAGTGGCCAACTGCCAGCAGCAGCCAGGCAAGGGGTGGTGGGAAGACCCCATCACAAGGCCTTCCCTCCATCTGTACTGGTTCAGGTCTTGGGGGAGCCACAGCTGGGGCCAGGGCCAGGGCTACACAATGGGGGTCTCTGCTCCCCTCCTTCCTACTGCCGAGCCACTGCTAACAGAGGCAGTCATTTCTGGCTTATCTCTATGAGAGCCTACAAGCAGACAAGCACAGGCTGAGGCTAGCATGTTGCCATGTGAGGGGGCGTTAGTGGGACCCACAAAGCAGCCTGGGATGCCAACACATTGAACACTACGTTGAGTAGCTAGGGGGACTGGTACAGTTCGATAGATCAGTCTAACCTGAATCACTTAAGTCTGGTACCACATCAATCCACGTCTTAGTCTGGGGTCCGCCATTTTAAAACTACGTGCACTGCACCTTTGTTTGGTTATGGGTGTAAACCAGTTTCCAATCACTTATACTGGTGTAAGTGTAATGTTTATACCTGGCCTAAACGTAACACTTGTACATACCCTTAATACAAATACCTGACTTAATAAATTATCTTATGCATGTGGAGTCAAAATATCAAGTTATTCATTCATTTGTGTATATGTGTGTGCGTGCATGTATTTGTACATATATATTTAGTCAATTAATACTTGGGCAAAGGTGCTAATATTTGGCAAATTGAGGACTAAGTACCTCAGATTTTGGCCTCTGATTGGGACCTGTCTGGCAATATGCAACTGGGTTACAAAGCATAATAAATATGCAAGATATACTTTTTATCACCACTCATTCATGCCATTTACCCCTTTTGACCATTTCTTCTTAGAAGTATTTTTGGTTGATGGTCAGGCAACTGTTGTCAGTCTCCTTGACACTCCATGTACCCGGGAATGTCCTCCACTGACTACTGCAGAGTGTCAGAAGAAGGTAGAAAGAAATCCTGTGTGCATCTTGCACAGAAGGCTGAGAAGTAAATCATATTTTCACAGGTAACTGGCAAACAAAGAAAAAATATTATGGTAGAGTAGCTGAAACAGGTAAACCAGTGAAGGTAAAAACTAAATCCTCTGATGATGTAATAAATGCGATATTGAGAAAGATACCTTCCGTGCATTTTCAAGCACAGAAAGATGCCATGTGAGTGTCAATCTAAGTGGTGTAATTTTCACCAAATGCATGTGTAACCATTTCTATTGCTGGAGTGCTTGCAAGTGTGAAATCCCTTTACTCTCTTTTACAGTCCATAAGACAGGCTCTCATAATTTCCTCCACAGCCCCTACAAAGAAAGCTAAATGGAATCTGTATTCCTCCAATCATACCGTCCTATTTGGGCAGATGCAATCTTACATTTGGGAAGAATTCTAATCTCACATGGGTCAAAAAATCAAAAATTAACAGCAAACAAATATCTAGTATTCTCTCTTAAATTTTATACCTAATTTCAGACAAAATAATAATAATTTACACCACTCATTTGTCTTTTATGTTTAAAAATTAATCCGAAACATGAATCTGACTGGCAGCATGCCCTTTAGTTTTCTGAAAGACATGTAAACAAAACATATCTAAATCCACAGAATTTCAGTGGTCCAGGTTTCAAACCATAGTGTGCAAACACAGCCTATGTAACAAAACCATGCTTTGGGGGATTTTGTGGTCATGGAAAAGTCTACAATAAGTGCAGATAGGCTTGCTACCTTTCACAATGACAGGCATGTGCGATAGATAGGTATGTCCCAATGTGGGTACTCAAAGGGGCTACTAAAGGTCACCTTTATCTCTGTGTCTCATTTGGAAAGGGAAAAAAAGGGTCTTGGGTTAACCTTTTCCCATTTCCTATCTACACATGACCATGTAGTCTGGGCATTATTAACTGAGTAACTTTCATTGCAGACCATATTATTTTTGGCAATTTATGCGTAACCTTATACCTGTGAAAAAGACAGTCAGTTTGAGACAGAATTTGACCCAAATCTTGAGTCACACAAAGGACGAAGAACAGCTTGAGTATTATCAGAGATAACCAGTCACTCTGCTTCCAATGAAACTTTTGGGCCAGTAGATCTGTGCAATATCCTTAATGGAGGTTTTAGCCCTGCTAAACTAACAATCCTGCATTTATCATGCTCCATCATAGATACTCATAAGAAAAATCTGTCCTATGGCACACAAAAAATGGAGTTATTTTGGTTAGAGATTATGCAAAGAACCTCTTTTCTCATGCAGCAGATTCTGCAGGTTTTGCATGCTACTTCAGGTACATGGAGTGATGGTAGGACATACCCCTCTCATTTTTTAAGGGTCTCTTATAAACAGAAAACAAAATAATTCAGTCAGCTGGGGCAATGTCCTTTTACTAAGCACCTAAACCATAAATCACTACATAAATGAACATATTGTTTTATATCTAGTGACAGTAAAGAACAACTTCACTTGTTTTATTAAGGGATCCTTTATATTTTTGTTAAAATCCCTCACAAGTACAATGTACACCTTTCCAATTTTTGACAACCATGGATTAGATTAATAAATAATGATGTGCCTGATGTACCCTTACTCATATTTTGAAAATTACTAAAATTTTGAAAAATAGCAGAAATCTCTAAAGGCATTTCTGACACTTCAGCTCAGAAAATACCGACCCCTGCCCCTCCTTCCTCCTTCCCAGTCAGCATGACAAACCACATGCTTATCATCAGTGAAACATTATTCACCCTCATTTTTCTCTGAATACAATCATATTTTTTTACTGCTTAAGTATTGCCCATGCAGATTTTTCCATTGATTTTACCAGTAACAACCCAGCTTTGGTAAACTGCACAAATTGCCACAATAAAGCAATTATTTAATAATAATAAGGATGCCATTTCAAACAGACACATTGTTCATTCCATGCATCCATTCCCTCAAACTGCTGAGGGATTGGATGCATACACACATTCAAATGATTTGGGGAACTTCTCCCAGGTTTGTTCTCCTGGTACAAAAATTTACCCAGAGATGCCTGAACAGACATTTGAACCCTGGTTTGTGGCTGATTTCTGCCATACTTTTAATTGAATGCATCCCTTCTGAGACTGTGAGTGCCCCTCAGCTGATCAGGTTCCCAGTCATGGAGTGCATTATGCACTCTCATAGCTGGGAACCTAGGTCAGATGTTAAGAGATGATTAGTGCTCCTAGCCAGGGAGCGGTCCTTGTCTGGGAGCTCCAGTCAGATGATGGGGTGTGATAGGAGCCAGCCACAAAGTTATCACATGTATTTTGTGTAATAACTTTGTGACTTATTCCTTCTTTTTTCAACCAATGAATTGAGTGAATGTATGCCCTGGTCACTACTTGAGATGTGATTAACCTGTTAATCATGTCTTAAGAATAATGTCTGTCAATGTCCTCATTGATTTTTCAGAGAGCTGCAAAATTCTCCCATTTTAATTTAAATGAAAGTGCGTAATCAAGAAGGCTACTTATGATGAGCTAGTGATAGCTTACAGTAGATAAAGCTATGTTTACAAGATGGCCACAGATGATTTTAGAAGAGTAGTAATTGAAAGTGACTAATCACTTGGGCCTGGGATAGTTTTGTGGTCATTTCTAAGTACTATGGTATTTCAACACAACACAGACCATGAAGAGACATTCATGCTGTACCCTCCCCTAATCTTCTTAGCAAATCTCAGTACCATCTTGAAGCAAAGAAAAGCATGTAATGTATACATCAGTATGTAGAAAGCATGGGGATATCTGCTACAGCAGATCCTGAGTGAGAGAGATTGTCTACAGTTACCCCTTTTTAGAGAATGGGTAACAATGAGTATATAAATGGGCATGCTTGTTTTTCAGGCCTGAAGAAAAGTACTCTGTACTCAAAAGCATGTCAACTTTTCTAAAATCTCTCCCAACCATGTAGTTGGTCCAATAAAAGATATCACCCCCATATCCTTATCTCTCATATGTTTTTATGTAGTAATCCATGCCAAAATACAGAGTTTTACATACCCAGAATACCCAGAATTTTACATACCTTAGCATCGCCTACCCCACCCAGGATAACCTGCTGCATGCCAGAGGGCATGTTCCCCAGGGACTGGACAACTAGCAGCAGCACAGGGTGTGCCACTGCTTCTTCTCCCCCAGGAAACAAAATGTTCATGCTTGTGTGGGCACAGCCAATGAGTCTTAAGCCTGGTCTACACTTAACTTATTGTACAGGTTTCCCTTGCTTTATGTGGGTTCTGCAGGTGCAAATTCACTCTTATGCAGTGACCCTTTTTATACCAAAAATTCGTTATATGCAAGGTCAATTCACTCTTATGCAACTGGTGTGGTGGAAGCCCACAGTCAGCTGCTTTGTGCAGTGCATTGAAGGAGTGACGCTCACCAAAGTATAGTCTCCTGTGTGGATCTGTGCTCCTAGCTCATTGTCTGCAAAATGTGTTTCTATTGTTGCCACCCCCATTATGGTAACTTTCACCACCACCCTGTGCTTGTATGTACTGTCTGCTGTTGGTGAGTACTGAAACTGTCTCGTAAAAGTAGTAGAAATGGGTCTGGGGGTCAGTACAATCGAAGTCTTGGAACGTATCCCTATTTGCTACATTGTAAAGTGGGTTCCCTTTTTGTGAATTTGAGTTATGCACTGTTTTCCAAGAATGCATGTGTAGCATCAAGTGAAGGAAACCTGTATTGGCATAAATATGTCACTAAGGCATGCATTTTTTTTCAGGTTCTAAAAAGCACTATTGTAGATGTAGTTATCCTGATAGGAACCAATATCGGTTATTTCATTTCACCAAACTGTGTAACAGTGACTCCCAAAGGGTGTGCCAAGGCACACTAGCATGCCACCAAAGGGATGGAAGTGTGCCTCAATACCCTCTGTGTGAGTAGGTAAATGCTATCTTCCCTTGCTTGGTACCTGTACCTGCCCCAGCTACTTCAGCAGTGCCTGTGGCTATACCTCTGGGGACTGCCACCACTGCTGATGCCTTCCCCAGGCCTTCCCTGTCCCCAGCCAGCCCCTGTGTGGGCAGGAGGGCAGATGTACAAACAGAGCCATGTGTTGCAGCCCAGTTCATCACCTCTACTTCTTCTACATACCTGGGACTAGCAGGAGAGGCCACAAGGGTTGTTGCCAGTGGGTAAAACCCTGCAAAAGCAGCCTCAGAAGCAGGGGCTTACCTTGCTCCCTGAGATACAGGCCAGAGATCAGGAGGGGTTAGAAAGTGAAAAGCACAGGAATACAGTGGGGTAAGTCTTACCTTAGCTTCCCTTGAGTGGCACTAGCTAGGGCAATGATTCTCAACTTTTTTAGCCTCAAGACCCTCCTCTCCCCTGCCCCCCCCCCAACACACACACATATCTTTTCTGAATTTAGATCTAAGTGATTTTCAACTGAGGTACTGTGACATTCAGGAAAGTTATGGAGAAGTGCCTTGAGGCTAAAAAGGTTGAAAATCACTGGTATAGATAAAGACCAATCCTTTGCTTAAAAAAAGATGTATCTGGTGTAAATTTTCAACAGTATGTCTCAGAACTGGTATGATTTCCTCTGGCGAGGGAATGGAGCATGTTAAATTTCTGAAGAACACACACACCTTTTTGGGTATAAGGGTTAAGTATGCCACCAATTTTAATCAAGAAAAAAGATGCATCCCAAGTCTCAGAAGTTTGGGAAATACTGATGTATAAATGTAGCTGTGCTAAGGACTAACATCTGTATTTATGCCAGCATAGGTGAAGTGGCAAAACTTTTAAGTCTCAAGGCCTTATTGTTGTTTAGCTATATAGCTATTTATTTTGTTAACAAAACCAAATTTTACCAATGTTTGTGCTGCTGAGCCAATAAAATAATAGGAGAAGGAGCTAGGTTGTCTGCCTTGTATTTAATTAACTACATTTTCAGATACACTGTAATGAATATTGATTACCATTGACAATCTAGGGGACAAGCTTCAGTTTCTGAGAACATAGATCAAGTTCCCAGTGATGGCAGTTTCAAAACTTTTAAAATCAGGGAAATTAATCCTGGAAACCACTGAGAAAAAAAGAAAGTAGCTTCATTATTACACTTTTTTTTACTATATTTTTAAATAGCTTCAGTCATTTACTGGACTTAAACAGCTAACCTAGGTTTTTAATCCATTAGAAGACAAGTTCATAGCTGTGTAGCATTATAATTTTAAAAATATGTCTGTAATGTTTCCCTTTGTGCTGTTATTTTTCACTGACAGGTAATAGTGAGGTTTTGACACTGTTAATATAACATGGGGTGTTAATCTTATAATCGCTTTGTCAGCACTTTGTGTCAGGGTGTTAATGACCACCTTTCAGCCACTCAGATTTGCCTGCCAATAAAAATAGTGCCGGCATCTATCCAAACAGCAGCTATTCAAATACAATGTTTTATTTCCCCACAATAAATAGAAAATTTCACTAGCCATGTGACTATAAAGACCCTTCTCCCTACTCCCCTGATTCTCTTTCCTTCTTGTAGAAGACAGTTGGAAAATACGCTTCAAAATGTACAAAATATTGTTTCATTTATAAATAAAAAATGACTCCATGGACAGGATAAAATACAGGTTTCAACAGCACGAAAAGCAATCATTCATCTAAGTCCTTTCCTACATAAATATAATTTGAAGAGTATTGCTGCATTACTGTAGGTAGTCAATGGAAGTTATGAGTCTTTAATTTTGCCCCATGTAGGGGAGATGGGCTTTTTCAACATCCTGGAAGAAGCAGCTACCCAGTTGCAAATGAATTATTTTATGTGCCTAGAGAAATGTTATTAAATGAATAACAAAATGGGGAATAGAGGAAGCAAGAGCGCTCACAGAAAATAACAATGAATAATAAATATTCTTACAGTTGTCCTTGAAGATTTCACATCTAGTTTCAAGTCTAAGTGTGAGTCATTTAGGCCCTTTCTTAGACTGTATTCTGACTCTCACAAGATTTTTCCCTGTTAATCCTGTGGAGTTGTAGGCCCTTTTATACCCAGTAATGATGTAGTTCACTCATTTTCTCTCCCTCCCTCTCTCACATACTTTCATGTTTTACCCCATTCAGACAAAACATATTGAGAGGCAGGTTTCCCCTACCTGATTTCTCTTTGCCCTAACCCAGGGGTAGGCAACCCTTTTTGGCCAGAGTGCCGAGAAAACTACAATGTCTACCTTGGAAAGTACCAGAGTACCAACATGCTGGAGCAGCTGTTTGCTGCCCACGGAGCCCGATCTGCTTGCAGCAGGGCTTGCAGCCTCCCAACCACCTGCTGGGAGCAGCCTGGGCTCCGCGACTGGCAGCAGCTGCTTAGAGCCTGGGCTGGCATTGGTGTGCCAAGCAAAATGGCCTTGCGTGTCATGCTTAGCATGCATGCCGGGGTTTGCTGACCCCTGCTCTAACATATGCTCATAGTGGTCAGAATTAAGGGCAAGTCGGGGGTTATGATGTTGCATTTCCCTCTCACTTTGCTTAGTTACCGCCATCAGTACAATATTTGATGTAACATTAATTTAAAATTAATTTCAGTTTACATTTTTTAAAAGCAAGGAAAAGTCTGTAAAAGAAGGGCAATGTATGGGTATAACAGAATTATGCGATTCCAAGGCATTCCTGCTGTTTCTATTTTGTTTCTCCTCTTTAAATTCCTGTAGGCTTCCTGCAATCAAGTGACCAGATATACACCAATGGTAAAATTAATTTACTTGGCTGATTGGCTGAGACTCTTTCCTTTATCATGTGTTATCCATATGGGTTTATACTTTTTGCCTTTCTGCACTGAAACAAAACAGACCTACTCCACAACTAATTGGAACTCACTCCCAAAAAAGTAACATTTTGTTCCTAGAGAAAAATTCTTTTCTCATGTTGGATCTTAATGCAAACCAAAAAAGTAGTAGAACCTAAACAATCACATTTTCCATGTTATACAAAGCCAACAATTCAATCACAATTATTTCCATATTGAAATAAAAAGAAATTGCTTTCCTCCATATGATCAAGTTTTAACCAATAGATTAATATATTCCCATCCAGTTTGCAGTTGCTGAGGTTCTGTGTATTCTATTTTATATATGCAAATGCACATGCACACCTATAAGCACTTAGACACCAGCTCTTAGTAGCATTAATGACATCCAGAGATCAAACAGCCAAAGCAAAACGCAAGCTATTCATCCCCTTTCTGTCTCTCTGCCAACTGTTACTTTAATTACAACTGGAATAAATATTAATAGGTTACTTTTTAACATAATGGCATGGATTGTGACTTTAACAGCAGCAGACATCATGCATTTCAATAAAATCATGATTGTTCAAGCAAACCTTTTAGATTACCATTAGCTGCTAACTGCAAAGATTAAGGTCAGTAGCTGTCCAGTGGGAACTGGACTTAAACCAAGGGTACACAACCTTTTGCCAGCGTAGGCTGCCATTTGCAACCTGGCTCCCCACTGTAGACTTCAAGTCTCTACCTCCTAGAGCAGCCAGCTGCCCGCGCTTCACCTCACTGCTGATCCACATCCCCTCTACAGTACAGACAGCGTGGAGCAGCAGACCTGTAGGAGAGGGAAGTGCTGTGGAAAAAATGGTTGGTATAGCAGAGCTCCGTGCCACTGTTCCTCCGTGCTGGACTGGACCTTTGTCAGCCAGACTGGACCTCTTCATGGGCCAGATCTGGCCCTCACACCTTAAGCTGCTGCGCTGTGATAGACTACCACCTTATTTCATATAGGTTACCTGTCCACCAGCAGAAGGTAATACAGTATGATGTTCCAGCCCTGCAAAGACTTCTTTGTGTGCTTAACTATCTGATTAATTCCACTAAAGTCAATGGGGCTGCTCACATGTTTAAAGTTAAGCATGTGTATATAAGTGCTTGTGGAATTATGGGTACAGAGACTAAACTAGTGATCTCCTTCAGGGTGTTTAGTTTCAGCAACTCTCTCTTGGCTCTAACACTTAGAAAAGTTTATATCTCCCACTGGCTCATTGGAGAGGTTTCTCATTTTGCATTAGTCTTGATCTTTATTCGAGTGCAATGGATTTATTCAACCGCACAAAAATAAACAGACCTTTATACAGAGCTGAATAAAATGGCCTTGCAATCAGCAAATGATTTGCGAAGTAAAGAAAAAAGAAAAAAATGGCGCTTTCACTTTAAGAAAAGCCATGCCAGAGCCAATGAGGAAAATTCCATGCTTATTCATATCATCAGGATTGAATATGACCTTGAAGTACCAATATAGAAGCCTTCAGGGGACTGGAAATCTGCCATTAATCAAAAAGGAGGGAGTGTCGACATCACATTGTTTTACTTGGTGGATTCCCTTCTTATTGATAAGTATGAGAATTTTCCAAGTTCCCAATAAGGGGCAGAATTTGGATTCTTCCAAAGGAAAAACAGTCTCAGACAGCATGCAGTCAAACTTGCCTATATATTAAGGGATTTTTGATCTGCAAATCCCATAGAACAGTAAATTGGTCACTTTATCCAGCTCTGATGGGCAAATATCAGATCCCACGTTTGAGTTATGAGGATCTTGGCATTTCAAACTCTGGTAAGATGAAATACTTCACTGTAGTTCAAATAAGAGAGGTCCAGAATTTCTATCCAAACAGCTGTGGTTCCTATTTGAATTTCAGCCTAGCGTGCTATAAAACTTCAGACCCCAAGTTCCCCAAGGAAGTCTTTCATAAGCATTGTTCCAGTAAGTCTGTGAGCACAGAGAAAGCATGAGATCCAGACTTCAGTTTGCTTGGGAACATTAAAAATAAGTGGTCAAGCACCACTAGATATGCGTGCGTGTGTATAACCCATATTAATGGCAATGGGAATTACATGTGCATTATAAGGGCATACCCATAAGTAAGCAAAGTAGGACAAGCCAGAAGCAATCAAACTGTTACATTTTAGAATTTTGCCAAAATAAAAACTGTTCCAAATTATTTTATAGGTTAAGCAAATCTGTCCATCTGTGATGGGATTTCAGATCCCAAAAGAACTTGTTTTATTTACTAAGTTTTCAGTGGTTTAGTTTTGATAAGTGAAAGGAAGCTCCAAGAACTCTTATGCAAAAAGGAAGCAGCTGTTTTCAGGGATGAGACATTGTGGTTAAAAAATCCCCAGGGGAGAATTAGAAGAGGCAAAGTACTTGCAAACTTTGGAGATGCAAAGAGAAAAAAAGGAACAATTTTTTAACTCCATAATCTCTTCTGTCTGGTGAGAGAGAGAATTGCACATGGATTTGATTTGACAGGTCTGAAGAGAAGTCCTTTATACTGAGCCTGGACAGTGAACTTTTTCCCCTTTGCTGTCTTAACCTCAACTTACTAGGAAAACCTGTAGGGCTAAGATAAACCTTCTTCTCCTTGCCCATGAAATACTTGATCTCGCTGAAGTTTCCATTGAGCTTATCAGTTAGCCTCAATTTGAATGAATTTTTTTAACAATGTGGACATGTTGCCAAGAAAATTGGATTGAGACCACAAAACCTATTTTCATAAGCTACCAAAGAGTCATCAGTTGCTAATAGCTTTCAGCCACTGCCAACCTGTGCTGGACTTGAGCTGGCAAAAATGAAAGGCTGGGAATTTCAAAGCTTTCTGTGGGATACAGCCACAATACCCTCATCAGGATGAACAGAGGTTGCATGGCAAATTCCCTGTTCAACTCTGAGTGTCTCGGTCAAAGCCTTAGGCTCCCATTACTAATTCCCTGAGCCATTCCTCACTCTCATTCCTAAAAAGGCTATCAGCACAATTTCTCTAGGATACTGCTTCTGTCTGAGATATTTATGGCTGCCTATCTCTCATGAAAAGAGGCCTACACAGTTCTTGGAATTTGTTTTATGCAGGTTGTTTTTTTGGTTTTGCAACATTGGGGTGGGGGGGTTATGTTTGGTCAGAGAATGATAATGAAGAGGAAAATATTCAGAATGACAAAGATTTACTAAACAGAAATATAAACCAAAAGAAAACAGGATGTTCATCTGGGATACATGTTTGGACACATTCTTTCAGTACCACATGAAAGCTGCACCATCCAGATGTGAAAGCAATTTAAAAAATAGAATAACCACAATAAAGAAAGAAGCAGAACTGTGTTGTGGCTTGAGAGGTAAATAAAGCCAACAAAGTATCTGCTGCATTTGAGGAGGAAAAAAGGTGTGCAGAGGGAGAGAACTGGAGCCAGGTATGTGCTTTCTCTAAAAGAAGAAATGAACAACTGCAGTTAGCTCTGCAAAAACTATACCAAGGGAATCTTAGTGGCTTTAACAGGATTGAATTTATACAGCTATCTGCTTTAATCTTGAAGGAAAAATGTTGGTTAGAGACAGCTTTTTTTAATGCCCAATAAACTTCAGGAAGACCAAACAATGATTCAAGTAGTACCCTGAACGTTAGGAGGTATGAGTTGATCAGCTATATCTATAACCACGCTTCGCCATGGCTGCCCTTTCAATAGAAAACTAGGGATACCTTCCACAAGATTTTTAAACCAATAAACAAATTAGGATTTGAATGACAATCCCTGCATTATACAGTTTGGTATAAAACGGCATTGAAGTTTGGCCCCATACTGGGCTGTATCGTCAAAAGTAAACAGGATTTAGCTTTGGGGGGGTTTTTAAATATAAAAATGAGTTTCTTTTCAAATTGTCTTCTAAGCCCTTTTCCTATTCGAGGTAGCTCTAAATATCAGGACTTCTTGCAAATACTTATTAAAGAAGATCTGGTTTTTTTGAAGCCTCCGGTCTTCATAGTCAAGGCAAATTAAGCTGTGTTTCGACTTCTCAGATGAGACATATAGGGCTTGCCTACAATGCATCTGTGAGTGCTTGGAAGCATTTCTGTAAGACGCAGCATACTGTTCCACACATAAACAATGTAATGTAACCACTGCTTGGTACATGGTCCTCACTACTCTTCATTTCACTGTATTGCACATCCTAATTGGCATACCCCTTGGCCCACTCTAATGGCAGCTACATTTCACTTCTTGGAACTATAGTATATGTGGAAGAGCTGAGCTATGTTTCACTGCAGTGCTCCTGAGCACTGCCCAGAGGCAGCGTAGCCATTTCCAGAGTAGTCGCTATTCATTGGTGGTACAGGAGAAGCACACAGGGCTAAGTATATATTCCAAAGCCCCTGATGGAAGCACTCTATCATGCTTTACTTAAAGCGCTGTAAGTCAGAGTGGAAGTGAATAGAACAGATGTTTGCTTTTTGTTGGGGAAGGAGCGCTCAGAGACTGCTTGCACTGGCCAAGGCCATCAGGTGGGGGGCACCCCCACATGCCTTCCAGGAGGCTGAAGTGGCCACACTCCCAAGCCCTGCCCCACTGCCAGCTGGCAACTGTCAGCAGTGGCTGGGGAGCAAAGCGGGGAGAGGGAAGCCCTGTGCCCTGTGTCTGTGCCCCCACCCCCCAGATTGCTAGGTCACATCTTGCGGGGGGGCACACCAATGTGCATGGCAAAGGGGTTCCCCCCTGACCTGCACCAGCTCCTTGACAGCTGCAGTCAGTAACTGCAACATGAGACTGCCTGGTCTGGCTTTTGGCTTCACTGGGAACTGCAGGTAGAGGGAGGCCCCCTGCCACATGGACCTGGCCCACCCTAGACCCCCAAGACCCTAGCAATTTTGGCAAGGAGTGATATATCACAGGAGCTCCATTCACATACACTGCCTGACTGTAAAGAGAAGATACAGAGTCTTTTCTGTCTCCTCTCTGTGACAGCCCAGGGGCAAGGCTGGGTCAGTGCTGTCCCAGAGAAGATGAGCACCAACTGATGCTAGCAAGTAACCTATGCAAGAGGTCCCTGGGATGCCAGAGGAATATGACCTACCTTGGCTCAGAATGGGATGTAGTACAGACATTTGATAAAGTGCTCTAACCTAAAGCACATTAGTCTGATACCACATGCCTCCAGAGTTAACTTAGAGTAGGTTCCACCATTTTTGAAGTGCTTTATGTGCTATGAACATCTTTTCTGTTACATCTCAGAATATCTCAGAACATCTGTTACAGTTCAGAAACCACTTTCTGCATGCCTAACCTGCAATAAGTGTAATGTCTGTACCTAGCCCAGGTACCCCAAATAAGATTTGGGCCTAAAACAATTGCTAAAATACACAGAGTTTAAAATTTGTCTAGGAGTATCACCCGTGAGCTTTGTCAGTGCATATTTCACATGTCCATATCACTTGGAACTGCTAATCACTGAGTGTATCTACATGAAACACTTTACTGTGCAGTAGCATAGTCTACACATACCCATGCACATGCTTACCATGCAGCAAATTTCACTGCTCACGAGTAAATTTGCTACCTGAAAATGCGAGTAGCAAATTTACTCATGAGTACTTACTGCACAGTAACTCACATATAGATGCTAACTGGGAGCAGAATTGTTCCCAGTCAGCCCTACCACTAGGGGGGCAGCCTCCCAGTCAGCCCTGTCACTAGGGAGCCAGCCTAGGGCACTTGGGCTGGGAGCCTCTCCTGCCCCAGGGCTGGCCTACCTCTGTGGCAGCCCCAGCCGCAGGCCCTTTAAAAACAGTAGGGAGCCTGGGGACGCTCTTGGCATCTGCTGCCCCTGCAGGGGCCAGGGGCTACTTGTGCCAGCCTGCTTGTGCTGTGGTGCCACTGCCTGGCACCACAGTACCACACAGCTGCCAACCCCACACCATTCAGGCCTGCAGGCTGCTGAAGGCTTCTGCCAGGCCTTCCAGCAACCATGCACAGTTGCAGCCAGCACCAGGCCATGACAGCCAGTGACAGCTGCCCACAGCCAGCCCCCAAAAGCCTCCCTGGAGCCTGCAGGTGCTGTGGGGCATTGCCTTGCCATGTGGCTCTTAGTTCCATACCATGCCTCTGTGCTGGGTGTTGTAGGCAGCTGCCCAGGCCCAGCAGCACAGGGACAGCTGCACAGAGGCTTGGACAGCTGGCACAGGAGCACCAATAGCACCATCGCTGATGCCATACACCACCACCCAGGGCCCCATCTGGTCACTAGAGGAGACTGGTGACCTCATGGCACTGTGGGGTAAGGCAGAGGTTCAGCAGCAGTTCATGCAGGGGGAGTGTTCCAATGCCCACATCTATGAGGGTCTATCAGACCAATTGGTGTGGCAGTGTTGCATAAAGGTCAAGGCCTTGTGGGCACATTGATTTACCATCACTGACCACAATCTTCAGTCAGGGAGTGCCCACAAGTCCATGTCCTTTATGCAGCAACTGGATGCCATCTGTGTACCCTGGGACCCAGGCTTCAGCCATGCTGTTTACAGAAACATGGGCAGCCTGCCCAACCCCCTACTCTGGCCTGACACCCACAGCAATATGTCACTGGGGAGAACTCCAGATCCCTTGGGGCTCCAGCAGCCTGTCTCATCAAACTCCTCACCCCAGGCTCCACTAGCAGCTCAGGGAGTCTGGACCAGCACCTGCCCAAACAGCTCCACAGCCACAGCCCCAGCCATGAGGTACTGCTGGCTGGCCATGTCAGCACTGGCTGCCAGCAGTGCCAGCTTCTCCCCAGGGAGAGAGCCCTGTCCAGGCACCCTCACACTGCACCCCTCCACTTAGAGCCACACGCTGTCACTACCAGCCAGGATGGACAGGAGCCACTGGGCACACCAGCCTTGCCCACATGGTAAGCCATGCACTGTGGGGAGGGCCCTCCCCACCCCATTCCCTGCCTCTGGCCCCAGCCCCAGACCTGGCCCCACCTCCCTTGCCAGCACAGCTGTACTCCCTTGGCCCCCAAGGTCTGACCCTACAGCACACAGGGAGGCAGGTGACAGTGCAAAACTTTATTGAGCAGCCTGTGCCCCCAGTGCTAGGCAGGTATGGGCCTCAGACACCAAAGAATACATGGATGCTGGTGGTGATGTCCTCCTCAACTGTGGGGGGCAGGGAAATGTAGCATAGCCACAAGTAGCCTTCTAGGCAGTGGCAGAGGTTGCAGGGCAGGCCAGACTTACCCCCCTGCATCTTCAAACTCAGGGTCCTGTGCCAGGTGTGCAGGTGCACTGGGGGTACCATGTTGATCATCATCATCAGAGTATAGTGGGTTGGGCATTCAGTCCACACAAATAACTCCTCACAGAGGGCCTGGGACATGTGTAGTAGGGGTATACTCAGGTCACAGTGCCAGCATGGGGGAGAGGGGTTTGGCCCTGGGGCACCTCCTAGAGAGGCCCCTTGTGAGGGGGGTGGCATCCTAGACCTCATTATCAGCATCCCTGCTAGGGTCCTGCCAGCAGAATGGGGTCCAGCTGGCAGCTGCATGGTGGCAGCCCTGGGATGGTGTGGTGGGGCCAGGCAAGTGGTTGCTGCAAGTGGGGGAGGCAGCAGGGCCCAGATGGCTGTGGGCCAGTCAGTGGCCAGTGCAGTGGGCCAGAAGGGCCAGTCCAACAGCCAGCAGGAGCCCCAGACACTGGGAAACACTGCCAGCAGCAGAGGCTGGAGCAGCCATGGTGCAGGGAGGCAGAGGTTTCAGCACAAGGTTTCCAACATGCAATCCCCATACTCTGCATGCTGCTCCTGGCCAGAAATGTAGCTGGCCATTGGGTCCCACTCCAGCAGGTCCCAGCCTACCAGCAGCAGCCTGCCCAGACCCAGATATTGGTTTCTGGCACAGTATTGCTGTACAGCTGCCTGTCCCATTCTGTGCCTCTGCATTGCATGCACCAGCACTGGGACTGCTGTACGGAGGCCCAGTGAGCCATTGAAGAAGTAATGCTGATGTCCTCCCTGATGCTACATGCCATCTTCTGGGTCTGCAACTAGTTCCAGAAGGAGACCACAGACTTCATTGCATGGTGGAGTGAGGTCATGGTCCTCAGCCAATTTGCGTGGAGTAGATGCTCCAATGCCCACATCTACGAGGGCCTGTAAGGCCGCTTGTCAAAGGATGGGCATGACTGGCTGGTGTACCAGTGTTGCATAAAGGTCAAGGCTTTGTGGGCACAGTGGATCACTGTCACTGACCACAACCACCAGTCGGGGGTGGCCCACAAGTCCATGCCCTTTAGGTGGCAGCTAGATGATATCCTCATATCCCGGAACCCTAGTTGGAGCTGTGCCTTGCACTCGAGCACAGGTGGCCTTCCTGAGCCTTCCCTGTGGGATGGCACCCATGGTAATGTTTCACCAACAGAGGGCTCCTCAGGTTGTCAGGAGCCCATCCTGCCATGGTACCTGCCCTGGGTTCATCCAGCAGCTCCTGTTTTCATCCAGTACCTGCCCTGCCAGATCTGGAGGTGCAGGCCAGCCATGGCATTGCAAACCCTCAACAGTTCCCCAAAGGGGGCTTCTTCCCGGGGAGCCAGACACCATGCCTGTGTGTCCCAGGACACCACCAGGAGCCACATGTCCTTCCCACTAGTGGGGACCAACTCAGGCCACTGGGCATGCCTACTATGCCCGCCTGGTAAGTCCCACACTGGAGCAAGGGCCCTCCCTGCTCCCCACTCTGCCCCTGTCCCCTGCCCCCCACCCCTGGCCTTGCCTCTGCTCCTCACCTGGCCTGGCTGCATTCCCCTGGCCCTGGGTGTTGTAGGCAGCTGCCCAGGCCCAGCAGCACAGCATGCAGAGAGGTATGAGACAATGCAAAACTTTACTGAGCAGCCTGTGTTCCCACAGCTAGGTGGGCATGGGCCTATCACCAGGGATCCTGGTTTTCTCTGATTAAAAATTGCAAATTCTAATTAAAAACCCAACAACCGTGATAAAAATTAAAGGCCTGCCCCCCCCACTGGCATCACTGCTGGTACCCTGCACTCCCCCGCACAGTCTCAAAAGCCCTCCTGATTCCCCTCACAACAGTCCCCAGATCCACAGAAATACAGACACAGACACTGACACCCACCCCAGCAGGTAAGTGTGTGTGATGGGAAGGGGCGGGGCAGGGCAGGAGAAAGAGAAGGTGCTGGGGGCGTAGATCAAGAAGCAGGGGGAGTGTGCCCCTGTGCCTACTCCCAGGAGAAGGGCCAGGGAGTGAGGGCAATAGTGCCACTCTGTGGGCCACACACCTGCTGGCTGGCCTGACAAGAGGTTCACACACAGAGGCCACCACCACAACTCTGCCATTGCACCCTGCATTATGATCCCACAGCCACCTGAATGGCTTTGTGGGCAAGTGGCACTGGGTGCGGCAGTGGCAGTGTGATGGCAACCACCGTGTGCAGGCCACATATGTGCTGCCTGGCCAGGGGGTGAAATGGGTGGCTTGCATGCAGTGGCATGCCCTGCAAATGGCTACATGGCTCTGTGGCAGTACAGGTGCAGGGTGGGGGGGCTTTGCGGGCAAAGGCTGCCACCATGGTGCCATGCCTTTTGCCCCTGGATCCTAGAGGTAAGTGGGGCTTGGGAGCTGTAGGGCTGGGCTTGGGAAGATGGTTGGAGGCTAAAGGAGTGGGGGGTTGTGCTGGCCCCAGGCAGCACATTGCAGCTGGGAGCAGGGCCAAGGGGTGAAATCAGGGGTGCCCCTCAGCAGGGGGGCTTTGTGAGCAAGTGATGCAGGGTTCAGTGTGGTAGTGCCCACCATGTGTGGGTCACACACATGCCGCCTGGCCACCTGCCCAGGGGAGAGGGAAACTGGCATGCAGCCAGAGCACAGCTCCATGGCCAACTCTGCAGCCACGGCAAGGGATGGGGGTGAGGTGGGGTGGAGGTTTGGGCTCACACATGGCAGCCACTGCCGCTGCAAAGTCATGCCCAGAGCTGCGCATCCCCACCACCGCCCCACGCCATGCCACTGCCACTGGCCGCACAGCTCCAAGCATGGCTCCGCAGTAGCGGCAGGAGGTTTTGTAGGCAATGGCAGTCACCACTGGCACGGGTGGCTGCTGTCACTTACCTGTGGGGCCGCCTGTGCCAGAGGTGATGGCTGCTGCATACAAAACCTCCTGCTGCTGCCACGGAGCCCTGCCCGGAGCCCTGCCCAGGGCCCTACCCAGCAGCAGCAGCACAGTGTGGGGTGGTGGTGGCTGGGCAGCATGCAGCCATTCCCATCCCCACCACCACCCCATGCCACGCTCCACCACTGCCAGGGTTTGATTAGCTCTGCCAGCTGTGGCAACATTGGTGGCTCATGTTCATTTTGTTGTCTATCATGACACCCAGATCTCAGAACATTTTTATCTCAGAAACATTGCAAACTCTTACAAATAACCTCTTTCTCCTGGCTCTATGGAACCTGCAGCGGCCTGTGGCCCAGGGTGTTGCTGGGTCTGGCAGGTGCCTGTAGCATCCAGCGCAGCATGACAGTGTGAGCCTGGCATCTGCGCAGTGGTGCAGTTCCAGGCACCAGCGTCAGGGCTTCTGAGGGGACAAAAAATGGCTAGAGGCTGGCTGCAAGTGTCCCAGGGTCCTGGTGTCTCCGCAGGCTTTTAAGGGCCAGGGGCTTGGGCAGGCAAACAGTGCCCTGGGGCTAACCAGCAAGTGGCCCTCTGGTGGTGGGGCTGACTGGGAGCAAATTTGCTCCCAGTCAGCATCTACATTTGTGTTACTATGCAGTAACTTGCTGGGAGTTAATTTGCTACAAATTAATTTGTGATTAAAGCAAATTATTGTGCAGTGTCTGCATGTATAGACTAGGATGCTTACTGTACAGTAATCTCCTCTACTGCACAGTGAAGCATTTCATGTAGAGGCTCCCAATAGGTAGATAAGGAATGAAGCTCACAGAGTAGTTTTAATGATAATTTGTATTGTACACCTGCTTTAATCCACAGATGTCTAAGCACCCCACATTACTAAACTCTGTTAATTACACATGATGTTAACAAGACAGGCAATACTTTATATTCTGAGAATGACCAGGCTTGCACACTGGGGTGGTGAGTATTTGTTTCCAAGAGCTCTTTTGAGACCAGGGACAAATTTACCACTCCATTAAATGCTGTGCAATGATAGAAGTGTATCATTTTTAATAACCCTGGATTAGCCCCAGGAGGTTTTTTTCTTGTTAAATAAAGCAACACGTCTAATACTTGTCTAGAAAATAATAGAAAACAAATCTTTCTGTGGGATTTTACAAATTCCTTACCTTCAGGAGTCACTGGATGCTGATTCAGGAACCACCAGTCCATTTCTATCTCTGAAATTATTTCTGGTCACAGGCAAACTACTTCATATTTCTGTTGTCTTTATTTGTTCCTCCATCCTCCCCAATTCCATTTGTCTATCTTATTGTGAGCAAAGAGCATAGCTTCAAGAGAAAAGCACTCCCTGAAAAGGGTATGGAAGAAGAGGGAAATCCTTGATTCTATTCCCTCTATCCAGCACTATTTTTGCCTTTTATATTAAACATTAATTGGTTACAAAGAAGAACTAACTCAAGCAGCAGTGCCCACAGTATGATACTGCTCCCCAACCCCAGCCCACCTAAGGGAGTACAATAAACACAAAGCTATAAAGTCTAGATCCAACTTGCTTGTTATCTTTCTAATCCCCCAAGCATTCTGGTTGCCCACTGGGTCAGCTTTAAAAGAAGAAAGCCTCCACTCAGACTGTTCATAGCCCATGGTATGGGCACTCTCCTGAAAAGTAGGAAGTTTGGGGTGAAGCCCTCTCAAAGATGAAATTACTTCTACCCCTCCTGCCCTGGTTTTTCTATTCTAGTTTTTCTATTGCATCAAACAGTAGTTAAATCACCTAAGGAATCTAGGTTGTAAGTGATCCAGTACCAGTCTGGACCACAAATGGTAAGGCATTTACATGGCCAATCTGGATCCTTTCTGAGCATGTGCAGTAGCTAAAGTCTGGAGGCATGTGCAGATGAAACAATATTTTCCATTTACACCAACACAACTGCATTTATGTTTCCATGAGCCAGGATTTCCCATAGCTCTAAAGTCCATTTAGCACCTTAAACTAACATTGCTTGGAGATGTGTTAATTTGCAGAGCTCTTTAGTTTCTCCACTCCAACTGTGGATTTGTTTGTGCAAACAGCCAGAGACTCCAAAGACTTCTAATTAATCCCCTTCACCACGAGGGGGCGCTGTGTTCCAGCCTTTAGCCAGTAGGTGCCATTGTATGTTCTTTTTCACCCTCCTTCACTCCTCACTGCTCCCTCACAGCATGCAGTTTAGGTCAGGATGGGTCCGCTCAGACCAATTATTATTTTAAAATGGGGGAGACAAATAATCTCTTAATTTTCTACCCCGTCTTAATACTTCCGCACCCCACCACCACAAACAGTGTATGTCCTCCCCTCCCTTCCTGCCCATGTAGATGCATAGTTTCATAGATTCATAGATTGTTAGAGGCTGGAAGGGACCTCACAGATCATTGGGTCCAGCCTCCCCGACTCTAGGCAGGAAGACAACTGGGGTCAAGTGGCCCCAGCAAAGTGACTGTCCAGTCTCCTCTTGAAAACCTCCAGGGTAGGTGACTGCACCACCTCTGAAGGAAGTTTATTCCACAGTCTAGACACCTGACCGTGAAGGAGTTTTTCCTACTATTAAGCCTGAAGCAGCTTCCAGGAGTTTATATCCATTGGCCCTGGTCTTCCCCAGGGTGCTCTAGTGAACAGTTGTTCACTGAGCTCCTGATGCACTCCTCTGATATAGCGGTAAGCTGCTAGCAAAGTCCCCTTGTACCCTCTTGTCCTCCCGCCCCCCCATGTACACTACACCTGCGACCCCCACACCTCCCATCATGTGCTGCCACTGCAGTGGACATAGCTCCTGATGACAGCTGCAGCATTGCCATAATGGCAAGTTTTTTGCAAGTAGTTTGAAACTTTGGAGTGACTGGTTACATGACTTCCTTCAGTATTGCCAACTTTCTGAACTTCATCACATTCCATTTTAGACCTGATGCCCAGGATATGCAGTGTCCTGGGTGACATTTAGGTGATATGTCCCACCGACCTTGTGGGGGGCGGGCAAAAGTCTGTTTTTTTGACTGTGCACCAAACACCCCTCCTCTTCCTCATCTTCCTTTTCCCCCCTCCTTACAAAAAAACCTTTGCAGGCAGAACTTGCTGGGGGTGGCAACTAGGCCACAGCCCAGTGATGAGGAGAGTCCAGTGAAGAGTAGAGTAAAAATATCTTTATAGTTTTTAATTTTTTTACGTTTTGTATATGTTTTCTATTGTTAAGTTGTATATAGTTATTGTTAAAGCTGCAGCATTTTCAGTAAAGTGTTTTATTTTTATTTTATTTTTGCTCCCACTGCCCCCAGCTCCTCCCCAGACAGCGCTTATCAGATTTTGTTCAGGATTGCTTTGTCCTCCCTTACCATCTCTCTCCTCTCAGCCTTCTTGAAGGACAGGGAGAAGGTTAGCGGGAACCAAGGAGCAGCACTCCCAAGGCAGCCCAGGGTAATCTTTTGAACTATCCCTAGACCTCTGCAGAATCAAATGTATTCAAAGAAAGAATCATCAAAATTCAAGAAATTTGTAATACCTCCTTCTCCTACACTAGGTATTGGCATGTCCTCATCAGAGGGGTCTCAGCTAAGCAGGGAGCTGCTAATTAGCCAAGGCCAGGGTTTCAAAAAGCACTGTGTTCCCTATAGAGAGGCCAGAAGCATTATGCAGTAGATGGTATCCCCAGACATATTATTGAGGTGCCTGGAGAGGAGGCCAACCTATCTGAAATATGGGCCCTGACCAGCTTTGTGTCCAGCCTGTGAAGCTACTGCACTTATCCCACCCCTGGCCCACTGCAAACCACTGCCCCACTTCCAGGTCCATGCCCTGAAATCAAGTAGGACCAAGTACAAGTCAAAGTAGGAGTCAAGTACAAATGAGAATTTTTTGTTCCTCATCTTTATTTTTTTCACAATAAATTGAAATCTAGGATCCTGCTGTACTCAGCCTTGGTGAAGCTGCAGCTGGAGTACTGCATCCAATCCTGGGCTCCACAATTTACAAATGATGTGGATCAGCCTGAGAGAGTCCAGAGGAGAGCCATGCATATGATCAGAGGGAAAGAGAACAGGCCCTATGCTGAGAGGCTGAGATCCATGGGACTCTTTACACTGGAAAAGCACATGCTCGGGGGGACCGGATGGCTGCCTATAACTATATAAGAAGTGTACATCAGGATCTGTGGGAACACCTGTTCACCAGATTGCCCCAAGGGATGACAAAGTCAAACAGTCACAAACTTCTCCAAGACTGTTTCAGGCTGGACATAAGGAAAAACTTCTTTACTGTCTGAGCCCCCAAGGCCTGGAATAGACTCCCTCCAGAGATGGTGCAAGCACCTACTCTGTACTCTTTTAAGAAACATTTGGACATCTATCTTACTGGGATTCTTTGACCCTAGCTGACTTCCTGACCCTGGGACAGGAGGCTGGACTCGATGATCTTCCAAGGTCCCTTCCAGCACTAATGTCTATGAAATCTATGAATTGCAATCAATTCATTTGAGAAATCACAATAAAGCTAAAACAGTATAGGCATTTTTTTTACTCAATAATGCCATTGGTAGTCTACTGGTGAATACATTTGTTTACAGTACAGCCATTGATAGAAAATGCACTACAATAGGATAAAACACCAATTCACAATATGCTCCCATGGTTCCTTGAGTAATCCCTTGATATGATATGGATGGATGGAGTGCTACATGGTGGGAGGGCAAGAGGGAGGGAGGCAGGCAGCCAGCCAGCCTGGTTACTGGCCCATCCTTGTTACTGATGACCATGTGACTTTTATGGAGTCATGGTGTTACTGGAAAGTTGCAGGGTGGACTGTTATCATATGGAGGGAGGTCAAATGATTGGCCAGTGCTAGTGTGCAGCCAGCATTTTCTTGGAACAAAGAAGACTAAACAAACCCACCCACAAAGCTTAGGGAGGGAGGGTCCCCCCCAGGTGTGGGCCCCCAGGCACAGTCCCCTAAGGGCCCTCTCAGGTGGAGATGTATGGCCTGACTCAAGTGGATGGCTGAGTCGGGCCATGGGTGGGTGTGGTGGGGGAGATGGAGGGAGGCATCCTGCACCCCCTTCCGGGCTATTGAACATGTCACAGCAGGAAGATGGCTGGGTGAAGGGGAGGCCCTAGACATGGTCCCAAAGGGACCCCCTCAGGTGGGGGCCACAATGCACAGTCCCCTAGGTGTCCCTCAGGTGGCGATGAATGGCCAGACTCAGTTGGCTGGTTGAATTGGGCCATGCTACTGTACATTACATTGTAGCTTTTGGAATCTTTGCTGGCCACAAAGCTTAAGCAGGGAGGAAGGGCCCTCCCCAAGGTGTGTGGGGGGGAGGGCTTTCTACTTTCTGTTATCCTTATTTATTTAAAATCCTCCTTCCTTCCGCAAGTTGGAGAAGAAACTCAAGAACACAGAAATCTCAAGGAGACAGAGTGGTGGGTGGGTCTCAGAAGACATGCGCCCCAATCCAAATTTGCTGGAATATGGCCAGTAACCAGGAGGACGGCAAGAAGACTATAAAATAGGCCTACAGAACTCGTGCAAATCAAGCTGACCAAAGCCAGTGAAGAAAACTCAGCTTAGCTTCCTTTGTTGCCAGCAATAATTCAAAAGTTACTAGGATGCAATGGAGAGGTGTAAGGCAGAGGTGGGCATTTGGGGAGAGGAGCCCACAGGCCTGGGCCTACTACCCAGACCATGAAGGTATTGGTCAGCAACCAAAAAGAAGACATCCACAATTCAGAAAAGAAACTCAAGCCTCAGCTTCCAGTGGAAGGCCTGTCCTGCACCCCAAGCCCTCTGCAGCAATGAATGAAATGCACTTGCTGAACTTGTCCAATTTGTGTTGATCCAGGACATGGCCAGTAACCAGGCGGAGGGTGAGAAGACTATATGAAGTGGGCCTGCAGAACTTGTGGAAATTGAGCTGGTACTCAGGCCAAAGTCAGTGAAGAAGCCTCAGCTGCTGCCACTGAAGTGGCCATAGCTAACCAGAAGGAGGGCGAGAAGACTATGAAAGGCAGGGAGGGTTTTCCCCAGCAAGAAGCTTTCCCCCAGTGGTCATAGCTCTGGAGCACAGCTTCCTATATGGCCACCAACAATTCAAAACTTACAAGGGTGCAACAGAGAGGTGCAGAGGTGGGCAAGTGGTGAGAAGAACCCACAGTCCTGGGCCTACTACCCCAGGACAGAATTTGCTAGAGGTCTTGGCCAGCAATCAAGAAGAAAGACTCTGCATTTGTGGCCAGCAACAATCCTCTAATTACAATTCATAGTTTCATAATTTCATAGTTTATAGGGTCGGAAGGGACCTGAGCAGATCATCTAGTCCGACCCCCTGCCATGGCAGGAAAGAATACTGGGGTCAAATGACCCCAGCAAGATGTTCCTCTAACCTCCTCTTAAACACCCCCAGGGTAGGAGCCTGCACTACTTCTTTTGGTTCCAGGCCCTAACCACCCTGACTGTGAAGTAGCACCTCCTGATATCTAATCTAAATCTACCCTCTGCCAGCTTGTGACCGTTATTCCTGGTCACTCCTGGTGGTGCTCGGGGAAACAGTGACTTCCCCAATGCCTGCTGATCCCCCCTGACTAGTTTATAACAGGCCACAAGATTCCCCCCTCAGCCTTCTCTTTTGGAGGCTGAACAGGTTCAGGTCCAGCAGCCTGTCCTCCTAGGGCCTGCCCTGTTGTCCCCTGATCATACGAGTGGCCCTCCTCTGGACCCTCTCCATGCTGTCGACATCCCTCTTTAAGTGCGGCGCCCAGAATTGGATGCAATACTTCAGCTGTGGCCTGACCAGTGCCGCATAGAGGGGGAGGATCACCTCCTTGGACCTGCTCGAGATGCATCTGTGGATAGATGCCAAGGTGCGGTTGGCCTTCCTTACTGCCTCTCCACACTGCCGGCCCATGTTTATCTTGGAGTCAATGATGACCCCCAGATCCCTTTCCGCCTCCGTGCTGACAAGAGGGGAGTTCCCTAATCTGTAGGTATGGTGTCGGTTGTTCCTCCCCAGGTCCATCACTTTGCACTTTTCTGTGTTGAAACCCATCCTATTCTTGTCTGCCCACCCTTGTAACCTGTCTAGGTCTGATTGTAGCCTGTTGCATCCTTCCAATGTTCCCACGTCCCCCCACATCTTAGTGTCATCAGCAAATTTGAACAGGGTGCTTTTTACTCCCTCATCCAAAGTGCTGATGAAGATGTTGAACAGTGCAGGCCCGAGGACCGAGCCCTGCGGAACCCCACTGCCCACGTCCTTCCAGGTTGAGAAGGACCCATCTACTACCACACTCTGGGTGCGGCCCTCCAGCCAGTTGGCTACCCATTTGACTGTGTGGGTGTCTACACCACAGCCCCCCAGTTTCTTGATGAGAACAGGGTGAGACAGTGTCAAAAGCCTTCCAGAAGTCTAGGAAGACTATATCCACTGCTACCCCTGTGTCTAATGATCTGGTGATCTGATCGTAAAAGGCCACCAGGTTGGTCTGACAGGACCTTCCACTGATGAACCCATGTTGGTTGCCCCTAAGCATGCAGTCTCCTGCTGGCCCCTCCTGGATGTGTGCCAGCATAATTTTCTCAAACAGCTTGCCTAGAAAAGTATCACTGAGGCCCCAGTGAGATTTGAACTCACGACCCCTGGTTTACAAGACCAGTGCTCTAACCCCTGAGCTATGGAGCCAGCATTAATTCAATAATACACTCATCAGCAAACAAGGCTGGCAAATAGGAGGACAGCTAGAATCATATGAAATGGATCTGCAGAACTTGTGTAACTCTTACCATATTTGAGCTGATGCTCAGGCCACAGCCTGTGAAGAAAGCCTCCACAATACAAGTAGCACACAAAAGAGAACCCTCATCAGTACTTGTGGCTAGCAACCAGGTAGAGGAAGAAATACAAGTTCAGTAAGGGTAGTATGTAAAGCAGAAGGATAAATATCTCTTCTCCATGGAAATAGAGGGACCTAGGGAGGAGCTTGAGCCAGGAGGTGGGACCATGACCCCAGGGAGAGGGGAGTTCGAGAAGAGTGGTTGCTCCTCAAGGCAGCAATCCTCAATGCATAAGCTAAGTCTATTCCATCTCAGAGGAAAGGCAGCAAGAGGGCACAGCAGCCTCCCTGGCTCTCCAGGGACCTAGCAGACCTCCTGAAGCTAAAAAGAAAGGCCTACAAAAGATGGAGGACAGGATCCACCTCCAAGGAGGATTATTCTGCACTGGTCCAGTCCTGCAGGGAGCAAACCAGGAAAGCCAAGGCCTCAACTGAACTCCAACTAGCTTTGAGCATCAAGGACAATAAAAGTCCTTTTTCAGATATGTGGGGAGCTGGAGGAAAAGCAAAGGCAACATTGGACCCCTGCTGAACCAGATGGGGCAACTGACAACTGACTCCCAGGAAAAAGCCAACGTATTAAATGGGTACTTTGCGTCAGTCTTTCATCAGTCCCATGGGATGCCCATGCCCACTACGGGACAGAGAGGTCCGGGTAAGGGAGATCTCCTGCCCTCCATTAATGCTGACCTTGTGAAGGAACATCTTGAGAAGCGGGATACCTTCAAGTCAGCTGGCCCTGACAATCTACACCGCAGGGTACTCAAGGAGCTGGCAAGCATCATAACCCAGCCCCTGGCATGGATCTTTGAAAACTCCTGGTGCACTGGTGTAGTGCTCAAAGACTGGAAGAAGGCCAATGTGGTGCCTATCTTCAAGAAAGGGAGGAAAATGGATCCAGCTAACTATAGGCCTATCAGCCTGACTTCTATCCTAAGGAAGATCTTAGACAAGTTTATTAAAGAGATCATCCTTAATGGACTGGCCGACGCCAGCATCCTAAGGAATAGCCAGCATGGGTTTGTTGCGGGTAGGTCTTGCTTGACCAATCTCATTTCCTTCTATGACCAGGTGACCTATCACCTGGACAAGGGAAAAGAGATTGATGTCATATATCTTGACTTCAAAAAAGGCTTCAATCTGGTATTCCATGATCATCTCTTGGCGAAACTGGTCAATTGTGGCCTTGGGTCCACCATGATCCACTGGCTGGGAAATTAGCTCCATAGTCAGACCCAGAGGGGAGTAATTGCTGGCAGTCACTCATCATGGTGTCCTGTGACCAGTGGGGTCCCCCAAGGCTCTGTCCTTGGACCCATATTGTTCAACATCTTCATTAATGATGTGGACATTGAAATCAGGAGTGGACTGACCAAGTTCGCCAATGACACCAAACTTTGGGGTAAAGTATCCATGCCAGAAGACAAGCAAGTGATCCAGGCCGACCTAGACAGGCTCAGCAAATGGGTGGACGAGAACCTGATGGTGTTTAACATTGAAAAATGCAAGGTTCTCCACCTTGGGAAGAAAAATCTGCAGCATCCTTATAGGCTCAGCAGTGCTACGCTGGCTAGTACTACAGAAGAGACTTGGGGGTCATCATTGACCACAAAATGAACATGAGCTGCAGTGCGATGCTGCGGCTAGTAAAGTGACCAAAACGCTGGCTTGCATCCACAGATGCTTCTCAAGCAAATCCAGGGACATCATTCTCCCCTTATACTTGGCCTTAGTGAGGCCGCAGCTGGAGTACTGTGTCCAGTTTTGGGCTCCACAATTCAAAAAGGATGTGGAGAAGCTTGATACAGTCCAGAGAAAAGCCACGCACGTGATCAGAGGTCAGGAAAACAGACCTTACGATGACAGGCTGAGAGCCGTGGGGCTTTTTAGCCTGGAAAAGCGCAGGCTCAGGGGTGATCTGATGGCCGCTTGTAAGTTTATAGGGGTGACCACCAGTATCTGGGGAACCGTTTGTTCACCAGAGCGTCCCAAGGGATGACAAGGTCGAAAGGTCATAAACTACCACAAGAACATTTCAGGCTAGACATAAGGAAGAATTTCTTAACTGTCTGAGCCCCCAAGGTCTGGAACATCGGAGGTGGTTAAAGCACCTACACTGAACACCTTCAAGAGCAAATTGGATGCTTATCTTGCTGGGATCCTATGACCCCAGCTGACTTCCTGCCCTTTGGGCAAGGGGCTGGACTCGATGATCTTCTGAGGTCCCTTCCAGCCCTAATGTCTATGAAATCTATGAAATTTCCTCCCCCACACGATGGGGAAAGAGGCAGGGAGGGTACATAATCACCTGTCTTACGCTCAATATCTGCTTTCTCGTCGTAAGGAATTGAACTGTAATTATAAGTCTATATGTCATAAATCTGTATCATACATTGGCTATATATATATGGTGGAGACCCAGGATATGTGTGATGTGTGCAGGGTGATAAGGCAGATCTACCTGCTTTGAAATGCTGTGATACGGAATTCAACTGTCACAATTATTACTGACCATTAATAAATCATTATTAATATTACTATTACTACCAACTCTTATTAATATATTACTATTGGACTTAGTATTATTGACTCCTATTATTAGTATTACCTGTTATTACATTATAATTCTATATACATCCGGATGAAAGTCAACTATAATTATAATGCCTAATAGTTCAGTTGTTGAGAGAATCCTGAAGGAAGTGGTGTCATCCTCTTCATCTTCTCTTTCTTCCTTTCTCTTTCTGCCTCTTGTCACACCAACAGGGATCGATCAGCCTGTGGATAGCAGTGGAAGGGGATCTAGAAACAGGAGGAAGGGAGGATAGAATCTTAGAATCATAGATGTAGGGTTGGAAGGGAACTTATAGATCTTCAAGTCTGACCTCCTGCCAGGGTAGGAGAAAAAACTGGGCTCAAAAGATCCCAGCTAGGTAGGCATCAAGCCTCCTGTTGAAGACACCCAGGGTAGGAACCAGCACCACTTTCTTTGGAAGTTGGTTCCAGATCCTAGCCACCCTAACTGTCAAGTAGTTCTTACGGATGTCTAATCTAAACCTACTCTCCAACAACTTACGGCCGTTATTCCTTGTTATGCCAGGGGGTGCTAGGGGAAACCAGGTCTCTCCCAAACCCTTCTGGACCCCCCTAGTGAGTTTATAGACTGTCACCAGGTCCCCCCTCAGCCTTCTCTTGTGAAGACTGAACAGGTTCAGGTCCTGCAGTCTCTCATTGTAGGGTCTTCCCTGTAGTCCCCAGATCATGCGGGTGGCCCTCCTCTGGACCCTCTCCATGTTGTCCACATCCCTCCTGAAGTGGGGCGCACAGAACTGGACACAGTACTCCAGCTGTGGCCTGACCAGTGCCACATAGAGGGGGAGGATCACCTCCTTGTTCCTGCTAGAGATGCACCTGTGGATGCACGACAAGGTCCAGTTAGCCCTGCCAACCGTGACCTTGCATTGTCGGCCCATGTTCATCTTGGAGTCAATAATGACTCCAAGATCCCTTTCTGCCTCCTTGCTCTCAAGAAGGGAGTTTCCCATCTCATAAGTGTTCTGCTGGTTACTACTGCCCAAGTGCAGCACCCCGCACTTGTCAGTGTTGAAGCGCATCCTGTTTTTGCTAGCCCACCCCTGTAACCTATCCAGGTCTTGCTGCAGTCTTTCCCTCCCTACTAGCGTGCTCACCTCACCCCAAATTTTGGTATCATCAGAGAATTTAAACACGGTGCTTTTCACCCCGTCGTCCAAATCACTGATAAAGAGATTGAACAGTGCGGGCCCAAGGACTGAGCCCTGAGGGACTCCGCTGCCCACTTCTCCCCAGGTCGAATATGACCCATCCACCACCAGCCTCTGAGTAGAAAAAGCATCAGAATTTGTATTGCCTCTTGTGCACCTTGCATACCTTCCTTCACACCCATAAAATTCCACCAGGCCCGTTTACAATAAATTTGAACTAAACAATGCATCCCGCAAAACCAGAGATGACCCTATCAGGGTGCAGGGCAGTGGCATACCAATGGCAGCAAGTGGTGCAGCCACCCCGGCACAGATGCGGAGGGGTGCAATTGGCATGTGTGAGAGGGGTGCCAGCACTCCCCCGCCACTGTCAAAACCACCAGAGAAAGTGTCTTGTCCCCATATAGGAGCAAGGGCAGCAGCACCCTGGGCATGTTCCCCTGGCCCCAGAGACACCCACAGTACACCACTGCTGCAGGGCCTTGGGCAAATTAGCCCCTTCCCCTGAGCAGAGCTGATTCTGCATGCCACAGCGGCAGCAGCAGGGAAGGGAGTGAGCATCCGGATGAGAGGCTGGCAGTGGCACTGAGGAGTTGTCCCATCCACCCCACCCATCTCTCTGGGGTCCACAAAGCGCTGTGGCCAGGGCAGTTGCTTATATTCACACCTCCCTAGGGATGACCCTGCCACCCTCAGGGCACAGACAAGTGTCAAGTGTCACTTACCAAAGGTGGCGTGACACCAGCCTTTGCAAAATGGTGTTGCAACCCACCCATGCAGCCCCCCTCTTTACCTCTGGAACCCCCGTGTACTTGTGCAAGAGAGATTGCCCACCTCTCCCCACTTGGCACCATGCAGCAAGCAGCAGGAAACATGAACAGAGTGAAATGAACCCAAACAATGAACAAACTCCATCTTTGCGTATCCACCCTTACACTGCAACCAAGCAATGTAAAAGTGGATACAGAGGCAGACACAGGAAGCCAGGAAACCATGAGGTTTTATTGTTTGCAACAAACTATTATAGTTACTTATGCTTCTTTGCCTTCACCCAACCATGACCCTGAACTGCCCCGGTCTCCCTGAAACACAGCGGCACCCTCCTGGCCCTGCTGGCAGTCATACGGCCCTCCTGTGACCCCACCGAGTGAGGGGGAGCAGGCTTGGATGTAATTCTCTGCTCGTCTTGTTTGTTTTTTAGGGCAAAATGGAAGTGTTAAAAAACTGAAATACCTGAGTGGTTTTGTTGCTAGTCAGTGGCATCAATTTAGATTGTTCCTTTTCAATTAGTCACCTCAAGTCCTGTTTAGGAACTTTAGAGGTTGAATACGATTTAACCCATAGTCTACACAGACTTACTAGACTTACACTACAAATGCTTTGGGGGTGTAGACTGTCTTTTTGCTTCTGTATTTAGACAGTATCCAGCACAATGGGATGTTGCTTCTTGGTTGGGAGAAGCTTAACAAATAAAAACAAAATAGGATATCTTGCTATACAATGAAATCATAGCTCCAAACTGACCTACAAAGAAAATTTCCCAAAATAGTAATGGGTGCGTTATTTCACTTTCTCCAAATGCAAGGTGCTATTAAGGGCAGATAAAAGCATGCTTCATTGCAGAGAACCAGCTTAGTGTGTGGGCAGGAGTGAGCTTGGAAAAACTGAACTTATTCCTAAGGACAAACTTGGTGACGTTGTTCCTAACTGGTGTTCTTTCATCACTTACATGCAAGAGTGATTTCCAAATTCAACTAAACTAAAATTACAAACCTACTTTTAATTTTTATGACTAACAAAGAGGAAACTATCTCTTACCATGATCTGAAAAGTATTGGAAAATAATGATCACTATATTATTCTGCAGAACTATAAAAACTGGTATGGCAAAGGTAGTAATTTAAGACTGATTGTAACAGAACATGTATGTAGTATGTCTTCTGTTTGCCACATTAATAAATTTACTCTCATGTGTTTATATTTTAGGCTTTGTATTTTTTGTATACCCTAAAGTTCTACTCTCATCAGTGGACATTTGAAGCATAGGAGAAGTGGCAGGTAAAGCCCAAGTTCTAATTCATGCATTATATATTTCTTCACATATTTCATTATCTCAGCATCAAGGTGCCTGCTAATATTTATAGCGGAAGTCAAAATCTTCAATCAAAAGAGGGATTATCTTTAAAAAAAAATGGACTGCTTTGGAAACACTGATCTTGGTTATGTAACTATGTCTGAACTATGCCCTTCACAGTTCTGAAGATCACATAATGAACCTGAGGTTTGAATCTATGGCGATCTCTACCCTTTTTGTACATATAGCCCAAAGTTAGCAATGGTGTTTTCCTTCCTATAATTTTTTACCAATTGTAGTAAGCCATGTATATTACAAACTCTGGTAAATTATATGCTAACAGAAAACTAGGCTAAATCCTTATCTGGGAAAAATTCCTGTACTGTACTATTCACAGTAAGTTTTGTAAAAATTTATCTAATAAAAAAGGTCATGGTTTTAAATATATTCATTCCATGGATAATTTAGGCTAGTATATCTTCCAGATATAACTTATAACTTTGATCACTAAATAGGTTAGCTATCTGGCTATTTGTTAGCCTGTTTTAAAGCAACTGAGTTAGCTTCTGGAAGTATAGTTAGAGACCATGGTAAGATTAAGACTACATGTACAAAGCTGACACATTATTTATGAATTTAAAAGAGTTGTGGGGATTATTCAAATATTAGTAAATAACATTGCATTTTTCAAATGCAAATAGCCCCCAAAAGGCCTCAAAATAAATTATAATGAATAATAATAACCAGTGGTCCATATGTAATTTCTTAGGCCCCCTCCACATGTTCAGGTAAAGGTGAGATAGGATCTAATGTCCACACAATCGTACCTCCTGCTACACTACAAAGGCATGGCAGGAGGCATGACTGTGGTATCATGCTTTAGATCTCATTGTGCCTTATTGCCAGTGCAGGGGGAGTCTGACCCTGGGTTCCTACTGCACTGGCAAGAAGCAAGCTCCTGCAGCTGGAAGCCCCCTCAATTGAGGCCATGGGAGTGCCCCATGTACCCACAGCATTGGGGGATAATGGCTGCTGCAATCTCCCAGGCCCAAGTGGTTTCACGCACCCCTGAGCCGGGGAGATCTTAGCAGCCATGATCCCACAGACTCAGGGGTTTCACACACTGCCAAGTCTAGGAGATCATGGTAGCCATGATGCCCCAGGCCTAGGAGATCATAGCAACCATGATTCCTCATCCCCAGGGGTTTCATGCATCCCTGGGGTAGCCATGCTCCCAGCTGTGTCCCACACCCCATGTCCACAGCAACTGAACTCTGGGTCTTTGTGCTACTGGGACCCAGACCTGGCAGCTGCTGGGGCTGAGAGTCCCCTTAGTTGTGGGGACTCCCAGTCTTGGGTGAGCATGGTGCACTCCTGCGACTAGGAGACCTTGCTACACATGCAAATTAAAGTTCGATAGCAACCAGCTACAGAGTTAGTATACATTTTCAAGTTCTAACTTTAGAGCTGGTTGGAGCTTTTTATGGTATGATAGCTACTTTGCATGTGTAGCTAGTCTTAAGGTAATTGCACAATTAACCAAGTAATTGCACAGTACCTGTAATGCATAGAGGGGGCCTAAATTACTCTGCCTGTTCTTCAGTGGCTTTGTATAACTCATTTCAATGGGAAATAAAGAATGAGACACATTTTTTTCAGATAGTCTCTAGTCCAAAACCCACCGTAGGTATAGTGACACAGGTGGGTCTGGGTTAGGTCCATGGGGATTGTTTTTCCTAATCTGTCATTACTAAAAGTCAAGTCCTAGACAAGAATTTATTTTCATTTCCCAGTTATTATATGTGTATGTTTAATGCAGCCATAAACTTCCTAGTTGAGGAATTTAATATTTGTTATATATTAAAGATACAGTGTAGAGTTTTAATAAACTGATCAATAATTCAAAGTGATCATTTATGTGGAGTAGATGCAATAAACTTCTAAATTACTCTTTTCAATACAAGGTAAAAGGTTAAAGTGACTTGACTACAGCATACACCTGTGAACAGAGATTTCCAAACTTCCTTTACACATGAGGAAAAAGTACAAAAATCATATTGTTCACTAAGCTATATTAATTTTTCAGCATAACCCAGAGAGATAGCACACAGCAGGATTACTAAATTAAAATACTTTTGTTCTCAGCTCAATATAAAGAGGCAGTACGTTAGGGGCATTCCAAAAACTTATATGACTAAAATGGTAATCCATAAAAACAAGCAACTAATCTAAGTAATTTAATTATTATCAATCTCCTATCATTTGTCTGTACTTATCTCAAATATAAAGATCAAATTCCAAAATGAAATCTTTATGGTTTATTTAAATACATACACAAAGAAATTTTCCCTTTGCATACATTGGCACCATCTCATCTGAGCTAATTAGCCAAAGTATGGTGCAGCACTAACATAGCTATACTGTTTCTTATGACAAACCTAAATTGTTTAATGCTAACTTGGGTATCTCTACATGGCATACATAGAGATGCTGTACAGACCCACTCTAAATATCACTATTCCACTTCTGGTTTGCAGGGGAAGCATTAACGAAATAATAAACTATTTATTGCAGAAATGTTGCTTTTATGCCCCTGTGGAATCAATTGTTAGCCCTTTGTTAGCATAAAAATGGTACTGCTAAAAGATTTCCACATTTATTGCTCAAAAATCATGAATAAGCAAATTCCTACAGTGTCTTCTCTGGACGTTCAGTCAATTTAACAAAAATCACAAGCAACGGAATATAAAAAATATGTCTCTCAGTCAACTCCATTTCATGTTTCTCTGTTTCTTTTCAAATGTTGCAGCTAGAAAAAAAAATATATAAAGTAAAATAGCTGACATTTATTGAAGGGGAGAGGTTGTGAAATTATGTCAAACAAAGCTGTGTAACAGGATAAAACTTGCAGTAAATTTCAGGCAGTCAAGGTTCTTTGGGTAGACATGCTCTCTTTTACTAGAGCAACTGAATAGTTGGAACAAAGCTCTTTGCAAGCTTTCGGGCACAAGCACACTTCTTCTGGCATAGGTAGCGCCGTTGTTCTGAGATCTCCATGGAATGAAAAAAGTTAAAAGTGTGACAGGAGGCCAGTGAAAATGTAAATAGGTGGAAATTAGGAAAAAATGGGTAGAGATGGAAGGAGAGGGGTGATAGAGGGGGAAAAGTGGGAGAAGGAATGCTAAGGGCAAGCCAGGGAGACTCTGCAGTAGTGATGACTTCTCCAAAATAGAAAAGAGGCAGTCTGTGAAAAAGTAAATAGCTGGATGTTAGGAAAACAAAGGGTGGAGAAGTGGAGAGAAGGAATGTGGGGTGGGGAGGGGGTATGTAAATGTAAATGGTAAGTTCAGGCAGGTACCTGGTGAAACAGATATCAGGCCAGTTGTACTGTGTCATAAATCCAATGTCTAAATTATTGAGTCCATGATTTTTTGCATCCAGTAGATTTCTGAAGTGAAGTGCGTATGCTCATCTACTCAAGGTGTTTTGTAAGTTCCCTTTGAGGATTAGAACTGAGAGGTCAGAGAGGGAGTGATTGTCTTGTGAGACATGTGCACCCACAGGTAATTGGGTATTTTTGTCTTTTGAGATTTTTGAGGTGGCAATCACAGGTGTTCTCCTTGGTTAACATTCAGTGATGTCAGAGAGCTTGGCTGTAAAGTACAGCTTTATTGGTGTCTTTAGGGTGATTGCTGGTTCTGTGTAGATATGTGTGTTGGCCCGTGGATTTTTTGTATATGGTGGCTAGGATTTTACCATTTTGGATATTGATCATGGACTATCTCTCAAATACTTTAACACCAGCATTTCCTTTCTAGACACCAGAAAATTCTGGTGTTAGAACATTGTCCAGTGGACCTAAAATAGATTTTACAGTCACTTTAACTGTTCAAGAAATTGGCAGAAATAAGCCTTTTAACTTGATTTCAATGGTCAAATCAAATCTGATTCATGGTACTATTGAGTCAAGCTCATTACCACTGGACACCTATGCAACTATTAAGTATAACACAATCTTTGCTAGAAAATCGACAGTTCTACAATGAATTACGTAAGAAGCAAAACCAATGACAAAAACAAAGTAATGACCTACTTCAATGGAGCATATTTGCACTTACATTATTTAACTTTTACACCAATGATCAAACAATATACCCAGGCACAATAAGTTTTATTTATGCAGGTGATTTGTGTACTACCACCCATGCTAAGAACTTCGTCCAGGTCAAGGCCAAATTGGAATCAGTGCTCAATTTGTTGTCAGACTATTACATCAAAAATCAACTATGCTCCAATCCAAATAAAACACAGGATAATCTCTTCCACCTTCAGAATCAAGATACTAGTAAGTGACAAAACCTAAGTAGAAATGGAATAGCTCTCATCCATTGCTCAAATCCTATCTGTCTGGGAATTACACTAGATGGCATGTGTCACAGGGCATGAGGTAACAGGTGAAGCCCAGGGCAGGAGAAACACTGAGCCGGAGGAAGAATCCGCGCAGCTCATTAGCCGCATCTTCGTACAGCTGTGGCCAGCAGCTGAGAGCAGCATCGGATGTTGGCCGGGGGATTTAAAAATGGCAGCCACCACTCCAGAGGCAGCGGGGAGCTCAGGAACCCAGACACGGTTGGAGCCAGCGATGGCAAGGAAACTCCGGGACAGGGATCAGCGAACAGGCATGTTGGAGGGAGCAGTGATCCCTAAGAGACGCACGACGACAGGGACGTCTGCAGATGGCCACAGGAGTGGTGGATCGGGTAAGCGGCTAGAGGTCGAGACGACCCAGGAGGACCCTGAAGTAAGTGCCAGGATGCTGGGTGCAAGTCACATTGAAGAGGGGCGAGGGATCGCGGATCACCTGGCTGGAGGGAGATTGGGGCGGGATCGCCACCAAGTGGCAGCAGCCTCAGAGCAGTTAAAGGGACATCCCTTCCCCGCCCCATTCAGGTTAAGTGGGATCTGGTGGAGGGACAGCGAGGCTGGGAGAATATCGGTGACTCTGAGTGTGGACGGTCTCACAGGGTGAAGGGCGTGTGGCGTGGGGTATGCAGATAGTGCGACTGAGGCACTGGTGTAGGTTTAGGTGAAGGGGCAAACATTGAGGTGGGATCGAGTACGAACGACGTGTTGGAAGCTTGCAGAAGTAGCACAGAGCAGGTATGGGCACGTGTAGCCTATAGGTGGCGTAAGGCCAGAGTGTAGGGGTGGTGGAGCCCCGTGTGCAACTGGTGGGCCAAACCCAGGCCACCGAGGGACCTTTGAACTAGCCCTGCCCACTGGGAAAACAGCAAGTCGTGGCAGACGAGAGCGGGGTTGGCGACGAAGGAGAACAAACACCCATGGTGTCAAGCAGGACCGGACTGGGAGTGGCCAACAACCAGGAAGGCGGAGCTCCCAGGAATGACACAAGAAGGCCTGTCTGGGACAGCGTGGTGCATTGGCAGGGAATCCGGAGAAGTACGACAGTTCGGGATGCAACCAACAGAAATGGGCCCTGCCGACCTGCTAGCTCAGAATTTGCAGGCTCTAACACAGATTGTGGTGTCGCAACAGAAGCTATTGGTGCAACATAATGCGACAGCACTGGGGATACCGAAGATGACAGCTGATGACGACCCTGAGGCGTATATTGAGGCCTTCGAGCACCAGGCTATTGTGACAGGTCTCGATAAGAGGTATTGGGCTAGCCAACTTGGAGCCTTGGTGGTGGGCAAGGCCCTAGCAGCTTATTGATCTCTCACTAGGGAGGAGGCCCAAGACTATGGGGCAGTGAAGGCAGCCATTCTGTACTGCCTCAAGCTTGATTCAGAACACTACCGGAGGCTCTTTAGAGCCAAGAAAGGGCCAGACGAAAGACGACCCAGAGTGTTGCTACAACAACTTAGGGATCTCTTTGATAAATTGGTCAAGCTGGCCACATGCCCAATAGCGGCCCTGGTGGATAAAATTATATTAGAGCAATTCATCAATGACCTAGAGGAAAGAACCCAATGCTGGGTACGGCAACGCGCTCCAGAAATGTGCAAGGAAGCATTGAAGTTAACCGAATCTTTTGCAGGAGCAGAATGGCATTACCCCAGGGAAAAGCGGGGACCCACAATGACGACGATAGCACCACAGGAGGTGGAAAAACGTAGACCTGACTATCGATTCCCAGGCAGGGACATGATGTGTTACCACTGCGGTAGAGTGGGGCACTTTGCCCGGGAGTGCCCTGGATGGGTGGCAGAGAGAACGCAGCCACCAGAGAGCTCAAGGAGCATGAGGGACTTCCCTGGAGAGCAGACCACCGGGGAGCCAATGGACTGCAGTTTCGGGATGGGGGAAGGCAACCCTGTTTGGGAGCGGCCGGTGGTGAGCGCACGGATTGAGAAACGCTTGGTCTGAGCTGTGTTAGATTCCGGATGTGCGCAGTCCTTAATAAGGGCAGATCTGGTGTCCGGTATTCCTGCCAGCCCAATGGAACCTGTACGGGTGTTGTGCCTTCATGGCGAGACACAGACCCTTCGAGGGGTTAGAGTACATCTTAAGGTCATGAATTACCGAGGGGAATTGGTGGTAGGCCTGGCCCCTCGCTTAGCCTGTGAGATGTTACTGGGGTGGGATTGGGCCCCGCTGTATGAGGTTTTAGAGAGAGTACGCGACGTTGAGATCACACATAAAGCGATGACACAGAGAGAGGGTTGGTTTGGTGACACCGAAGGAGGAGAGGACACCAACAGTGAAAGGGACACAGAAGAGGTTGATTGGAGAGATGTCGCCAGTGGGCCCTAATTCTGACAAGCTCAAGAAGAGGACCCAGAGCTACAGGACTGGTGGACCCAGGCCACGGACACAACATAGCCACCAGCTCCACCTTCCAGCTCAAGGTGTCACTTTGAGGTAAGGAATCACCTCTTATATTGAGTGACACCCAAGGAAGGGGGGGGGGGGGAGCCAAGTTCAGTTGGCAGTACCCCGATGTTTCCGTAAGGCAGTGTGGCAATTGGTCCATGCTACACCCATGGGAGGCCACATGGGGAGGGATCGCACGATAAATAAAATAACTCGATGGTTCTATTGGCCGAGGTTGGGAGACTATATAGCCCGCCGCTGTGCTGAGTGTCCGATTTGTCAAAAAAACAGGGAAGACCAACCTCCACGAGCACCCATGAGACCAATGCCAATTATAGATCTCCCATTCTCCCGCATAGCCATGGATGTCATGGGGGCCCTGCCGTGCAGCAGGAACGGGTACCAGTATATTTTGGTGTTGGTTGATTATGCCACCCAATACCCTGATGCTGTCTCTCTCCGGTCGGGAACGACGCCCTGAATCACGGAAGAGTTGGTAAAATGGATATCTAGAATGGGGGTGTCACAGGAAATATTGACAAATCAGGGACGGACCTTTATGTCAGGGGTTCTACGAGGGGTCTGCCAGACACTGAGGATTAAACAACTGAGGACGTCAGTCTACCACCCACAAACTAACGGGTTGGTGGAACAACTGAATGGAACCTTGAAGAGGATGTTGCAGCGATGTATGCAAGGCGACCCCCAACATTAGGACCTACTGCTCCCGCTGGTCCTATTTGTGTTGAGGGACGCCCCATCAGAATCTCTGGGGTATTCCCCTTTTGAGTTAGTGCTGGGTCATCAACCGAGAGGATTGCTACAAATCCTCAGGGAGGATTGGGAGCAGGGCCCTGGGGACGTCCCCAGCCCCTCGAAATACCAGCAAGACTTCCAGCGCCATGTTCAACAGGCTAGGGAGTTAGTGATGGGTAACTTAAAACAGGCTCAACAAACTCAGAAAGACCAATATGACCTTCAAACAAAAGAAAGGGGGTTTCAACCAGGGCAGAAGGTATTGGTTTTGTTACCCTCCTCGTCGAGTAAAATGTTGACACAATGGCAGGGGCCATTTGAAATTGTGAGGCAGGTTGGTCCGGTAGACTATGAGGTGTATCAACCGGGGCATATGAAGGCAAAGCAAATCTATCATGTCAATCTACTCCGTGAATGGAAACAACCTGAAGGATGGGTGGCATTTACAGCAGAGATGGTCAAGGATCAGGAGCCATGGACTGAGGCACGGGAGATAGGCGGGATGGAGCCCTGGCAGGCTATCAAGGTAAGCGATGAGCTTACCCTGCTCCAGAAGCAGGAGGTGACTGACTTGCTAAAAGAATTCCAAGGAGTCTTTTCTGAGGATCCAGGGTGGGTTAAGAACACCTTTCACACAATTCAGACGCCACCGGGAGTAGTCGTAAGAGATCGCTGGCGACCTATACCGCATCACCTTAATGAGGAGGTACATAGGGAGGTAGAAAAGATGCAAGCCCTAGGCATCATTACAACTTCACGGAGCCCCTGGCGAAGCTCCCTGGTACCAATCCGGAAACCCGACGGGACCTTAAGACTCTGCATGGATTATCAGAAGGTGAATGAGGTGGCCACATTTGATGCTTTTCCCATGCCCAGAGTGTTGGAACTAGTAGAACGCATTGGGGCGGCTCGATATATATCTACTTTGGACCTTGCCAAGGGATATTGGCAAATCCCAATAAGACCCGAAAACCGCCATAAGACCGCCTTTGGAACCCCATGGGGGATATACGAATTTGTTAAAATGCCATTCGGATTGCATGGGGCCGCGGCGACATTTCAGCAGTTGATGGATTGACTTCTGGCACCCCACACAAAGTACGCCTTGGCATACATAGACGATATAGTAGTGTTCACCTCGTCATGGGGTCAGCATCTCCAGGCACTCCGAAGGGTGCTATCTGAGCTAAAGCTTAACCACAACACCACGGAAATGTGCCGTAGCACATAAGTATACCAAGTACTTAGGGTTTCTGGTAGGTCAGGGGACCATAAGGCTGTTAGAAGATAAAGTCCAGGCCATTCGGTCGTTTCAAGCCCCACGCACAACCAAGCAGTTATGATCCTTCCTCAGCTTGGTAAATTATTATTGCCGATTTGTACCCTGGTTCTCTAAGCTAGTGGCACCTCTCTCAGAAGCCTTAAAGGGATCAAGACAAAAAGGGCTTCAATGGAATAAGGTTATGTTACGCAGCTTCCAAGCATTAAAAGGGGCCTTGTGTGACAACATACTAATACACACCCCTGACTTTGGAAAACCATTTTCATTACAGACAGACGCTTCGTTGGTGGCACTGGGGGCCGTGTTAACGCAGCGGGAGGAAGGAGTGGACCGACCCGTAGCTTACACCAGTCGAAAGCTATTACCTGCCGAAACCAGGTATGCGACCATCGAATGGGAGTGCCTAGCAATCCGATGGGCGGTGGAGCACTTTCGCTATTACTTACTGGGGCGAGAATTCACACTCATCACCGACCATGCCCCATTAAAATGGCTTAGTACGGCCAAGACGGATAACGCCTGCATAATACGGTGGGCGTTGGCACTGCAATCCTTCAATATTGAGTACTGTCTGGGGAAGGATAACGTAACCGCCGATTTTCTCTCTAGGTGTGGTGATGATGCGAGCCTCGACAGGGAACACCGAAGCAGGCAATTTCCTCAACAAGGAGCAGGTACGGACGAAACGTGATCCTGGGAACCGCTACAAGGCAGCTGGCGGGGGGGTTATGTCACGGGGCACGAGGTAACAGGAGACACTTACCTGAAGCCCAGGGCAGGAGAAACGTCGAGCCAGAGGGAGAATCCGCGTGGCTCGTTAGCCGCATCTTTGTACAGTTGCGGCCAGCAGCTGACAGCAGCGTCGGATGCCAGCCGGGGGATTTAAAAATGGCGGCTGCCACTCCAGAGGCAGCGGGGAGCTCAGGAACCCAGACGCGGGTGGAGCCAGCGATGGCAAGGAAACTCCGGGATGGGGATCAGCAAACAGGCGTGTCGGAGGGAGCAGTGATCCCTAAGAGACGCATGACGACAGGGACGTCTGCGGATGGCCACAGGAGCGGTGGATTGGGTGAGCGGCTAGGGGTCGGGACGACCCAGGAGGACCCTGAAGTAAATGCTGGGTGCAAGTCACATTGAAGAGGGGCGAAGGATTGCTGATCACCTGGCTGAAGGGAGACCAGGGCGGGATCGCCGCCAAGAGCAGCAGCCACATGTTAAAGGAATAGGAGCGGAGCAGCCTCAGAGCAGTTAAAGGGGCATCCCTTCCCCACCCCATTTGGGTTAAGTGGGATCTGGTGGAGGGACAGCGAGGCTGGGAGAATATCGGTGACTCTGAGTGTGGACGGTCTCACAGGGTGAAGGGCGTGTGGCGTGGGGTATGCAGATAGTGCGACTGAGGCACCGATGTAGGTTTAGGTGAAGGGGCAAACATTGAGGTGGGATCGAGTATGAATGACGTGTTGGAAGCTTGCAGAAGTAGCACAGAGCAGGTATGGGCACGTGTAGCCTATAGGTGGCGTGAGGCCGGGGTGTAGGGATGGCGGAGCCCCGTGTGCAACCAGTGGGCCAAACCCGGGCTGCCAAGGGACCTTTGAACTAGCCTCGCCCACTGGGAAAACAGCAAGTTGTGGCAGGCGAGAGTGGGGTTGGCGATGAAGGAGAACAAACACCCACGGTGTCAAGCAGGATCGGATGGAAAGCAGCCAACAACCAGGAAGGCAGAGCTCCCAGGAACGACACAAGAAGTCCCGTCTGGGGCAGCATGTTTTCATATAAAGCACATGTAGAAAATCAAGTTTAAAGTTTGTTTCAGGAATAACATATTAAAGAAGCTCTTCAACTCCAAATGGGGGGCCAATCCAACAATGACTGGATTACAAATTATACACACTCCTAGTTTGGGAAAGATTGGCACATGCAAAGAAACTAGACAATGTGCTAAACACACTTCAGGTGCATTCCTGGATGCCTTAACGCAATGAACATCAATAGCCCATGAACATCAATAGCCCACACATACTAGAATTGTTCCATTAGACACTAGGGGCACATATCCACAAGTGGGAATGTGTATTTCCCCAGGGACAAAGAGCAGCTGAACAATATGTGCAACTGCTGCTTGTCCCCAGAAAATATCTGTGCACATGCACTCTGGTGATTGGCATGTTGCCCTGGGTGGGATAGGGGAGGCTAGGGCCAGAACCCCAGCAGCCTTACCTAGGATCCTGAGGCCTCTGGGAGTTGCAGCCATGGCAGTCTGGGGGCTCCAGCCAGCCAGGCACCGGTTTCTAGCAGTGCACACAGCCACCATGTGCATCATGGGGTTTTTTTGACCTGGAGATGTCTTGGGGTTAAAAAAACCTGCACTGCAAATTAACAATGCAGGGAATCCCTATATGTGTGGTATGTATGGTGTTCAGCAGGGGCACTCATCAGGATGTGTCCCAGGAGAGCAGGGACAAGCAAAATAAAACACACCTGGCATATCGAAGATCAAAGGCACTCACTATATGGCCATAATTCAGCTCCCAATAAACTAAAATTATAGAAAATTCTGTTCTTTACAACATAGCCACTAGATGAAACACTGACAGCCATACACAGAAAAGTGTTGCAATCACAACTAGAATGCCCCACTTGTAGATATGTGCCCCTAGTGTCTAATGGGACAATTCTAGTAAGTGGGGGCTATTAATATTCATTGGGTGAAGGTATCCAGGAATGCACCTCCTGGATGGACCCTACTCCATCCAGTGGGCCTCCTCTGGACCCTCTCAAGGTAATCCACATCCCCCGTGTAGTGCAGCACCCAGAACTGGATCCAGTACTCCAACTGCGGCCTGACCAATGCCTCATAGAGTGGAAGTATCACCACCCTGAAACTGTTCATGAAGCACCTGGTAATGCATGATAGAGTGTGGTTAGCTTTACTGATTACATTGTCACATTCATGGCTCGTGTTCATCTTGGAGTCAACTATGACTCTGAGATCCCTTTCTGCCATTGTTGTGCTGCTGAGAAGGTCATCTCCTAGGCTATAGATGTGTTGGTGACTCTTTCTTCCTAGATGCAGCACTTTGCACTTGTCTTTGTTGAACTCCATCCTATTCTTTTCTACCCACTCTTCCAACCTGTCCAGGTCTGCCTGGATTCAATCCCTTCCCACTAGTGTGTTTACTGTATCCCATAATTTCATGTCATCCACACGTTTTTGGACTCAAATTTGAATATGGTGACAGAACACAAGAAGAAGATGACTCATGCAATTAAACTGATAAAGCTAAGTTAACTGCATCACAAAATCCAGAATAGGTAATGTTTGTAAAAGAAAGCAGAATGTAAATGGGCTTAAGCCACCTTCTCAGTTGGAACTGGTCCTGACATGAAAGTACATTAAAACAGTGAAGAGAAGCTTTCACAGCCATTGCTTAGGTTATAGCTCTTCTTTGGATAAAGACAGGATTTCTCACACTCTTCACAAACTGCTTGCACACTTTAGTATGTTTTTTATCTATCTGTTTAGGTATGTTTAATATATTTCCTAATTAAAATTCAGCCAAGTGGCCCTATGCAGTACAATTTTTTGGAGCTGAAGTGAGGATCATGCTGGGAAATGCACATGAGTACACTCACCCAGCTCAGTCAATTAAAAAATAGTATTTGTCATATCAATGAAACATATTTCTTCAAACACTGGCAATATTATATCCAAGTATGTCATAAGTACTTTCTCATGCGGTGAATACCAAGCAAAGTATCTCATGCTGGTGGCTAGTAATTTACTCTAAGGTTAAGGAATTGTGTAATTTTTTTCATTTTTAGTCTTGCACACATACTATTTTCATTTTAAAGTGAGTTCATCCCTAATGCACCCACATAGCTAGCTAGGACTGTTCCTTGCATGATCTTGCCAAAATTATCCTCCTGCCTTCACAGTTATTCAAAATAATAAGGCAATTGCACAACAATTTATGTCAGTGAATGCTGCAAACATGGTCTCAAGGAATAAAGTACAGAAAGGAATTAGTAAATTATATAAGTTACATTTTTATATAGTACGTTTCCAAGAAAACTGCCAACATGCAAAACAGAATGTTAATATAAAGTTGTATTTTTCTATCTGTCTACATGAGCCAAGAATTTGAAGGCAAAATCTCTGGCCATTGCTTCGGAAAGGGATGATTCTAGGAAATCAACATGAGAGGAACCTTGCAATCTTTTTCAGTCTCTGTTTCCTCCCATACGGTATCTTCCTGCAAGTAGTATGTGGGAGGAGTTGGAGCAACATTTTAAGCTTTCTGTGAGCAGGAATGTTCCTTAATTAAAAAAAAAAGTCAATGCTGAAATGTCATAGTTGAGCAAATACGTGAGCAGTACACATTCCCTGAAGGTACATTAGGGTACAGATTACCTTCTCAGTAGTTTCCAGTATATGTACCATCAGTACAGGCAAGGGTTACTGTTTTGTTATAGTTGGTCTAAAAGCAATTAACTGGATATATTAGAGATTTTTTGCCAATCCAAACTTTGAACTGAATGTCCAATGGTTTAGGTCTGGAAGAAAATACATCTGCTTAACATCTTGGCTTTTCTGGAATTCTCATTGAGAAATTTTCTGATACAGTGTTCCAAGAACATACTTTGTTTGCTCACACTGTAATCTTAGCCACTTGTAAACAAAAAACCAGTCTCCCTACCACTGCACACATATACACAATCCTTCTCAGAAGAAATAATGTAACACTCTTGTTTTTTTATATTCAATTTAGCAGTTTTCTCTGTACTCTGCCATTCTGTCATAACCTTTTTCTAGCTCTAGGCACAGATAAAAAAGGTCTAGTTGACAGGCTCTGCTCTCTGCCAGTTTGTAAGTTGGGAGAATGCTACATTTAATAGAAATGTGTACGTTTGAGATTTGGTTTTGGTTTAATTATCCTTTTTCATCAAGGTTCTCTTATTGGTTCTTTGTAGTTTTCTAAATTTTGCAACACTGTACCAGCCATCCTGGGTAAACATTCCCTCATCCCATCTCAGTTATCCTGTTAAACAGAGGCTGCACCTTTCACAGATACAGAATATTTCCTTGGAATGGTAAAGGAATATTTCCTTTGCTGATATCTGATAGAAGCATGGTCCTTATTCCCCTAAAATGCCAGGGAATTCCCTACCTATTAGACTGTAGAGTCAACCACTTTTTCTTTATAGGCCAATGACTATTTAATTACTTATGCAAAAAACAACATATTCAGCTGGAAAACTTAAGAGAGCCTCACAGCAGAGGATCCCAAAGCCTGGGAGTTATAACGTTATAAACCTGGAATTTCAGAAGAAACAGGCTGACCCAATTTACGTAAGTGCCAGCTGAGAATTCTAAGAAGACCCAGTTGTCTTCCTTCAACAGCTCGGGCTTGGTGCATAGCCACATCTGAGGAACAAGACTTAAGCCCAGAACCATTCTTCTGCATTTCTTGTTGACTAGCTTAGGTAGCTTCCTCTTCAACCTGCTGGTTTCTGATGAACAGAGGGTAGATTTGCATCTTATAGGGTGCATCTACATATGCAGGTAGCGCTCTACGGGTTTACTGCGCAGTAATTTAATGCACAGTAAATCTGTCCTGGCCAAGCATCTACACGTGCAGCCATTTGGGAACAGATTTGCTCCTCATGGCACCAGTCTGCTCCAGGCCTCCTCTGGCCCTGCACCACCCCCTGGAGGGTCTAGACATGGCTGCCTGGAGCCACCCTCCACCCCACTTGGTGTTCCCTGGCCACCTGTGTTTCTGGCCCAGAACGATTGGCAGCATGCTGCCACAACCCCCTTTGACTGTCACCAGAGTCTGTGCCCACTGTGTGATGACTGCTCCACCCCTAAACCCTGGCAAAGACAACCTGTGCCCTAGGCTCCTGTTTGCCATCCTGCTCTCCATGCTTCACTGCCATGGTGACCACCGCCAGCCCAGGTCAGTCTTGGCCCTGCCTGCCTCCCTGGGCTGTGTGGCCAGGCTCATCACAGCATCTGAGGCCCCCTGTCCCTGCACTGCTGCCTGAACACCAGAAGAGATGCTTCCAATGTACATATGGATGCCACCAACCAGAGGCCACAAAATGGGCTAAGCCACCCAGGCCATGGCCTGACCAACGTTTAGCACGATGATTCAAACACAGCCCTGCTACCTGCCTGCCTCCTTCCCTCCCTCATACACAAAGCACCAGCCACACTCAGCAGCCCAGAGCCTCACTGGGAGGGAAGTAACAGCCCCTTGTAGCCAATGCACTGGGCCCTGCTCCAGTGCATTGGCACGTTGGTTGCAGGCGGCTGTCACTCTTCCCTTCTGGTGGGGCTGCAGGTGGCACAGCACAGCTGCTGCGGTGCATGTAAAGGAGGGAGTGAGGGAGGGAGGCAGGCATAAACCCCCATGTACCCCCTGAGAATGCCAGTGCACCACCTGTCAGGCCACACTCCCTGTGTAGCCGGCGGACAGAGGGGCAGGCAGAAGCACCAGTGTCTCCACTGCAAGTGCTAGCCAGGGAGCAGGGCCACCAGCAGAAGCAGCTGCACCACTTCTGGAAGTGGCTGCAGAGCTTTGCAAGTGGTGCAGCTGCTTCTATGATGAGTGAGATTAGCGCCCCCGCAGCCAACAGGATCAACCACCGGGGGACCACCCCCATCAGTGGCATTGGCTGCTACAGGTCACTGACTCAAGAGGCACCAAAACCCATGATCAAGGCCCTAGGTGAACCACACACCCAGCAGCAGGAACCAGGACACCAGGTGCAAGAGGCACTGGCCAACCACCTGCTCCTGCACTCCCCACTGTAGATCATTTGAACTGCTGGCCATGGACCCCAGCCCCCTCACACACTCCCAGCACCATACTCACTGCAGAGTTTTCTAGAAAGCACTTTATTCCACTCCACTAACAAAGACCCCGTCCCCATCTCCTTCCTGAACAACAGAGCCCCTCCCCTCTCCCTCCTGAACAGCAACCTCTGACAGCACTGCCACAGGTGTGCACACTGCAACGAGGCCAGTGTGTGGGGGGCTCACTCAGGGGAAACAGTGGCTGATCTGCTGGCGTATCCAGCTCCCCCTCTTGCAGCCAAGGGCCAGGGCCAGAATGGTCCATGTGCAGTGTTGGTCCCACTAGGGACAGGATCTTCCTCATCCCTTCCCAGGCTGGGACTATCCTGGCTCCTGGAAGCACCTGTTGGTGGTGCTCCAGAACATTTCCCCTCTTCTCCTCTTGCAGGCCAGAGTGCCTCCTCCATTGCCACTAGGCCCACGACAACTGGGTGAGAGGTGCAAGAGGCTCCCAGCTGACTGGGATGTGGAGCTAATGGTTCCCCACCCTCCTCCCAGAAGTCCTCTCTGGAGAAGCACCCTAAAGCAGCACCCCCAACACATGCCCTGCACCCCAAGTGTGCCCCTAGTGTGTGTGTCCTGGGCACACCATGATAAGCAATTTCATGGACCAAAGGGTGCCCAACCAACTATGCCCTGCTCCTGCCTCTGGTCCCCAAGAAGTACCTGAGAATCTGGCATGGGACCTGAGCTTTGACAGTGTGTTGAGCAAACCCATGCTTCCCTGCAATGTTTGCTACCACCTGGAGAGGTACTCATGCCTACACTGCGATCCTGCCCCCCACAGTCAAGGATTTCATCACCACCAGCACCAACACATTTCTCTGCATGTGACAGGCCTATGCCTGCCTGGCTGAGGGGATACTGGCTGCTCAATAAAGTTTTGCACTTCCTCCCACCTCCAACATGCTGTGGGGGGGAGGGTGGAACTCTGGGGCCCAGGATAGAGTTCAGCCAGGCTGTGTGGGGAGGAGAGGCAGGGGTAGGGACAGGGGCAGGAGCAGAAGTAGGGGCAGGGGCAGGGCAGGCTCCCCTTCCAGTGTGGGACTTACTGGGTGGGCATGGCAAGCATGCCCGGTGGCCCAAGTCTGTTCCTACTGGTGATGATGATGTGCGGCTCCCACTGGTGCCCTGTGCTGCAGAAGCACAGTGCCTGTCTTGCCACTTCCAAATATATTGTTGCCACTGCCAGGCCATTCAGAGGCTCCAGCAGGCTGCCTGTGCTGGAATATGCAGCAAAGCTCTTCCTAGGGTCCTAGGTCATGAGAATATGATCCAGCTGGCACATAAAGGGCACGGTCCTGTGGCTTGCCTCCAACAGGTGGTTGTGGTTGTGGTTGTGGCTGGTAACAGAATCATAAAAAATTAGGGTTGGAAGGGACATCGTGAGGTTATGTAGTCCAACTCCCAAAATTTCAGACTGAAGATCACTGGCTTATACCTGGACTTGAAATCCTAAGCCTTCCATTACCAAACCAGCACTCAGGCCCTTCAGCCACAGAACAGGCCTGCTAGCTTGTCACAGACACATTGTGCCCACAGGGCCTTGACCTTTATGTGGCACTGCCGCACCAACTAATTGGGCCCATGCTTCCACTTGTGGGGTGCCAGGCCCCCATAGATGTGCATGTTGGAGTGCCCACCCCAGGCCAACTGGCTCTGGACCTCAGCCTCACCCCAAAGCGCAACAAGGTCCATGGCCTCATCCTGGGACCAGTTAGGCCCCCGGGACATGGTGTCAGGGATTATGCCAGCATGGTTCCCTCAATGGCTTTCAGGGACTACAGACCAGGCCTGGCAGGTGCCTACAGTGCACAGCTCAGGTGCATGGTATGAAACAGGCAGGCAGTGGGGTGGGCTTGGCCAGTGCTAGGTTCTGGGAAAGGAGCTGTGGCTGGCCCAGGATCTCTGCTGTGGGACATGGTAAACAGAGGCAGGCAGCAAGTGCCGCAGGTCCCCAGGGTCACTGCAGAGTTTTAAAAGCCAGGCTGGGGCAGGGAAAGAGCTGCCCTAGCCGCAGGGCTGGAGAAGCTCCAAGCTCCATGGCCCTGGGGCTAGTCCAAGGGTAGCCCCCTGGTAGTGGGGCTGACCAGGAGCAAATTTGCTTCTGATCAGAGGCGACATATGAACTACTCTGCAGTTACTATGGTGTGGTTAATTTGCTACCTGCATGTGCACGTAGCAAATTAACCATGCAGTAAACTAATTTACTGCACAGTAAATGCCTGCACATACAGTTGGCAATGCTATATTATACTCAGTTAGTCAACTGCATGGTAATATGTCTCATGTAGCCGCACCCATAAGCAACCTAAAGTAGATATATACAGCATACAAAAAACTAGAATTCTTGGTTCCAAAATGATACCTCTTATTAGACCAACTGGAAAATTGCAAGAAAATTGTCCTTTTCTGCAAGCTTTTGGCATAAGCTTTCATGAGCTGGATGCCTATTACTTCTCATGTATATTCTACTAGGTGGCAGGGTGCCTAAAAGTTTTGGCAGTTGCACAGTTGCAGTCCCATATTTTTTGCATGTAGACCAATTCTAACCAAACTTTAAAAAGCCTGATTTCTCTCACGTTTTTAAAAATAAGGAAAAGTGGTACAGAGATATAAGTGTGCATATATTCTGGTTTCTGTACTTCTAAATCCAGGTAGGTCACCTTTTACCATAACTAAGATATTGCAGTTGTTCCTTAGTAAAGTGAAATATGGCAGTTGTTCCTTAGTAAAGTGAAATATGGCAGTAAATAAAAACTAGCATGTGGTGAGCTCTGAAAAAAAAGGGTGGATTCACGTGCACACAAACATATTACACAAGTATATATGTGTATGTAATATGCTGTGAGTATAAAGAGTGTATCTACTTACACAAATACATAACCATCTATGAAGTACCATTTTAACAATTAACTTGATTGACTGGTTAGTCATTCAAGTTGTAGTTGTGAACCACCAAGTTATTTTAAATCTCTTCAGTGCACATACAAAAAATTAATATGCATCATAAATCACATGTTGCCTCTTAATACAGGATGCCCTGTACCAATGCTGCTTTGATTTTATATTTCTTTTAACAGGAAAATCTTGGGGGGGTGTCCAGAGATTGAAAGGGCCTCTTTAAAGTAGTTGCCATGACCTGTACTCTTCAATTTCATCTTTGTTTCCAACTTTTCTGTATTAACTAGAAGAGCATATTATGATGCATTGTGCATGTCTAAGGAGTACACTGGATGGCAGAATTAGTTTAGCAAATTTAAGCATCAACCTCAAAAGATTTCTCAGCAGTTTTCATCTGATCAATGTTTTCAGGTTTTTCTTTAAAATTATTTTTTTGTATTTCATAATAGTCTAGTCTTAGAACATGCTAATTCTCTGTCTTCCTCTCTATATTCTGTTTCCCCAAAGCTCTTGGCAACAGCTGGAAATATCATTTTTGGGCTGATTTGTATATGACTATATATAACATACAGTATTATTGCACAGACTAGCATGATAACTGATCAAAATTAGAGTTCTTTGAAAAGGCTAATTTGTAAAGCAGAATTTTAACTTTTTCCAGTTTCCCAAGAACAACAGAAAGAAATCTAGCTTTTGTATGTCTTTACCACAAATGATGCACGTAAGTTATACTCACATTTCTGGCATATACATTATCTCTTGCATTGTAAAATTATTTTTGTGCGAAATAACTATTCCTGCTAGAAGGAGCTTGATAGGAGTTTGGGATATTATTTTTTAAAGGGTAAAATTAGGGAGATTATCTGGAGTCTATAGGTCAGCATAAAAGCCTTAAAACTCTAAGGACCTGGGTTCTCCTGATCTCTGCTCTGACACTGACTTACTGGGGAAGCTTAAGTCATAAATTAGGCTTCTAAATGATTTGCTTTTCAGAAGTTCTGAGTACCTGAAGATCTCACTAATAGTATGACTCAGGAAATCCAGCTTCTCTCTCTTTCTCTTTAAAAGTGACTTAAACTTTATAAGCATCAATTTGTGGCATTAATCACCATTATAAATGTATGTAATATTAATCAGACTCTCTACAAAATATTTGGAGAGTCAACGTTGGAAAAAGTAAAGAGAACTAAATGACTGTTGCTAGTTGATTTTTTTCTTCCTGGAATGTAGCCCTGTTAGTCAAACTGGAAGGGTGGATGCTTATACAGCAATTTTGGGAGAAAACCCCTGAAAATACTGAAATTTCCCAGATGTGTCAAAAAGCATATTGTATTAATCTATTTCCTATTCTTAGCTTCTTCTTTCATCAAGCATGTTTAAATCTTTATTTCCTTGATTTTGGGGGGGGTTGAGGGATATCCATTTAAGGGGCTTTTTGTCATTTGGAAAAGAGGAAGGATGATGGAGGAGATCTCAGAGACTGTGTTTATTTGTCTGACTGAGAAAGTCTGGAATAAAGATGGGATGTTCAAAAACCTAGCTTTGCTTCTATTAAAATCAACAGTAAAAACTCCATCAGCTTAGACAGCAGCAGAATCATGGTAACACTGGGCACTTTTGAAAGTCCCATTCTAAAATTCTAAACAATTTTGTTTTGAGAAAGTTTATACAAATACATTGGCCTCAGCAAATGGTCCCTATAACTCATTTCTATCAGTCATAAAGAGGGGCAGCTGGCATGCCCAATTTCTGTCTTATATGTTTCAATAGGCTTGATATACACTCCTTTGAAGAAAGACTACACTCAAAGGCGGGTGATGAGGTTAGTTTAACCACTACTTGCATCTACTTGCAGTTGGTTTAGTGGCCTCCCTAAAAAACTGAGCACTTCAATTTCTTCCCTACTGGAAATCATTGACAAGTACAGTGGAATGAGTAGAAATGAAATTAAACAACACAAACCAGAGAGAAAGCCTTTAGATTTGTAAAACCTAAAGATTTGTCGCTTTCTGTTTAGCCAAAGGATTCAGAGATGACCTAATCATCCCAGTAATCTTAGGCTTACTTTCTGTACATCCAACTGTCAGTACCTATGGATATCAGGCTGTTGAACTAGTAACTCTCAAGCAAAGTATATGTTCAGAGCCATAATGTTGGGACTCAGAATTTTCATGGACCATAAGTTGCATGGCTATTTTCTGGCTGGAAATCAGGATCATCATTAAGAATATTTGTTCTTCTAGGTCTTTTGATTATCTGTAGTGCTTGTAAGAGAAGCTATGCCAGAATGAATGCACCTAGTGTTGGAGTCTAAGCAGTACCAGGTCTGGTTAGTACTTCCGTCCTGGACAGCACTACTGGAAGTCCTGGACAGCATAGACAAGAAAAAGAGTTCTCACCAAACACTTATGGCATCATCTAGACCATAGAAACCAAAGCAGTGGCAAAACCCCATCACTTTTGCTGAGCTGATGGCAGGCATAGAAGGAAGGGGTCTGTGCACAAATTATTGTGAAAGAAGGCCAAGCCATCTTCTCTTTTTGCCTTTGAAAAGGGTACCCTGGGTTAAGAAGAATATCCTTTCATTCTCTGTCCCCCTCATAAGTACTTACCATGTTTTTTTAAGAAACTGATTTACTGTATATTTCAATATGAAGGAAAACTGAGCTCTCCTAACACTATGCAGAAGACCACTAGCATTTTCAAATCGAAAGGCCAACTACAGCAGAACCTAAAAAGCATTTTGTCCAAGACGGCCACAATTTCTGAAGTAGTAAAAAGGAAAATAAAAGCATGCAGCATGTATTTGCTCTGCACAAAGGAGTAACTCCACCTTTACCCACATACTCTCCATTTGTTGTAGGAGAAGAGCAGTTCACCGATTAGCACTATCCCAGAAAAAATATTTGCATTCCCAAAGCACTTCACTGCCCCAGAAGTAGGGAGGAGATTCTTTTCCTCTCTGACTTCTTGTACATTCAATCAGATCAAGGCACAGTCTAACTCTGAGTTTGTAATTTGGGTAACTCAGGAGTAATTGATAGTAAGATGACATGAATCGATGCCTGAAACTCATTAAGTAAATAAGAAAAGAACCTAATTATAGCAGAATCTTCATTCCCTCCTCCCTTCTCCCCCACTATCTCATTATTCCTTACTTCCTTCTGACTGAGGTTACAGATAACCTAGTAGTATTCAAGATTTTGGAGCATTTGGAATTTTTATGATTATGCATTACATTGAGTGCCTCATGGGTGGTGTCCAATTTTAAATTTCAAGCAGAAGCGTTCAAACAATGTGTCAAGAAAGGTATAAGCTTTGCGGAAGCATGGGAATTTAACCGTGGTAAAATATTTTTAAAAATTAATTTCCCAATGTAAAATATAGTTTAATAGTATTAAGCCAACCACATATTAAAATAATCATTGGAACCACAAGGAAATGAAAATATTTGCATCTTGAACTTGGAAACCATTTTTGTAAACAGCTTCTCCAGATGGTGGTTTGTCTCAAGAGCATAGATAATATTATGAGGTGTGGGTAAACCATTCAAACAAAATTCCCAATTTGTTTTGGATAGCAAATCCTTGGAGAAATGAGGGAATTTAAGTAAAAACATGTACAGCTTTTCTGTTAATGACAAACTCATCTGCACACAACATTTCATAAATCAAACTGATTTTAGATCATTAACGCTGTTCATTGTCTATGAAATAACCTTATTGAAAAAACTGGATGAAAAACCTATATTATAACTAGAACTGTTTGTTTATTTGTCTGTGAATTTAGGTCAACTTTGATGAATGGCTTTTTGGCTGAAAAAGAAAAAGGGAGATTTTTTTTATTCTGTTTATTTTCAGTATTTTTTAAACGAAAGGCTTTAATTTTCATTCTGAGATGGCCTTCTCATTTCACAATTTGCCTTGATTTTAAATAAGGTTAGAAGAAACTGATTAAGCCACAAATCAAAACATGTCATTTAATTAAAAAAACCAAATGCTTTGTTTTGTTTTCTTAGGTCAAACAAATGCTTTTTTAAATCTAATGTGAAATGGAACATTTTGTTGTGGATATGATACATCTTGGATCAACATAAATACATTTATTCAGAATTTTGGAGAACGTGGGAGACTTTGGAGAACTTTGGAGAAAACAAGACAGAAAAAAATCCACTTCAGGGTAACCTGAATCAATATCTTTCCCTGATATTTTTCCAGTTCAATCAACAAACTAAACATCTATTTTGCACATAATTTTAATTGTTACATTATATGCCTTTGGAGAACTTGCAATGTTTCACCACTTCTGAGGCATGGTATAATTTGTCCCTAATATTTAAATGAGACATATTAAACCTGAGATTGCAATGACTTCTAAGGACAGATGCAGTGTGTCATCTTTTACTTGCTGATGATAGCTGGTAGGTACATCCGGATGATAATGTGAACATTTGGTTGAACTTTAGAGAATTTTTGTTCCATAGCAAACCAATTAGACTCAAATCATCATAGTTTTTAGTGAAATTATACCAATGTTTAATTTAATCCATTATATTAGTTTTCAAAACAAATGAATATGTCTGTGCTTTCTGAGTCAGTAATTCCTTTAAATTATTGCTATTTGAAGCAGGGTTAAGAGGAATTATTCAATGTCTAATTTTAGCTAAAATATATTCTATAATCAACTGTAATTTTGAAGCAAGTATGCTGTACACTTGAAGATTAATAAAAATGGTTAAATAGGGATTCACATGCTTTAAGAGTACACTGAATTCTCACCATAAACTACAAATGCCACTTCCATATGTTCACCTGACAAATTCAGTTTCACTCATCATCCATGTGCAAAGAATTTTAGGTGTTTAAAAATAAAATTTTCATATATCAAAGGATAGAGAAAACTTAGACTATAGAACAGATCTGCTACATGTGGTCCATACAATTTTTCCACATTACAGAAATGCCAGAATTACCAGGTTACTTCTCTTTAGCTACCCACGCTGTACCAATTCCGTGGAAAGGAAAATGTACCTGTGCTGATGGAAATCAAAGAAGTTAGATTTGCATGTAGCAAATGATGTGTGGGTTTTTTTTACATCCTCAGATTTGGCAAGTTGTCTGAAAAAAGACTTGAAAAAAGAAAGTTGTTCCAGCCTTCCACCATCAAAGTAATGGAATAATACAAACTTTGTAACAGGCTGAGAGAAAACAAGAGACCTGTAATGAAGTTGAAGATAAGCAAACCATGTATACAAGTATAAGTAGTGCTTTAAATATTACTATTTTACAAATGCTCTTTGAACCAAAAACTGGAGAAAAGGGACTTTGTGTTGTCCCCAGTACACTCAGAGATCCCCTTTCTGACTTTAATGCCACCGTGTAAATGACTATCTGTTTAGAATGACGCACATCATCTGTGGCACAGTTGCAGAGTCCTCTCAGTGTAGATGCCTGTAACGTTTTGTAATCTATCTGAACTAGACAAGTCTGCAAATACCAAATGCACACAGATCAAGGTATCTGCTTTGTTATGTCTCTCTCTTTCCTTCCTCCTCATCTGCGCCTGTCTCACTTGCAAGTAAAGTGTGCAATTAAACTAGTTGAAAACAGTGTTTCACTGCTAAAATTTAAGCGATTTATTAAAAAACCATTGTATTCTTGCCTTACTAAAGATAACATCAACGTACTGTGTACTGAAGGGTAGTTTAGTCTACTTTAGCTTCTAAGAATGTCTTATTCAAACACCAATAGTCCCCTCCTTAGTATACAGGCACCATGCAATGCAGTTATGGTCTCATCGCATAATGTAGAACATCTGGGAGAACTGCCACTTGTCAAGCCAATCAGGACCCTGCTGACAGACAGCAAGTGCACATTATAATGAAATACCATTCCACAGCTGTTTGCAGAATTAATTTCCCTGTAGAATTTTCTAATTAGTTGGCTCTTTCCAGTCTGTTCCCCACAGAGGAAGCAGAAAGAAAGCAAAAGGCCAGCACCTGCTCCTAAAGCTGAGGCTGGGAAAAAAAAATTGAAAGGGGTGACATATACAGTAAGTACTTAGGCCCTAGAAAGTCTTCCATCCATCCAGCTGCAAGGATGAAGTAACTCTATTTGGATGCTTAATGGAGATTCGTTTGGGGGAGGGGGGAGAAAATTTCCAGTGGCTGAAATTCCAGACAGTTAACCACATTATTGAAAGAAAAAAGGATTTGTTCAAGTGTTGTTAAAATACTATCCTGCAAAAAAAAAAAAAAAAAAAGCATAACCTGCAAGAAAAGAAAGATGGATGAATCAAGCCCATTAGGATGAATTTATATGCAGCTTCAGCAATTACCGGTAGATCATTTTTGATAGCTTTCATTTTTTTCCATAGTTAAAAAATAAAAAAAAAACCATTTTGTTGGAATATGGTAGTTGATACCACCTTAGAAGGAACAACTAGAACCATAAAATACATTCCTAGCAGAAGTGAGTCATGGTAGCAAAAAGAACAACATAGTTATTATTTGTTAACTTACATGCACTTTTGGATTCTAAAGGAATAATCACAACTGAATATTTCAGAAACTATATTATCAATAAATACAGACTGACAGGAAGCACTTCTCTTACCCCCTGCAAATAACTTGTGATTCGAAGTATGAGCAAGGTAACCTTTAATACTGAAATTACAGAGAAACATTGCTGTAACACTGGATACACCATATAATAATCATAAAGAAAACATTTTTAATTCTGGTTTTAGAACACCACATGATCGATGTTTCTGTATTTCAATATTATCTTCATACACAATATTTACTTTCTTCCAGTACATATGAAACATGCACAATTAGAAATGTTACTAAATGCAGCACAATATCCAATCAACTGATACCCAATCACACAATACATAACTAATTAAATTTAGTCCATTTTTTAAGTCAAATTTATGTTTAAGGTAGGCCATGATTCTAGCTGGATATATGTATTAGTTTATATAGAACAGTGGTTCGCAACCTGATTAGAGTCAAATCATCCCTTGAAAATGCCAGCTGTTAGTTTTTACCTTTTTGTTTTTACTACAGGAAACTAAAAGTGCAATTCTTCTGCAGCAAAGAACCCAGAAAGACCAAAAGAAGTCAGATGTTTTGGATGGTATGGATTTCTATTTGAAATTTCTGGGTTTATCTTATGAATCACATGTAGGTGTTCTGTACATCTATCAATGCTAACATAGTGTGGCATGTAACCACACCTTTAAAAGGATCTCATAGCAAGCCAGGATTCCATGGTACCCTGGTTGAGGATCATTGATTAGAGAGACCCTTGGTATTTAACCTCTACAAATATATCTTTTATTTAGACTCTGACATACTTACATATACTCTGATACACAAGATGCTGCTTGAAGGTTACTGAACTCAGAAAACTAACTTTACCCGTAAAAACGTAATTGTAAGTTCTAGTGTTTTAAGGACTGACTTTAGGATTGAAGCCTTTTCACCTTTTAATTTGTGCCCATTTGAAAAGGGTTCATATTTTAAATGGAATCAAGAGAATTATTTGGAGTATAATAACAATGTGTGATTGATTAATTTTGGGTTGTGATTTCATGCACTGAGTTCAAATGTTCTACATTTAGAATTTGTAAATTGGATCCCAGTTCACTTTTGAATAAGCACACAGAGAGAAAAGTGTGAGAGTTCTTCTGGATAAGAGGGAAATATACAGCATTGGCTGAGTGGGAAAAATGCCCAGACTTTGCTCTCTGCTCTAAGGTAACTTGGGAACTTAAAAAAATATGAATGTCATGCTGGGGGGAGAGACAGTTAATGCTGTTACACAGGACACTTGGCAATATGTCCTCATAATGCAACAATTTGTAGGAAACAAGGGAAGGAGAGAAGGTTAAAGACTGAAGTTTACCCTCTCAGTTTTAGGTGGTAGCAATGAACGGGATTTTGAAAAATGGCTGTAATAAGTTATTTCACCCTTTAGATGTGCTTAAGCTCCACTGACAGGAAGACTTTCAAAGCTTTTAAAAGTCTCCCCATAATTCTCAATATAAACAAGCTTTGGTGCTCTACCCTGCACCTCCCTTCCTTCCTTCTCCCATTTAACTGCAGGGCAAAGTAAAAGCCGGCAAATAAAATGGATTCTTGATACAGCAGTGTTGTTATTATGACCATGATGGCCCAAGGATATGAGAGTGTGTAAAGTGAGGAAATATCTTTTATTAGACCAATGTATATAGTTGCAGGAGATAAAAACAAGTCTTCCAGGTGTGAATGCCACAAACCACCAGCAATCATGTCAAAAATACAAATAAAGCACTGACCTATGGACAGGTTTTCAAATGTCATCACATCTATGACAAGAATACCCGCAACATCTGCCTCAACAACCTAAAACTTCTCTTACCAACTCTGACACTCCACCAGGAACATAGAAGGCATCTTTGAATGAGCCATTTAAAAAGCTCCCAAAACTTAAAATCGTACAAAAAGAACTCCCACTAATCATTCATCCATGGTGGTCACATACCATCCCACATGATAAATAATATGACAGAACATCATTAAGAGTATTGCAAACTTCTTTTTGAGCAACTTCTTACCCTGAAAACATTATTCCCAATCCCCTGCTTATCCCTCCCCCTACTTTCAAATAATCCCCAAAGTTGCTAAACAGTCAACAGAAGCACACTCCCTGTTGACCTACAAACTCCAAATGGAAATAGACCCTGCCAAAACAAAAAATTCAAAACCTGCCAATACAACATGACCACAATCACAATCAATATTCTTCACAACAAAAGCTTAAGAATCCACGAGTCCTACACATGCCTTTTGCAGTATGAGACATACCTTATCCCATGCACCAAATGCCTTCATGGGCTAGGGACAGTTTACACATAAACTGGTTTAAGTGATCAGAAACTGGTTTAAACCTGTAACAGAACAGATGTTCAGTGAACATAAACCAGTTTGAAAATGGTTTGAGATGTAGTATCAGAGTTAACAGATTTAGTATCAGAGTTAACCAGGCTGAAACTGTTTATGCAATGTCTGTCCCAGACCCTCTCTGGTTTAAGATAAGCTCCACATCAGAGCTAGCCCCTCCCATCTGCATAAACACTGCTATCAACTCCCCCCCACCCAGCTTGCTTGCCTGTCAGTTTGCTGCAGACAGTATACAGAAGCATGGAGGGAGAGTGAAAAGCTCTGTATCATCAACAGAGGCATGCACTTCACTGCCTCCCACCTTGCCTCAGAGTGCTGCCCATGGCACAACACTGCCAGCCCTTGAGCAGAGAGCAGAGAAAAGCCTGAGACTTTGCCTTTAATAGGAAGGCCCTGGGAACACAGGCAAACCAGGAGACATCTCATAGCTGGAGCCGGATCTGAGCTCCCTCAGGCTCCACATGGGCAGTGGGCCTATGTGCACTGAGAGGCAGGACACAAGGAGAAAATCTGACAGCATGATGATTGAAATATAGGACTTGGACCCTGGTATCATGTAAACCACATTGCAGGTGGGCGTGGGACTAGCACTTGATCCCCAACAGACCCTGGACCCTCTGTATCTGAGGGGTGCTACATATCCAGAGACACCATTTGCTGCATCAGAGCCAGTCCCTTTCTGCTGATAGCTCCTCAGAGACCCTGCACTGACACAGAGACCTCTCACCAGATCTCCTGATCACAGTACAAGGAGCCAAAGAACACCCATCTTTCCTCCAGATTCCAGGGTGGGGACCAGAAAGTGCCCAGTCCTAGTCCCAGCATGGTGGACTGAAGAGTGCCCACCCCCTTCCCTGTCCCAGCACAGGGACCCAAACAGCACCCACCCCTCCCGGCACTGATCCTGATGGTGCTGAGGCAGGGCCTACTGCATGGAAAGGTAGGAATCAATACTCTACCACACAGATGTGATGAGGAACCAGGTGCAGAGGAAGCCCAACGCCCCCAAGGGTGGTGACAAAGTGTGGTCCATACCAATGGATAGGAGGGCAGGGCAGTAATGGCCCCACCACCCATTTCCTGCCATCTAAGACTGTCACCTGAAGGAACTTGTGGAGCTCTTCCTCACTCCCTGTCTGTGGTGGCTTATGGCTGTGACAGGTATTGATGTTCCATGCCCAGTGCCATGCCACCAGGATGGGTGGCAGATGGGAAGCTCAAGTGAAGGGCATGTGAAAAGATGCAGTGATAAGAACTGCTGGCATTGTAGTACATCAAGGGCAAAAAACATTCTCCCCCCAACCCACACCCCCACACACACACACGCACACAACCTTTGCCAAAACAAGCACTGTTGAGAAGATAAGAGTCCTGAAAGAGAAAGCAAGACCTCATGTATGGTGCTGGATTGAATCCTAGGGTTGTTCCAAGGCTCAGGTTCCAAGCAAGGTTTTTAGGCAGCACTTGACCAGTCCAGTCCCTGCCCATGGCTCTGTGACAGATGAGTCTCAAAACCAAATCATTCACTGTAGTCAGTGCTCAAGATCTCACACAACCCTGGTGCCTTCTAGGAAAGCACGTTGCCCCATTGCCCCTCCATTCCCCAGGATAACACATTACAACCCATTCCTCCAGTGGTCTGGCAGCCCCTGCTGCTGCTTCAAGGCACATCAGTGGTGGTGTGGACCATAGGGACCATCAGTGGTGGTGTGGACCAGAGGCTTGGAAGCAGGAAGGGGGTGCTCTAGGCTGGACAGCTCCTTCTCTTTCTCCCCCACCTGTAATCACAGGAATCAAGTGGGGTAACTGAGGGCAACAGGCAGCACCAGGTGGGCAAAAATGTCCCTCAGCTGGATCTTCAGAAGGTGAGGGCTGTGTCACAATGGATGTGGCATCTTGGGGTTACATGCCACCATGTCAGAGCCAGAGATGACACTCAAGCTGGACTCTCAAGTTAAGTGGTATTCCCAGCCTTTCAACCATACCATCAATGCATGCAACGAGCTTCCAGGACTTGAACAACTCTTGAGAGACCATCTACTAAACAAGAAGCCGGGCATAAAGGGAGGCCCCCCTGACACAGTAATATATGCCCTGCTTCGGGCACCCAGTGACTTTTGCCATGGAGACATTGGGAGACATTGTGCTCCTGCAGCACAGTTAGAATCATAGAAAATTAAGTTTGGAGGTCCCACAAGCAGGCAGTCCCTGCATACTCTTGGGAAACCCAGAATCCCTGTCTGAGTTTCCTGGGAGAGGGCTACCCACTTCCCGCTAGGCAGCCTGTCCAGCACAACAGTGGGGCCTCCTACCTACTCAGAGCACAACTAGTTAAAACAGTTGAAACTAGGACCCAATCCCAGATGGGCTAGGTGGGGGAGTGCAGCACAGATCCCAAACCCAAGGGAGACAGATGGGGCATTTCCAGCTCCTGCCTCTGCGGGAGTATCTGGCCAAAATATGGCAGGGGCTGAAACTTCTGCAGTTATATCCTATATTATCAGAAAAGTGTAATGCATTTCACAAAGCTGCAGTGCCTCTTGTCTCTGTTTTCAGAGACATCATCAGCATGGGGGAGGGAAGCCTGCAGAGGATGTGACAGCAGCTCAAGATAGGCTGCCACAGAGTTGCAGAGTGCATGAGAAATGTCAGGTGAGAAGGCAATGTAGCAAGGACAATGCTAGAAAAACCTTGTAACTGCTTCTTAGTGCCAGCCATGTACTGCAGCCTCTTAGTATTGAGAGTTCTGGCACCAGCATAAGGAAAGACTACGGTGTGGAGGGGGGCATTGTGGGGCTGAGAGATGCCTACATCCAGTCTGCTGAGGTGCAGGACATGGGGTTTAAAGGCTACTTGACATTTCAAGGAGGCTACCTGTACCAGGGCAAAGTCGGCAGAGTCCCAGTGGCAAAATAGGAAGTTCATGAACCAGGGCCTGGATCACTTTGCACAAACCTATGACACTCCTGACTGGCATCAATGTTGTCTTCCCAGAAGACATCACAGAACTCCATGTGGTGTGAGAGGCTGGTCACCATGGTATGCCCTACCCCAGGGACTATTCCCCAGGCCATGAGAAACAAGGATCCCCGCCTCCCTGGCAACTTAATTGGAGACAGCAGCTAGAAAGTGGACCAGGAACAGGAGAGTTGGGACAGGACCTGTGCCCCTTCTCCCACAAATGCCAAACACTTGCAGAGGTTCTATCAATAGGGGTTTAGGCCACTCAAAGTAACCCACACAACTCAGATTAGTTTGTTTGAACATTTGTACATATCTTCCAAGTCTGTCACTGTAGCACTACATGTTTATCTGTCTCAAACAACAGTTTCTATACACCTTATGATATGCTCTGAACATCAGCTGAAACAAAAGGGGCTGATTAGTGCTTTGCAGTAATAACAGAATTTGGGTTTCTGAACTGCAGGATGATGTTTATAATGAGACCTGATTTGTATCAGTCACCTTTGTTCAAAATAATGAGCAAGCAGTTATTCTAGTTCACTAGATTGATTTAACTGATAAGTTAGTTGCTAGGTTCAGATAAACGTTTGAAAATACAGCGTATTTTTATAACTCACCCACTGGCTGAGGGGATAGGACTGGATATCTTCTCAGGATCCCCAGTGCTGGAATATATCAAGCTATTGCATTTTGAACAGATTTTTCACAGGTGAAGCAATCTCCTATGGTCATTCAGATACCTTATATGTGTGCAATCAAAGTGGCTCCTGACTTTCACCTGTCAGGATTTCTGAGACTTCTGATACTGCTACTGTTTGCAAGGAGTTATACTGTCCTTTGTATCTGGCTCTATTGCTATACTCACTGGCATCTTTGGCCTGCCTTCGCTGTAGTGAATAACCTGTGGTATGTCACTACTTTCTCTCCACCTTTTCTATCACAACAAATCATGGAAGCGATTGTTCATAGGCAGTCCAAAGAGCTCCTTCATTGACACCTCAAACCTATCAACTAAATTGTGCTACATCTACAGGTTCAGTTCCACTGGAAAAAGTCAGTTATAACAAATAGGTATTTATGCCATTGTATATTTCTACCACAATAATAAAGGCATTTTCATTGACATTTACATTTTCCACCCTTGCTATTAATCTTCATATTTCATATACATACACAGGAGACCAGATTTCATTTCCATGAATGGGCTACAATGTTTTCTTATGTTATTCAATCTCCTATAGGCTCTAATCCAAACCAAGCAACTAAAATAAAACATGGCTTCCTTTCCTGGGAAGGTTGCACAACCCCAGTATCCAACTTTCTCCCTTACCACAAACACCCAAAACAATTGTGCAATAGCCTAGGAAGGAATGGTGAGATCAGAGCCGTGACTGAGGACATCCTGACATGGGGATCTGGCAGCTATTCAATACAAACATAATTAGAGGACTTACCCTTGCATGAAGTATTTGCTTTCTTGATAGTCACCAATCTTAACCTCCAAGAATGCTCCCAAATCAGATACAGTGTTCCTGGAGGAGGGCAAGCCTTTTCAAGCCTCTCCTCCTTGCTTTTCACAACACAGATATAAAGAAAGAACCAACCTACAGCATCATATATATTCCATAAGTGGGACTGTTTCAATAGAAAGAATAATTTTGGTCTCAAAATCACTCTCAGGATTCAAAGAGCAAAGATCCAACACAAGTATTTGAAAATGGATACAATCTCAATCTCTCTCTCGTTCTTGTTTCCTCCTTTCTTCCTAATACTACACAGTAGAGCATAATAAATATATAAAAAGAAAATGTTTGAAATTCATAGGCATTCATGTAACCCCCTGTGGGCTCATCCTACATTCTAGCAGGCTTTTCTGGCAGTTGCGATGTCACAGAATGATGAGAATGCTTTGTGATTCCTTAGAGAGCGTTTTAGGATATGTGTATCTGTATTTCTTTTGCATTTGAAGCTCGGGGGTCAGTAAGAAGGTACAGACACTTTTTTTGAAAAACTGGCCTCTTGTGCACATGAGGTTACAAGTCCATATGAATACCAGTCCTAAATCATGAAAGTGTTAATCTTTCATGATTAGTAGGATTATGCTAACCTTACTATAGTAGGGTTATATAAGCCTACTATAATTTATCGGGGTTATACTACCAGCTTCCTGGCCAGGAAAAGCAGAAAAAGGTTGGAAATGCAAATTCTTGACACATCCAAGATTGCTCCTTGAAACAGCTACCTGATTATCAACCTGATATCTGAGTTAATCAACCTAATTGAATCAGTTATTAGATAAAAGTGCCAAAAAGCCCCACCAAAGCATGCAAGCTATACAGAAGTTGAGCAAGCTGAGTCAAACTGATGCAATTCCTCTTCTGGTAAAGGGCTGGATATTTTTTTTCCACATCTGATAGCACCCTTACAGCCCCATTGGCCCAGGTAGGCATATCCTTTTGTAGGCAATAACCTACTTCATAAGATGCCGTGAATGGAGTTGGATGAAATGGATTGTTGCCTACAAAATCGTATGCCTCTCTGGACCATTTAATCTATAAGCCCACGTTCAGACTTGCAGGCATGTGCAGTTTGTGGCACTGCAAACCTCTTCGCAGCACCATAAACTGTACATGGGGAACATTAAAATGTACCCCATGCCGCAAATTTGCAGTGCAGGCCCAAAATTTGCTACTGGGATATTTCAGTAGCAAAAAAAAAAAGTGCTGGGAAAAAAAAATGTGGTGCATGCAACAGAAGCATGCGCCAGAAGACATAGAAGCTCAGTCCTCCACAGGGATTCTCTGGCTGCTGGCCAGAGTGTCTCCACTCCTGCAGTTGTGCCCCAGCTCCTTCACTACACCAGGAGCCGGGAGGAGCTGGGCAAGGGCAATTTGCCTGAAGCAGGATAATTTGTCCCTCACCAAAATACACATGCAGGGGTGTGCACTGTGGCAAAAAAATAGTGGCACAAATTTGTGCCTCTTCTATTTTTGTCACTGCTAGCATACATCCCTGCACATCTTGATGCAGCCTAAGGCAACGCCCTGCCCTACCTTCTTAATGAGTTCAAAGAAATTGAATTGACTGCAGGAAGAAGCCAAGCAGAGGTTTTATGTGGCATAACATGTCATAACATCTCAAGAACTGGAAGCAATGTAGCTGCTCAGTAGAATAAATAAAGCTGTATGGAGCACCAACCTAAGGCATCCATACTTCTTCCTTTATTTGAATAACTCAGATATCTCTTGCATGGCACTGCATTGTGCCAGGTAAACATAACCTGCAGCAAAATATATCTGAAGTCTTGTCAGCACATGTAGAATGAAATAAAATAACAAGCTAACAAAATTATCAGGCCAGGTAAGTATCAATCAAAAATGTCAGGTGATAACTAGGACCACTGAGGATAGGACAATGTGTCTGTCTATGTAGGCATTTGGATATCCCCCATCACCCTAATATCGGAGCACCTATTTCAACAAGAGCACTAAAATACTTCTTACAACTTTTGAGCCACTGTTTCATTTGTAAAAGAAACAAGTATTTATGGAGTTTTAACTGGCCTCTAAAATAGGGCACACACATTTGTCTCTGATTAATGAGACAGTAGAATCAGTGAAGTATCTCATGTAGGAAGAAGCAGTCTTCTGGAGGCTGTGGAGAATGAAAACATTCAGGGAGCCTGCACCAGGTGAAAATAAGATGCTCCTGTAATTATTTACAACACTAATTCTCAAGGGAAACACTATTAAGACTTGCTGCATGAAATATGCCAAAAGGGAAATAATAATCCCTTAACTTGTATTGGGTGAAGGTAATATATTTCTAGTCTAAAATGTGAGGAGTCAAGGATTTTCTTACAAGGCCAGATTCTTAGTCCTGAAAATATTAAGAGACTTTAAGGTGATATTATGTTACACTTACTCCAATTTAGGGGTGTGCGAAATGGGCTGTATTTGATTTAGCCCAAATCAGGGACAGTGATTTGATCCTGTTTGTCAAGGGTGCTCTGAAATAATAGTATATTATCTAGGCATACCTACTAGGGGCGTGCAAAGCAGGCCGTATTCAATTTGGATTCGACCCGAATCACGGACAGTGATTCGATTTGTTGATTCAGATCACTGTCCCTGATTTGATTCAGTCAAATCCAAATCTGAAGATTAGATGCTGATTCAGAGAATCAGCAATTCAGCCATAGACACAGCTTTAAATGTTTTTTATACATACCTTGAGGTACCAGCACAGCTCATAAATGCTGCAGTGCTCGTGCGGATGGAGCATCCTACAGGAGCGTGTCTGGTCCACAGGAATACTTCTGGTCCACTTCTGGGTCCACCAGGGAGTGTACTGGGGAACCCCCAGTGCACCCTCCAACTTGGCAATTGACCCCGGGTGCACCCCGAGACCCAGGAAGTCCCAGCTGCCAAGCTGGGGGGGCGCCAGGGAGCCCCCAGAGTGCTCTCTGGCAGATCCGGAAGTAGACCGGACATGCTTCTGGTCCACTTCTAGGTCTTCTGCCGAGCATGCTGGGGAGCCCACTGCGCTCCTGTGGGACACTCCATCCACCCCAGCATTGCAGCATTCATGAGCTGCCTGGTACCTTAAGGTATGTAGAAAAAACATTTAAAGTTGTGTCTTTGTCCAAATCACCAAATATTTCTGAATCTCTCCGAATTGATTCAAAGGGTTCTGATTCAATTCAGAGAGATTAAAGGGTCTCCTGATTCAATTCAGTTTCGGAGATTCAGCCACCGAATCAGGCTGAATCTCCGCCAGATCGAATCAGGGACTAAAGCTTTGCACAGCCCTACTCCAATTTAAAGGTCCTTTATACCACCTAAGTGGTGTAAAAGGTGCATATGATTAATGCACAATATTGCCATTAAATGTTAATGTTAATGATCTGAAACTTCTAAATTATGGGCTGAATATAATTCAGCTGAGTTAACCATGATGTTTTGCTATACTTAAGCTACAGAGGCAGACTATTATCAAAGCTGCAATAGCACAAGACAGAGATAAAGTGAGTGGCATAGTGTGCACATATTTACTTCTTAGGTAGCTCTATAAATTGCAACAGACCTAAACTAGGCAAACATCTGTGACAAAATAAAAAATCAGGAACAAACTATAAATGGTTCCTTTCTTGACTTTTCATGCCTCCATTAAAAGAAACACAACATAAATCTACAGCCCCATATTGGGACAATAACTGAAATACATCCGACAAATGCTTTTTAATGCATTCCAAATGAATAAAAAGAGATTTCAAAATCTAGCAATGTGTATAAACAAGGATGTTATTTTTTCCTTCTTATCCAGACCTACCATTAAGTGAAAGGATCAGCATCTAAATCAACCCGTTCTTCCCTGCACAGGCACCCCCTTTGCACCTCTTCTTTCTTATTTCATCAGTGTTTTTATTAACATTAGTGACTTATCTAAGTACTAGAATGTTTGGCTGCCTGGAAGCTTATCAACAGTAGTTTTTATGGGCTGTTACTGATGGAAACAGGAGGAGTTGGCACTCTCCCCCCACTCCCTCGATATGGAAGTCTTCAAGAAGCCATGGAATGTGCTCTCTGGTATTTTTGGTATCTTTAAAGTGTCAAGAGAGCAGAATTTCTCTTGTCAGTTGTCACAGTGTGACTCACAATTAGAGCCATCTGCTCTGCATTCACCCCCCTAGGGGCATCACTCATTTTTCACCAACTTCCTGTTGTTGACAGCACAGTTCCTCCCCGTATCACTCTATACCAGCACCCATGATCCTCAAAGACATTGCAACAAGTTTAAACAGATTCCCTTGGGAAAGCCTTTTACTTGCTTTGGTAGTGATTTTAGAAAAAAAAATACAGGGAAACAACCTCAAACAGCAGCCTGGGATTTCCAAAAGAGCTAAATAGAATTAGATGCCTAAATGCCTTGATATTTCAATGCCCAAAAGCTTGCAAATAAATAACTTTTTAAAAAAAAATTAGTTGGTCTAATAAAAGATATCACCTCTACCATGAGTTCTAATTACTTCTGATATTTCAATAGGACTTGTCATCTAAACCTTACTGAAAATCCCAGTATTAATCTATGTTTCCCTAGTAGAGCTACTTAGCCAGTGGAACAGCATGCATGTAAATATTTCTTAAACAACTGACCAAAGATTATTTGCCAAATAATATCCAATCATCTGCAGCACTTGTCAAATAATAAAAATAGCTGTCAATATTTTACTGGGGGGGGGGAGGACCCAAACTTGTTGTATAAATCATTCATATAATAATAAAAAATAATCCCATCAGATCTACCCAATATTGTGAATGCATTTATGAAAATGTAATACTATACTTTTGATTTAGATATAATAGAAAGATACATTGAAGTAGTCAGCTGAGATAAATACACATAACTGAAGCAGTTCAGGGAAACAGCATGCTGTCAAATCCACAACTCTGAGTTAGGTGTTTCAGTATGCAGTACATACACTGTTGGAGGAAAATGAGGGCCTACACCAAAATTTTTCCATAGACATCTACAATGTAGGCTTCACCATGCCTTAAAAATAAGAAAGATTTCCCAGTTAGACAGGGTTATGTGTCTGGGAGCTCTATGAAGTCAATGGAGAGAGGTGGGTGAGTAAGTTCTAAGTGGGATGGCAGCATTCTCTTCGCCTTAGTTTGAAATTGTATCACCAAGCAAATAATAATTCAAGAGTCATTGGATGGGAAAGAAAGAACAAGAAAAAGCATAACTGTAGCTTAGGCTGCGCTAAGAGTTATGCATTCTGCTCACTGCCCCAAGGGCTTCCTTCCCATGCATGTCCTTGTGAAGAGGCATTTAGTGGGATTCACAGATTCATGGGAGTCTGGCAGGGCCATACCATGAGCATGCCCACTATGACTTTGAACTTGCAACCTCTGGGCTGTCAACTATGGGCCTCAGCGCTCAGTCCTGCCCTGCCCCGCCCAGACCTCATTCGAAGAGCTAATGACATACTTTAAAAGTCATTGGCTAAAATTGCCACAAAAGTGGCCATTTGCTTTTGCTATTTATGAGGAGCTTGATCCTAGTTGGTGTGTGTTGGATACTGGCCATGTCCAGACAAGACCGATCTGCAGCACCACACACCACCAAATTGCAGCATGGGGTGTGGGAGGGTTTTATCTTGGGAGATCCCAGGGTCAAAAAAAACTTGCATGGAAAAAAACAAGTGGCACATATAGCAGCAGCACGTGCCATCAAAACCAGAGCCTGGCCAGCCACAGCCACACTCTGGATGCCTGCCAGGTTCCCAGCTGCAAGAATACCACAGCTTCTTTGGCCCCCAAGACTCCAGGTAAGTCTGCTGGGTCCAGCACAGTTACTGGCCCCCACCTGCCCCACTCTACCCAGGGTAATCTGCCATATGCCAGAGTATGCGCGGCAGGTATTCCCCAGGGCCAAGCAGCAGCAGCACAAGGTGTGCTGCTGCTACTTGTGCCCAGGAAACCAAACATCCATGCTCATCTGGATGCAGCATCTAGGAGCACTGTGACTGGCCCCTAAGAAACAAGCCAAGGAAGACCTGTCTTTCTGAATCCAAAAACAGGAGACAGGCTCTGAACAGCTCAAACCAATGGCAGTACTGCACATAATGTAGTAGCAGGTGACACCTAGATTAATATATAATCAAAGAGGGACGCATCTGATGAATTTAGGTGGCTCCAAAGTTCAGTGGCAGGTGACTGGGATTTTTTTTTGGATTGTAATTTTGGAGGTATGGACTTCAACCCCACTAAAATTTTGCATTAGCAGGTAAGTCTTTTATTGGCCCAAGTCCTAAGTGACTGTACCTAGCCTTTCTGTCAGATTGCCTTGAACTTTTACTTGTCAATAGAGTATAAAATCTGACACCAAAGCAATGTAAGCATGATCTACCTAATTTTTACCAAATAATGTATAGCATGGGAACCTTTTCTAGTCCAGAATTCTCAGGAAATAGTATAGGCCTGTATCTTTTACCACCTGTATACAGTCAGAAAGCTGTCTCCTGCATTAGAACATCTCTGTACTAGACCCTACAGTGGGCATTCACTCTTCTGTTGCATCTACTGCAAAGTGGCTACCTGTAAGGAGAATTCAGGAGTTCCACCTAGCATAAATTTCAACTACCCTGTAAACTTATAACACTTATAATGGATACTTGTTCTTGCAGCCTTAGAAGTTGGCAATATCTCTGGGTTTCAGAATGATCTGGTATCCAAAAAACTGACGAAGCCACCTCTCACTTGATACCTTGGTGTGGCAGGTAACATCAGTTGAGAGACCCTTGCAGTGATTTCCAGGAATCTTTTCAGGGCTGGTAGCTAGGTCTTCCTGGAGGCTAGCTTCCATTTGCTTACTGATTCCTCTTCAAAACTGACTAGAACTTGAAGCTAGTGGCTTCAGGTCAGTGTGCTTCTGCATTCATTCAGTCACATCAAATCAGTAAGACACACAGAAGCTGTCTTCAATGCATGCTAAATCATGCAAAAAAAAGCGGAAATGTTCTTACTGACCCTAATCTACAACATGAAGCTGAACTTTTCTTTTTGATTCAATGTTCCTTTTTATCCAGAATACTATTTAAGGTCATTGTGATTCAGGGCCTAGATCCCAGCTGCTTAATTTATCACAAATAAGTGGATCCTTGCCAGTCTCATCAACGAAATATGTTCCAAAGAAAGATAAAACACATCCTCTTTAAAAAAAACCATAAAAGCAATTCTGAACTTGTCGCATAATCATTAGCAATTCCAGACAAGGGGAGAAGAAATCTCTAAAGTACAGCAGTCATTCCGTTTTTCTCTACAAACTTAAAAATCCCGGATGAGAAAAAATTGGCTGGAGGAGGAAACAATTAAGTGGGGAAAAGAGAGGGTCTCTATCAGTTTTGCCTCTGCTGACTGAAATTATAACAAATACCTTATTTCCTAAATAACACATTTAGCAAGTTCCAGTGATACACACACAGCCCATCCAGTCAGGAACACCTGGAATACGTGTTCAGTGGAATAAGATCTGTAGTGGTTTCCCAGCAGGGTGACTAACCATCTGAGCAATTTTGTCCTCTTCATCCAAAAAGACTGGTCTAAGATCCAGTTCTCTGTTCCTCCTGCATGCACAGATTCCCCGCTGATGTAACTGTGGAAGCTTCCCACATAGAGAAAGCAAGTAGCTCATAACCGGGATCCACTTTTTATCTCACAGAAGAGGAAATTGTTCTTTTTTTGCCTTTCAGAGGTTTTCTATGCCAGTATTTACTGAGGAATGTTGGAAAGAAAGGCACTGGATTTATGGCAATCAGGACTTGTAGTAGAGATGATATCTTTTATTAGACCAACAAGTTTTTTGCAAAGAAAATTCTTTAATTGCAAGCTTTCGGGCACAAACATCCTTTATCAGGCATTGGAGAAAAGACTGTAAAAATTAAATCCTTGAATTTAGGGAGCATTTAGCCCTATAACACTCATTTTAAAAAGACCTGAACTATATAAACTTATCAGTAGAATGAGGGAAATTGAATCTAAAGATCGAATCTATCCGTAGCATAAATTGTCCAACTCATGGGAACTGGACATACTTGTCCTACTCTTGACTTTAGCTCTTTAAAATGTTACCAGTATTTTGGTTAAACAAAATTACAAGGGCATGAAAATATGGATTAAAGTAAAGCTCTGTTAAATTCCTAACTATAAAACTGCCACTGTGGGACCCCAGAAAAAGCATATATTTTAAGGACCTGTAACCAAAAAAAAAACATGACATCTATTCTACTTATACAGAGTTAGTGCTGTTTTGCAGCGCAACCATAACTATAAATTAAATAAATACATGACAAATACTCAGTGAACCAAAAGTAAAACCTTGGTCCTTACCCTCCAAAACCTTAAGTCTCTGCCTACTGGAGTAAAAGATGGTTTCTAATATCTGTTAATTGTAGATGGACATGAGCACTGTAATGATACAGGTTCTGTATTGCATTTCTCTACATAATTCAAACAGAATGGGGCTTTGACAAAACTAAGCCCTCTTACTGGGTTTTCATAAAATTTGGGCTTGCGGATGTTGCGTGAGGAAGCCAAGATGTGGGAATCCCCTCACACACTGTGTTCCATCATTTCTTTTCAATATTTCCTCAAGATGATCTGCTTTTTCAGGGTTGCTCCTTACCAGATTTCCTGTTCCCCTTTTCTACTTGTCTCACGTTAGGGACTCTTTTCTTTACCTGGCTGAAAAAATGAGCCAACAGAAAGCACCTCAACAGAAGGCATAACCCCTTGCCACTGATGGAAAATCCTTTTTTTTTAAGTAAGACAGTCTGATACAACAGGTACTAGCACTGTTGAATTACAGCTGCATTTCTTCAAATATATCCAGAGTGTTAGTTTTGGAGGAATGTTTAGCTGTATGAGAAGTTTAAATGATTCCTAACAAGCTTTCAGGACACACTAGCAAAAATTTTACATCAAAGATTTGTTTTGACAACCTGCAATTTGAAAACAGTTTGACTACTTTTCTTCAAACTTGGTTCTGTTCTATTCTGTTTAAAGTCTCTTGCCAGGCTAATTACTTTGGGATCTCTATCTTTCAATCATTTCTTTATGTATCTGTACATATATTTCCAGAGAGGCAAAAGGGTAATCTGGTAAATGGTTTGATTTCAAAATATAAATAAAGGAGCAACCTCTGTAAATAGAAACAATTGTCATATGTGAAGATTGTTTTGAATGGGAGAACCTGGGGAGGGCGGGGGTCAGCACACAAGAAGTAGTACTGGAGTCTTGTATTTTAATACTTAATTTTATAAATGATACCAAGAGTAATAAAAAGGTCCCAAGACCTATTTTGGTCCATAGACAGCTAGGCAGGCGAATATTTCTATACCCTTTAGCCTTTGAGTGTGCTACAGGACAAGGGAGTTTGGTGCTAAATGACAAATTGAGTTAGAAATATTTGAGTCATAAACTATAGTAAATCTTTTAGCACTTATGTGACACTCTAAGCTGAGAGCAAATGAAGTGTCAGCCTAGGCATGTTTGAAACCCATGCAGGTTATGTTTACTAGATTATCCTTAAAAACATCTACATGAATAGCCTTTCATAAAGTGTTTGCAAGCTGATGTCCAAGCACCACTAAAACAATATTTTAATGTGACTAAACAAATTACATATATGGATCTCTCTGAAAGTAAAATTATTTCAGTTGCAAAGTCAAGCACAGCTAGATTAGGAAACGACAGATTTATGATATCCTGCACAACCTTAATTCAACTCACTTGTAAGTCCTGTACCCATAATGACCCAGGGGTCTTGTGGAAAACAGTATGTAATCACGTAATTAAAGACTGTATCTTAAAGCACAAGAGGCCTGGACTAAGGTTCTGCAGGCAACCATAAATCTGATATTCCCTCATGTTGAATTCTTGACTTTGCATCCTAAATAATGTTCTTTTAGCCGATTTTTTAAGTGTAACTTTCTATATTTTTAAAAGGAAAAAAACAGATTCTATTATGTGCAACCATGACAATCTTTCATAATGTATCATCGGTGTATCAGATTCGGGGACAAGCAGGAAAGGCTGTTATACTTACCGAGGAGGGACTACTGCACCACATGCTACAGTAGATTCCAAATGTGGTCAAGAGGGATTCTCCTCCTGGGGAGCTGATACATTTTTACCCCAGTCAGGCTGTTGTTTTCAATCTCAGATTGCAAATTAATGTGATTGTGTGATCCCCTTCCACTGGAGATATGGCAGTTTTCATTTCCTTTGGGGATTCAACAAGAATCAGAACAAATTCTAGTGAGGCACTGAAATCTGAAATTCCCTCCTACCCTATTGTACCACTATTACCACCTCTCTGTTTCCAGAACCTTTTGGTCTATCTTGCTTTACAACAATTTTTCCATCAGAGGATAGGCTGTACCACTACAGCTTCTTTCCACTACTTTCCACTACTACATAACCTGATACAAATTATAGCCTTAGAAATTGCCGTAAACAGGGAGCTGAATTTAAATCAACATACATATTATTATTGAAACTTCTGTGCTCCTTTTTCTATAAAATCATTCAAGGAAACCAACTATAATACAAGAATGTGAACAAAGACTGTAATAGTACCTGTCAGTAAACTAAGACTTACAGTTGGCTACACTGTACAAATACATAAAGACATAAAAGTTGTCACCAAATAAAATAATAGAAAATGCTACCTAATTCTAAAGGGGCAAAGTTATGGCTGTTCTGAGAATGAATTTCCTAATTTTTATGCATTTGGAAACTCAGCCATAACTTTGCATTAACATGAGTTTGAGGGAAGATTTTAAAAATGAATCAGGTATATTCTTTTCAAGTCATGTGTGAACAATAAAAGAAAAAAAATGCAATGAGTTTTAAATATCAAGGAACTTCCATATAGAAATAAATATTTATATATAAGCTCTAAACTTTAAAAAACAGGATTTTCAGTGAAAATGTTAATGGACCTAAACAGCATAAACACTGCACCACAACAAAGTAACATAGTCAACAACATTATACAACACTGACATTATTTGCTGTGTAAGATTGTAATTAATGAGTGAATTAGCTCAGACTTATGAAATAAAATAATGCCATCTCTACTTTGAACTCATCCAACACACGTCATGCAGAGATCTTAAAGTTTTTTACCCAGATAAGTTAGTCAAACACTTCTAGACTCTGTGCAACCCCCTTTATAAATTGTCTTCTCACTGAAAAAGCACTGCAGTAAACGGACTATAGCACTAAAGGGCAAAGACATTATCCTATGTTTGGGCCTAGTTATGAAGATTCACACTGTGCTGTTGTTAAGACAGATCTCAAGAAAGTTTCTGGTTCTTTTCCATCACCCTTAAGTGAAGCACCCATTTCTGCAAGAAATGGTGTGATTGACTTCAAAGGGCCTTATGGACTGGTTTGTATCCTGCTATCCTCTGGTCACTGGGACAAAGGAAGGCACATGCCTCCATGGCCCACATAAAGCCTTGTATGGGGTCTGTTACCAAAGTATGGCTCCATCTTCTGAAAGAACTTTGCCAAAAGGAAGTAAAGAGTAGGTGGAGCAATGGCTGTGCGAATCATGGTGGACTCCTTAGACAGGTGTCCCACCAAATTCCTCACCTTGCAATGCACCTTGTCTTTTTGAATCTCTGAGGCACCTCTCGGGGAGGGGAAGCGGGGCAGCCCGAGCCCCGCCCCCCCCCTCCGAATGCCTTCGGCCCCCTAAGGCAAAAAAGCCTCCTTAAAAGCACACATGTCCATACTTTCCCTTTCCAAGGACAAGCCTTTCCATGGACAAAGTGCTCTAGTTCTTTAATGACTTGAATGTAAGCACAGAACAAGTCAACAGCAGATCTGGAAACAGAATTCAGGTAGCTTTGATGATCATTTTCTAAGTACTGTCAGACTATCTCTAGCCCCCAAATAAACTGAGAACTTTAAGCCTGTATATATGTAGCCTATTTCTGCCATCTTTGCTCAAATGGAGTTGTAATTGCAACGGGTTCAGATTACATGGTACCCTTCCAATGAGTAACTCTTCACTCCACATGTAGTTCAATTGCCTTCAATATCAGTTCATAGGGTGAGGTACTATTAAGCATGAACAGTTATATCATAGTCTATCCTCAAGTAGTCACTTTGGCATCACAGAGCCTACTTGTAAGTAAAATGCTACCCATTTGTCAGCTAGGATGACAGAATCATGCTCAAAGTGCCCTGGCATCATGGGTAGAGAACAGTGCTAGGATTTTTGTTTTGGACACAAAAGAATTTGTATTTAATGGAGTTCAACTCAGTCCCCACCTAAGAGTATCCTAGAAGTAGCTATCAGAAAGGGAGAAGATGCATTGACTACATTTTTTGTGAGTTAATATTGCATCTATAAGCCAAAGAATTACCTCTGAAAATATAGAGACATCAGCTCTGGGGTATATGTCATGCTCAGCAGGTGGCTTGACAAGACTGGTAGACTGAAAGCCTTTCAGTTCAAAAGAGAACAGACTTCACTTGAATGCAAAGATACATGCTGGCAGCAGCAGGCTCCTTTGAGTCTATTTTCCCCTTATAGCTGTATTTACCTAAGAAATTTCATGCATAGAAAAGAATGAGTGAAAAGGAATATTCAGATACATGACAGGAATAGGATTCTTATTGTTACCTCTTTTTCAGCAAATGTTTTGTTCCCTTTTAAGTATCACAAAACTTGACAAAAGGGAAAGGATTATGTGACAGATGACATGCTGATCAAAATCTGCAGTCAAAGTTTGACTAGCATAAAAGGCTATTGTAGAGATAGACCACTGCATTGTAGTTTGTTGATGTTGAATTGTTAACACACACTTTGAAAATCGTGTGTGTAGCTCCTTGCCACTGCATTAAAATTAAAGCAATTTGTTTAGTAATTTTGGAATGTTAAAAAATGTGAACCATTATGATGATATTGTCCAATTTGTTTTGGGTTTTTTTCCCTTCAAGTCACTATACAATTTACTGACAACATATACATCTGAATTGGGGGATGAATTAATCTTACAAAACATTTATAATTGGTATAAATCTGAAGTGATGACTAAAGGCAATAGAGTTACCCTGGGTAAGATCTGCCTACTAGTGATACTAGTGATATTTTGATTGGGCCTATAGTTGGACCCACTACAACAAAGCTTTACATTATCACTGGTCCTATTATGAACATTTTTTCCAGATTTTTCCCTTTCTGTGGTAGTCTCATGAGTATCTACTCATAGCTTCATCTGATGGCAAAATTATTTCAATGAGAGAGAATATTTGGATTATTTGATTTAGGGAAGTACAGGTGGTGAGACTACCCACTACAATCTCTTTACCTTATTCTGACTGTATTACAGTTCTTGGTCATACAGTCTTTTCTTAATCTACTCATTTTATTATTTGACTCATTCAGAGTTCAGTGGGCTGAGAGGAAGAATTGTGACTCTCAGTCCCTCCTGTCTTGGTCCTGAGCTGATGGAGATTAATTTGTTAATGCAAATAACTCCTCACTTTGCACTACCTCAGCAGTGAATCCTGCCAAAGTAAAGGTGCAGATCCAAGGCTCCATCCTTCTTCCAATTCTCTGCTCCCTTAGCTCAAAGAGCTCCACTCCTATGTGGTTATGTGAGATTTAGGCACAATTTAGCCCTGAATGTCCTTAGTCCTTAGTAGTAGCTTGAATGTATCTTTGCTTTACTCAGGTTAGAGACCAGTACAAAGTATTATGGATCCTTGAAGCATCCTTATACCATCTACCTTCTTGGAAGTATTGATAGTCTGATACAGTCACCTCTGCCTGAAACTCCCCATGGCCCAGTGTCATCTGGTCTGAGGATGTCTGCACAGGTCTGGAAATTCAGTGTCATAGCCAGCAGTGGCCATGGCAATTACTACTGCCAATTTCTGTCCTGCTGTCATATTTCCAGACCTGTGAAAAGCCTCGCAAACCAAATGATGTAGCCCTGTGCACTGGATCCAGCCCCTGGACCAACCCAAGTGCAGTGGATGTGTCCTACAGGCCTGGGTGAGTTGGGTACCATTGATCTAGAATGACTGGAAGACATGTGGTCTGTTTCTGGCTCTGCGACTTACCCATTCTTTCAGTTTGGGCCAATTAGCTCAATTTATCCCTTTCTATTACAATTTCTTCTTCTATTAAATATAGGTATAACAATATTTCCCCTCTTCTGGAAAATGCATTGTTATTTATGAATGAAAAATGCTAAGTCATTTAATTAATTTTATTAATAAATAAGTATTCCTTCACTCCATTATTTATGCTATTCTGCTGTCTCCTGGGTTATGCTCTATTTTTAGCTTTGTCTTTGGTCTCAAGTGTCAAGGCAGAGCTGCACCATATTGCATCTAAAATCTTCCATTTTGATGTTAAATAATGCTCTTTCAATCTACACAAGCCTTCCTTCCTAACCAATGAAAGAAAATTAAAATCAATTAGCTGACAAAAATAAATGTAATCTAAAATACTTAAATCCACTAAGTACACCAGGGATGTGAAGGTTTACCTGCGGTCAGATGAAGAATGCAAGCAGAGCTTTCCCCACAAAGAAATAGTTTACATGCTATTCTGCTCAAAAAAGTGTAGTGCCTACGTGAGCAGTCAGGAATGCACAGAGTTTGCATTCCTGCAGATATATTATCTGAAAGTGTTACCCTTTGTTCAACATTACTTCTGTTACGTTCCATTACCCCCTTTACTACGAAAAAAAGGCATTTATATGGGACCTTACAAACTACCATATTACTTCAAGTGTATCCCTTGAATTACAATACAGTGGAAGTACAATCTACATAAATTTTAGAAACAGACAATACAGCATATCAACAATATGATGATTTTATCTCTAGATCCCATCCCCTCCCCGCTCCCACCATCACCACCTTTTGTTATTTCAAGGTTGGGTTGTTTTATTTTTTGCCAAGTGAGAGCAGGCACGTTCAGCTGTTGTTCTAACAGTAAAAATCTGTGGAAGCACCTCCCTGTTTTTCGCTAGACTTGTATTTCAGCATGCTTCCAAAGGCTTGGAATTAGTGCATTGTGTTGTGACATGTGCATACTTGACATTGCTTTGTTCTGTGACTTCCTTTTGCTTGAGATCTTTAGGAAGTTATCTTACAATTAGTAAGGAATTTGGAGTCAGTGTTGTCGCAGACCCAGCATATTCTACTCTTGTCTTCTGTAAGAGGAAACTATGCAAGAGCAAATGCAAACAAAGCAAAGTTAATATTTATAACCAGATGAACTGCACAGGAGTCTGACTGTCCTACACTGTGTGGAGAGTCACAGCAGTCACTCCTGCCAATTTAGAAAAACAGCAATACCATGCTGTATGAAAGGTTTATATTAAAGGACAATCCAAGGTATTATGCCAGTGGTATTTAGTGCTGGTTCTCAATGTGGATACTTCATTATTTTGTGGGTTTGTTTAGCCCTAATCATTCTATCATCATACAGCAACAAGGAGGAGGAATGGCAGCTCTAAGCGGAGGGCAATACGCTGCAGCACAAAGTAAGATGGGCTCTCATGTGCTCATCTGTCTCTCGAGAAGCTGCCCAAAGCACACAGTTAATTTCAGACATAACAATGGTATCATGATCATCATAGTCAAGGTACAAGGGAGCCTGTCTTCAGCTAATTCTATACACATTCCCACAGGTGATATCTACAGTGAGAGCTAAGTGGTCTAGCTCACTTAACAGCTCCATGTCTTGCTTTAACTGTACTTTTATTAAATATATTTTCTCAGCACTCAAGTCAGTGACTGGATATTCAGTCATTTAGAAAACTTCAGGTCCCACCAGCTTCTGAAAAAACATACCTCCTATTAAAGCAAAGGCTTATACACCAGCTTAGCTATACACAGTGAATAATCCCATTGGTTTCAGTGGGAATACTCATGCTGAATATAGTTAAGCCCGTATGTAAGTTGTTCCACGTCTGGATCTCAAAAATGGATTTTGATGCCTAACTTCCAACATCCAAGCTTAAACATTTTGCCATACTGCTCAGAAACAGTATGAATCATACGACATGCACCATCATAGCAATTATTACTGTGTATACTTTATGCAGATTTTTCCTCCTCCTTCTAAGTTAATGTTGTGGACCATTTTTTCATACTGTCATGGAATATATGTCACATTACGCAGAGTAAAATATTTTGTTTTACTGATCTTGCATCTGCCCTTATTTAGGCAAGAAAATTTATTCTATTGACTTCTGCAGAGGCAGGAGCAGAACTCTAGCCCCACCCCTAGTAATACAGGTGATAAAATTATGGACATTTTCAAATTAAATATTCCACCAAGAAAACAGAAACACTTATCTGAACCCATTGTGTCAAGGGACATTGGAATGGCCCTACACCCCTTTACCAGTTCCTAATTTTCATTGTTCTCAGTGCCTTGTTGTAGGGGACACTTAGCACATGTTTCATCTGAGACCATAGTAAGTATTATGGTGCTGTATCAAGATTAAAACATGTTCTGCGCAGACACCCAGGAATGATTGCTATGATCTCAGCCCACTTTTGACAGGGCTGGAGCTGGCTTTGCTTTGCCCACCTGCTTCCCACCCCCAGACACTGACTCCAGTACTGGATGCCACAGCTCACACATCCTCCTGTTAGGACATGCACTTCCCAAGCCCAAAGCCTGTGCCCTCCCTGCCACATGCCCAGCGTGGTGCAGTCTAGGAGTGCCTGATCTTGTCACACTGGGGTGAGTTGGGTCTCTGCCACCGGTGTAGGCAGAGGGAGGTACGGGGAGCCAAACCCAAGAGAAGGTACCACTCATGCTGCTGGATCCATGGGGAAAGTGGGGTCTCTGCCACTGGCAGTCTTGAACTAGCTTTTGTTTTAACTGGCTCATGTTTTAAGTGCAGTTACAAGGGTAATGTGTGACATGGATCTAAGACATGGCCAAGTTAACACTCCTAAGTGAACTAAAAGTGCCCCTGAGCCTTAGGAAATTCTGAACATTGAGTAGTCACTTTTAAGTGCTAACAAAGAGAAAATTACTTTGACCCTGAACCTGCAAAACATGTTCGTCAGCTTAACAAATTTATACAAGCGCTCTAAGCATTCCCATTAACATCAAAATTCCCCATTGTATAATATAAAGAGGATGGAAAAATTCTGGCATCAATTTTATTGCAAGAATCTGAATAATAACCAAATGGCTTATCTCTGAAAAAAGAGGGATTTTAGCGTTGAGGTTGCATTTTGTTTGATATTTTTGTGAGTGAAAAACACAGTGCATTTTGCTACTTCTACAATCAAAAAGTTATAATCCAAACAATCATTTTACCCTTAGAAACCTTTTTTTCACTGATACTTACCTCTTTGCTAGTAGGTAATAAATAAGCTGCTGTGATCTCTGCTTATGACAGCTGCACAAATAAGTAGACTTCAGAGTGCCCTGTTTTTCCCACTTGGTATGTTATCTCTGCTCCTGATATAAAAAATGCTACATATACAGACACCTAAACAAGTACATAAATGTAATCAATAATTGTTTGCATTCACAAATATATTTAAGATATTTTTTCTAAAACTTTTTTTTTCAACAAACTACACCTATCGTTCTTTAACACCACAAAAGTTTATTAGTGTTATCTACGTTTTGCTACTTTTCCTTGTCCTATCATAGACTAACCTTTCCTAATAGCTACCCTGGACATTTACCAGCTACTCCTAGGGGACATGTTTGACTAGACCCTCAATTTTCCTGGTATTATGTAGGCCAAAGCTTTAAAAAATGCTGTTAGTTCCTGTCAGAGAACATAAATAAATCCATGCAAGTTTGAATCTAATAAACAATACAGACATGGCCAGCTTAAATACACATCATAGCCTGTAGGAGGGTAACTAAGGCTTTAATCCTCAAAGCTCCTTAAATGTTGTTCTGCTCAGTGTTACAACACCCAAACCCTAAGAAGTTTCACCATTTCACCATACGCATAGTGGAAGCTTTAGCCTTCAGTTGTGTCCTCAGGCTTTGGCACCAACTATTTTTGCCGGGGAGGGGGGAGGAGGGGCTAAGATGATGGACATGTGGAAAGTTTTACAGCCCTCTTCCTACAGGGGGGCCAGGACCCTTGGGCCCCCCATGTACTAGGCCCTCATGTCCCCAGGCTCCCCATCTAAGGCACAGAAAGAGTCAGGTACATTATACTTTCATAGTTTCGTAGTTTTAAGGGGCAGTAAGGAACATTACAGATAATGTTTTTCCTTATGTCTAGCCTGAATCCATCCTCAGTCAGTTTGGGCCCATTATTTCTTGTTCTCCCCTTGTGGGCCTTGGTGAACAGATGCTCCCCCAAGCCGTTGATACACTTATAAGCTGCCACCAAATCCCCTATGAGTCCTCTCTTCTCCAGGCTGAAAAAGGTAACAGGTGCCACTGGAGAATGAAGGCCTTAATCCCACTACCTATCACATGCTAAGCGACCACTCTACCATTGGAGCTAATCTCCCGGCATGGTCCCCACAGCCCCTGCCTCACCATTAAGAAGAGATCTTCAGAAACCAGCAAGCTGACTAGGCAGCTACCTAAGCTAGCCAGGACTGAAATGCTAAAGAAATGGGAATGGTTGAGAGAATACTGAAATACAAATGAGAAGGGTGAAGCTTGGGCAGGAATGAAATGGAAAGGAAAGTGTTGGTGAATTTGTGGGAGGTGAATTTGTGGGGGGAGAAGGAAAATGCATATCCTCCTAAAATAGCCAAGAGCCCCATGGCTAGAGCTCTTAAGGTGCAGGAGACCTGGTTTCAAGTCTCTTGTCCACATCAGCCAAAGTCCAAGTTAGAACCCAAGTCTCCCTTATTCAAGAAACATGTGATACATGTCTTAAATATCACACAGCAGGTGGGCACAGGAACACTGTCACCAAGTGTTTTTCAAGCTGCTCATCCACCAACTTAAATGGTAGATTGCATCCAACCTCCCTCCTGTGGGCCTGACAGAGGTGTCAAGTCTTAGGTGTGTACTAAACGAAACAAATGTTCTAGCAACTAGTCTGAGAATCTTGCAATGGTATCTCTGCAGTCTTCATTTGAGCAAAGACACTTGGTTACAACTTGGTAAGTGTAAGATAGCATCAGCACTCAGGAGGCTTTGTGAATGCAAACAGGCAGAAACCTAGATGCCTACAAAGGGAGGTGGCACTGGAAGAGGAGTTTTCTAAATGTCTACATCCAAAATTAAAATCCTCAAACATATCACTCAGCTACCATCTAACCCCATGAATACATGTGGGTACGTCTGTCTATACAGAACAAGGCAGCACTCAGAATATATGCTGTTTCTGGTTCCAAAGGTAGAGTGCTCCACACTAGTTTGGAGTATCTCTGCACAGTAGTCTTGCAGCATATAAACATACCGTAAAAAAATCTGACATTTTAGGCACCCTCATAGCATACCAAACATGCTGACAGCACTGAGTCAGTACAAGAGTTATGGGGTCAAGAGAAGAGAAAGCGAAAGAGAACATGGCTATTTCCCAGTGTAACCCTTCTGCTGAGCACCTGTCAGCAGCAACAAGGGCCGAGTTCAATTTTGGGGTACTAAATATATTTCACGTTGGTTCAAGCCCCCACCCAGTCTACTTGGGAAACACTAAATGAGTTATTAGGGTGTCCAATAAAACCAACAACCCTTTTCTCGCAAGCAGTGTAAACACAAAATGCAAACTTATTACAAAGAATAAAGAAGAAGCAAAAGTAAATGCTAACTATAATTTTAAAACACTATAAACTACAAAACAATGTCAATAGGTGGCACCCTCTTAGGGAGGCTTTACCCATACCCATGCAGCCTTGGACTTGGGACCCCCCCCCCCCAGGGCTAGTTCCAGGGGCCTGCACCCCTATCTCTGCCCTTCAGCAATGGCCTGGAGAGGGGGACCCATACCAGAGATTCCTATGAGCTGCTCATGGGTTCATTGTGTTGTAGGGAGCTGCCAGACAGTGTAGGTCTTTTTGCATTGCAACAGGCCCCTCATTGCTCCCCATAAAACTGCAGCACCAGTCTCCTCTTCCACGTGGTGGCTTTGAGGGGTTAACTTCAGTTTTTATCAGCATATCACACCCCAAAGTTTCTAGTCCTAATCCCATCTTTGCTGGGATAGGAAACTGCAAGAGAACTCAAAGGAAAAGCCAGCCAAACAGCAAAAGAGCCTGAACTGCAACCAGTATCAACCACACTACTTGGTCAGGATATAGAGCTACAAAAGTAACATTCTGTGCTAGGCCCAAAACATGCCAGGCTCAGACATGCAGCAAACATACAGCAGGGCTCAGCAATACAGCTATGCTGAGACACAACAGCTGTAAAACAATAAAAGGGGGACTCAGGATTATCCTGCACCAGGGCCAGAATATACAACAGAAGAGTGCCAGTCCTATTTGGCTGCCACCTGGACATTTAGTCTCAGCTACACCGTTATGCTGAGACCTAACAGCTATGAAAAAACAAGAGGGGGCCAGGCCTATCTTGGCTTGAGCCTGAGCTACAACTAGAGCCCAACAAAACCACTTGGTTGGAGGATAAACTACAAAAGAGACAAAAGAAGGCCCAGGCTTATTTTGCTGGGTCCAGACCGGGCAGCAAAAAGCTAGCCAGGCCTATACTGCACTTACTGAGGCCTGGATAAACAACAAGAAGTGCCAGGGCTTCAATCTGGTCCAAATCTCCCAGCCAAACATACATCTGGGGTTCAGCCCCACACAAGTGAGCTGAAATACAACAGCTATGAAACAGCAAAAAAGGTCCAGGCTTATGGCTGCAGCCTGGACACGTAGTCTAAACTATACCACCATTCTGAGACCCTACAGTCCCCAACATAGGGACTAACAGCTGCCAGGCCCCCATTTCCTGTTCAATCTGCACTAGAAAAGAATACACTCATGGCATCCTTCCACTCAAGGCCTGCAAGGCCAAAACTGCCAGTGAGACACATAGATGGGGTGCAGTAACACAGCTATGCTGAACCCAAAAGAAGTTACAACAGCAACTAAAACATGCCTCTTGGTGAAGAGAGCAGTCACAAAACTGGTTCCACAGGTTCCTTGAAGGGAATCTTAAGACAATGGTCTGGACGCACAGGATGGGGAGGGGAGTGATTCTCTTACAGTCCCAGAAAAAAACCCTACAGTATACAACAACCAAGCACACGCTTTACCACACACAACCCCAGTGTGTGTGGGTGCTACACCAGTGATGAGAACAGTCCATTGCAAGGTAGAAGGAAGTCCTGGTCCGTCCCACCTTTGGGAGGTTTGAATCCTATCAAGCTGAGGATAGGTCATAGCCTAAATCTTTGCATTTCATGGGCAAGCAGTCTAACCATTAGGCCACCATGCAAATGATGGGCATTACCAGCAGCAGATACAGTCCTACCTTCTGTATACTAGGTGGTCAGCAGCCATCCAATTTGCATCTCTAAGTCAGGTGCTTAAGCCAAAGGGGACGTGGGAGTTCAGACAAACTCTGGGCATAGTGTTTCCTTATTGGCTAATTCTTAGACAACTTTCTGTTTTGTATCTAGATATTCTGGATCATTCTTTCTTGGCATCTAAGTTTCCATATTAAGTGTGCAAGGATCATAAGTGCCTAACTCATTCTATCTGGTCAGCCTACCTGGAACAAGATCCCTATTTTTCAGGAGTACAGAATCCTAAATATAGGTATGTGTTAGGCCAAGCTGTATCTTGCCTTAAACACCTGCTTCAGAAGATGCCTAGCACCACCTAACTCTTGCCAATACCTCAGACCTAAGCTGCTGCAGGGGAACTATCTTGCCTGAAAGACCAATCCAGTGAGCATTCTCAGTACATACTAGTGGACTAGGCATTGTACACTTTATTAACCTCACAGCCACCTTTGATACTGTACAACATCAAGTCTTCAAATATAAATGCATTCTTTGAAACCACAAGCTATGTGCTTTCATCATAAACATGATCTTCAACAGATCATTCAAACTCACTACCAGCTGTGGAGAAAAAAGCAGAATATGAACTCTGAAGAATGGAGTCCCGCAAGGGGCAGTGCTAACAATACTTTTCAGCATATATACTTCAGATTTCCCACATACAACATCTAAGCAATACATTTATGTTGACAATGTCACCATAATAGTCCCAACAATAGACATGACCGAACTAGAAAAGACACTGAGTACTGACATGAAACCTATCGCTGACCACCTCCACAAGTGATGCTTAAAGTTGAGAATCAATAAATTAGTATCTTCACTCTTCCACCTGGACTATCGTCGAGTCACAAGCATGCCAAATATTAGCGTAGGCAACTACTTCCTTCCCCATGAGCACACCCCAACTTACCTAGGAGTCACACTAGACCATCCCCTTACCTATAAACATCACATACAGAAGGTCAGCAGTAAAGTCTCTGCATGGGTAGCTGCCTTAAGATGTTTAGACAGCACGACATGTGCCAACTTCAAAGTGCTCAGAACCACTACAGTTGCAATGGTATATGCCCCAGCAGAATATTCTGCTCCTATATGGTCAAGAAGTTGTCCCAGTAAAAAAAGGTCAACACTGTATTTAACAGTGCACATAAACACATAAACGGGCTGCACAACTTACACACAGATATACTGCCTGTATTCTTGGGCATTAAACCAAGAGATATAAGAACACAAACCCTAACATCATTGCTGGCAATAGAGGCAAGAAATGATGAAAATAACCTGCTCCATCAACTGTTAACTGAAGACCCAAACAGATGGAGGCTTAAGAGGCTTAAAAGTCGTAAATCATTTGTACACAAAGCCCACAAGCTCCTGGAAAAGATAGCGGATGTTGAATCAAACCTAAGGGAATCAATGAGAGGGGCAACCAGTGGTATTCCTACAGCATTTTATATCAACACCAAACGAGTCCCCCACTGGCATGACCTTGGCAGAGAAGTGTGGGCCAAGCTGAACAGACTGAGATCTGGACACAGATGCCACGAGAACAGCACTTCACAAGATGAACATCTTGGACAACCCCCTATGTGAATGTGATGTCCAACAAGCAACACGACACTTAATTGAAAGCTGCAATCTTTACAAACCTCCAGTTGTGATCAATGGAATCCGCACATTGAAAAATAGTACCAGATAGTGGCGCATGGATTTAGAAGTTGATACCCGATGCCGTATGAAATAACAATAAGAAGAAGACGGCATTGTACACAACACAGCAAAATGAGACAGAGGACATATTTTAACAAAGATTTTAGTCCTTAAAGCACTAGAGTTCTACAACTAGCACATATGAGATGCAGCATTAAATCCTCCTCTGCCTAAGGAGACCTGAACCCACACCTTCTGTGAGAATGCCCTAACTATTAGATTATAGGCTCTTCTGGCTTGGAACTTTATGTTGGACCCATCTTGTTTAAATTGTTTGTCCTTATGTGGAAAAAATAAATAATCATTGGGCCAGTATGACAAGAATGATTCTATTCTCTTGGGACTAGGGCATTCACATAGAAGTGGATAGATATGAGCTTCAGTCACCGCTCCAATGAATGTCAACTTAAACTTTGCTCTGGAGAGGTAGCTAAAAATTATGTTGTCAACTTAATTGAGGCAATATATACTGTGTGCTGGAGTTCAAAGTTACAAAGGGGAACCTGTTCCACAAGGAAGGGACCAGTCACTTTCAGGCCAACCCCTGACTCCGGGGTTCAATTCTGCAGATACTCAATGCATACAGAGTTTGGGGGGTAGGGCATGCAAAATTAGTTCCTTCCCTAGCACATTTTACAGAAAGTTCTTGACCTCTACACTAAGCTTCCTATGTACAAGAGCTCAGGAAGAATAACAGCTTGAATGTATTAGCATTCACTACAAAACATCTCCTTAGGAACTTATCCACTGGTCCGTGATAATAAACACATCTCTTTCCTATATAGGTCTGTACCGGATATCATTTTGCCCTCAAATTCATTATGAATGCAAGTCCCAGCAAGATTAACTACATGAAAATTCAAGGAGAGGACTGGAGTCATTTTATGGTAAAGTATTAATCCATAATGCTCCCTATGTGCACTCTGGGTGCATTAAGGTTACCATGAAAGCATTTAACTATCATCAGTATGCCAGACTTTGATGATTAAAATTGTAACCTAAAGGCATATCTACACTGCAGTGGATGCTGCCAAGTGAGCACTGCTTTGAAAACATGCCCTGCTCACTCACTCACACTGTGCATGCCAAACTCTGAAAAAATGTCATGTGTCCATCTTTTGACATACACCAAAGGCACACCCACAGCATCACTCAGGCTCAGGCATGCTCATGTGTGGCTACATGACATATTTCTAACACACTGCATGTACAAACTAGGTGTAAGCAGACAAGTTAAGTTTTAAAATGGCATGCCTTAACACCATCTGGCTCCACCATCTGACTTCTTAACACCATCTAATGCAGGGCAAATATGCCCTAAATATTACACTAATATATATTTCATATAAAGTGTTACTGGGCAAATTCCTAAGGTTCTTACTTAGTTTTCTCTCACCTTTTATTCATTCTTTACTCTAGACAAATTCCTTTATTTAAGAAAAATGAGTCATAGTATAGGATTAGAATGGACCTCAAGGGATTTTTAATCTAATTCTGGTACTCATTTTTTACCACCCCAGATAGCTGCCTATTCAAGCTCTTCATTAAAATCTCCAGTGAAAGAGATTGTATGAGTTCCCAAGTTCCCTAGCTGGCTTGTTCTATTGTTCTACTATTTTTACAGCGAGGAAGTTTTTTTCCTGAGATTCATTCAAAATGCACTTCGCTGTAGTTCAAACCCATTGCCTCATATCCTGCCCTCTGTAGCAAGAGAGAACATTTTTTCTACCCCTTCTTTATGGCAGGCTTTCAAATATTTGAAAACTGCTATCATGTCTCCCATAATCTCCTTTTTTCAAAACTAAACATATCTCGTACCTTCAGCCTTTCCTCACATGGTTTGCTTTCCATGCCTTTATCATCTTCATCACTCACCTCTGGACCCTCTCCAGCTTTTCATCATCTTGCTCCAAACTTAATGTGGTACTCCAGTGATGATCTAATCAGTGCAGAGTAGAGTGGCATTGTCACCCCCTATGTCTTGCCTACCATGCTTCTGAAAGAGAGAATGAAATACTGATTTCACTGCTTACAAGTATATATGCATAGTCAATCCTGTTTGTCAAGGGTGCTCTGAAATAATAGGATATTATTTTGGCATACTTAACTAACATTATAATAGATCATCCATTCCTATGGTAAAAGAGAGCTCACAAGGAGTAAAACTTTCTATTAAATGCTTTAATGGTACCTATATTTCATTATTTAGTTGAGATAGCAGGGCTTGTCCTTCTCAAACTGATTAGACCAACCTGTAAAACTCAAAGATTGCCTAGGACATCTATTCAGGGACGCAGGACAGCTACAGCAGCTCTGCATTCCTGGCAATTCTGGCTACTAGCAGCATGCCTGAATCATAGAATCATAAAAAAGTAGGGTGGAAGAGACCTCTGGATATCATCTAGTCCAATACCATGCCTGAGACAGGAGCAACCCTATTCAAACCACCTCATACTTTTGTCCTGCCATCCATGAAGTTGCCACCCATTTCATATGTATGTTTCTGATTATTCTTCCCAAAATGAAGCACCTTGAATTCATCAACACTGAACTTTATCCTGTTAGCTCTGGCCCAGTTTTCCAATCTGTCAAGAACCTTATATGCTCATGTCCTCAAATGTATTTGCAATCCTTCCCAGTTGAATGCTATCGGCATATTTGCTCAAGAACCTCTTTATTCCAGCATCCAAATAATTAACAAACATGTTGAACAGCACTGGGCCCAGGACAGACCCCTGTGCAACCCCATTTGAAAATTCTGGCATTCTGACAAGCTCCATTTATAATTGCCCTTTGCCTGTGGCTATTGTGCCAGTTTTTTTATTCACCTTATAGTAGCTTTGTCTATCCCACATTTCTCCATTTTGTTTATGTGAAGGTCATGTGGGATTTTGTCAAAAACCTTGATGAAGTCCAGATACTCTATATCTACTGCATTCTCTTCATTTACCTTAATTATCTTGTTGAAGAAGGGGATCAAGTTTGTTTGACATGATTTGTTCATGGTAAATAAATGTTGACTGCTCATGATCAGCCTTTCTTTCTTTAGATGCTTGCTTGTGATATAGTCCAGTAACTTCCCATGTACCAAGGTGAGGCTGACAAGTCTAGAGTTCCCAGATCCTTCTTTTTGCCTTTCTAAAAAGGGGCATTATGTTGGCTCTTTTCCAGTCCTTTGGTACCTTGCCCATCTCTCACATAAATATTGTTTGCTAGGGCTTTGTGAAATTTCAATGGATGTATCATTTCAAAGCGGTTGCAACTCATTTCAAGCTCAAAACAGTGAAATCAAAACAAATTGAAAGGCTTCGAAACAACTTTGAAATGAAATGGGGTTCACTCAAAATGTTTAAAAAGTTTCTAAACATTTTGAGTTTCAAAACCTGCTTGCTTGCAGCTAAACAGAAACTAAGGGGGTGGGGAACAGGGGGGAAGGACTGGTCTGATATTGACATCTAGCTCCCGGTTCGATTCTCCAGCTCTGTGATCATTTCCCCAGCTCTTCCTGGGGGGCGTGGGCCCCTTATTTGCTGTGTGGGGTGGTTCTGCCACAAGCCCTCAGAGGCCCCAGTCACCGCTGCTGCAGCCAGTGAATTCAGGGCTTTTTTTTTTAAGCTCCACCCTCACTGGCTGCGAAGCATGTGGATGACAGCATGCTGCTGCTGCCATCTGGGGCCAGCACCAGCCCCCAAGTCTGCCCAACACAGCCGGCACCGAGCACCAGGAAGAACCCAGTTCTGGCACTGGCCCCAGCCAGCAGTGGTAGACTGCTGTCATCCCACACGCAGATCCGGGGGCTTGTGCCCCCCCCCCCCGGAGGGCTGCAGGGCTGTGCCAGACTCGCTTTGGGGGGAGCAGGCTCTAGATCTGCGTGTGGGATGACAGCAGGCTGCCACTGCTGGCAAGTGATAATAGTTTTGCTTTGAACAGTTTGAGATGCAGTTTCACAAAATCCCCGGCACCTATCTCCTTAAAATTTGGCAGGCTTTGTGCCCTCAGAAGGGGCTACCATCCCTGCAATTTTCATCTGAATCGGGCAAGAAATGACAAACTAATAGGCATCTTTGTGATTTCCCATTGTAACCTATGGGCAAAACGCATCGAAACAGCAAGCAGTTCCAATGAAATGTGTTTCGAAATAGTGAAACGAAAGACTGTCCCTTTGAAATGGTGAAACAGAAGTCAAAATGAAATGGTGCTGTTTCACACACCCCCATCTTTGCCAAGGGCTCTGAGATCTCTTCTGACAGTTCCTTCAGTACCCCAGATCCTTTATCAGGCCTAGTGACTTGAATTCATTCAGACCCATCAAAAGCTCTCTGACTTTGTCTTTTATTATCTCATCCCTTCACTTGTCCCCTTCATTATCCAAATAATCTTTATTAGCTGTCTGGTTGGAGCCTTATTTTTTTGTCAAGACTGTGGCAAAGTAGCTAACGAGCAGCTCTGCCTTTTTTGCATCTTCTGTTAGGAGTTCACTCTGGCTATTTAACAGTAGACCCACAGCTTCCTTGGTATTCTTTTTCTGGCCAACATTTCTAGAATCCTTGCTAGGTGAAGCTCATTTTTTCACCTTTGCCTTCTTAATTTTACCCCTGAAAGTTCTTGATATTTCCCAGTATGCTCCCTTGGTGACCTGCCCATCTTTCCATTGGCTGTATGCTTGAGGCATTCTAGAAGCTCCTTGTGCAGCCACATTGGTCTCTTGCCATTCTTTTTTAACTCAATTCCAGCAAGTGGTATATTTGAGACAACTCCAGAGTAGGAGATCCTTGCCTACCTTGTACAGCCCCTGGGCTAAGATGGGAAAGACATTACTTTAGAAGCATCTGAGCCTCTCCTTTATGCAAGAGGGGAAACAGCTACCAAGGATGGTGCCATTGTTGTATAGATCTGTGTGGTCCAGCCTTACTCCAATTATGTGAGTCACTTATATTATTTCATAGTCCTTTACATGGAGATGTAAAACTAAGTACAGCATCAGTGTTACACAATGCATATTCAAACTCATTTTACAATTTTAGGTATGCTAATTCCATTTTTTCTTTTTTTTCCCTTTCCAAATTGGACTGGAAATGGAAACAAAATTCATATGAAATGTGATGTGTAGTTTTCTCTGTGAGAGCTCTACTTTTCAACCTTAGTAAAATTTGCAGAAGTGTAAAACTTGCAATTCAGGTATTAACTACCCTTAAATGTATTAAATAAGCCCATCACAACTGTCCTTCATTACATACAACTTTTAATTAGACACTAGTTTAAAACAATAGAATCTTTCCGTTCCCTAAATAACTTGTACACTGAACCTCCATGCACTTATCTAGACAAGGCTTAATAAAAGATGACATAATCACTTTCCTGCATTCTCTGTGAAACTCAGAACTTTTCTTTCTCTCCATAGCTTCCATTCCAGGCTTTGAGATGTACCAATGGCTAGGGCCTGTACAGTAGGGGAATCTACACCACTACCTCTTTCTGGCATTATGTGTAAACTAGGTCCTTTATCAGCTCCAAGAGTCAAATGTGTGATTCTGTCTGCACAGCAGCAGATATTGTGTTCCTCCCCAAAACTTTCCTGTAGTGCCTTAGAATAAGAGAATTTAGCATGTCTGTACCATTTCACTATTGCACCAGGAAAGGTGCACAGTGCACTATTGCACAGTGAGGCATACCAGACATGCTCAACATACTTTACAACCCATAACATTGCCACCACAATGCAACACTTCCATGAGACAGTATAGATTTATCCTCTCCCAGAAGGACTGCTGGCATCTGCTCAATGCTGCATTTGGGTGGCTGTGTTACTTCCATTTTGGAGAAAGCATGTGCAGAATGGGCATGGTGTGCCTCATTGTTGAGATACAAGTGTAGTTCATTCATCGTATGCATGTATTTGGGAGAACATATCAGTGAAATCTCAAAGGATTGCTGTTCTGTTCCTGCATGCTTCACAGTGACCACAGAAAGAAGCAGAGTGCCATTCAGCAGTTTGTCCAGTAAAGGTGAGCTAGTACTGCAAAACCATCATGAGGAAGGCATCCATGCATTAGGCAGATGGCTAATGTGAAGGCCCATTACAACTCATTCCACAGAACTGGACCAATACCTTGGGGACCAAGGGTAGGGATGGGAATTACACATGGACCAGTAGATGTGATCAGAAACTGGTTCAAATCTGTAACACAACAGAAGTTCAATGCACATAAACCATTTTCAAAATGGCTGAAACTAGTTTAAGACAAGCTTGCATGGATGCAGTATCAGATTTAACTGATGTAGGTTAAATCAGTTTATTGAACTTCTGTTCTAGATCTCCTGCAGATTCAAGTTAACTCACAGTCCCCAAGAATCCCAGGATGCTTTGCTTCTCCCCTACAAACCCTCATCTCAGGCTGGGTGAGCTAGCCTTGGCCCAAATTGTCTGTTCCAGCTGATCAGGGAGGTGTACTATCGCACACACACCCCTGCTTCTGGCAGGCATGTGTCTGTATTTACAGAATCAAAAGTGAATGTCTGTCTGTTCACTTGTTTATTGGTTCAATCTACTCAGCTTAGACTAACCTGCAAATATCAAATCGATTCAGCCTCAGGCTTTTTGACTGTCTGTACTTAGCCCCAATGTGAGAAAAGGTAAAAGGATATTTTTTTTAAAGAACCAAGCAGTAATCTGCACTCTCATTAGTTATGCTCAGCAAAGCTACTGACTAGACAAGATGTTAAACCATTCAATATCTGTTCTTTAGGGGCTTTTTTTTTCTCAGGCTTAGCTGGTTAAGTTATTGCCAGAACTTCTAAGACCAAACATCTTTGAAAGCTGGAGCGAGAAAGTTCAACAAGAGAGATCCAGCTGTACTGAATTAAGTGTCCCCACTTACCACATCCCATCAATCAAAGAGCAAGAGTGCACTGACGTTATTTGTAAGACATGTAAGAGTGGTATTACTCACCTGTAATTAAAAGGAATGGTTTGATTTGGCTTTATGCCTGGAGTTATATGAATGCTTTTCTTTTTGCCGGGTTATGAATTTTGCCAAGTTCCACAACATGAACGTCATATTCCAAGTTCTGAGTGGACCATGAACAATGATGCAATATGAGACATATTAATTTTATCAGAAATTATTCTTGTTTCCCAATCAAAATTTTTTATCCATTTTATTTACCCTTAGGTTTCCCCTGGCCCCTGCCCCCTGCCCCCTCCCCCCCACCGCATTACATCCCTGCCATTTCTGGGTATTGCCCATTAATGCCCATGTACAGTTTAGGCTGGAAGAGAAAGCCATTCTAGGAACAGGAGTACATAATGTCTTGTCATATGTATAATGTCATAATGATAGAAAAATAAGTCCTTCTCCTTCATACTCAGCATGCTGTAAACAAGGGTGACAGAAGCAGTTAGGGAGAGATTTGCAAAGAGACATAGTGTGATGACAGTGAATATTTCCACACCTAGAAGTCAGCCATCTAGTTCAAGAAGCAAAATCTGCAAACTCAGGTTAGGTTCCCAGGTTCCTTAAATGGGAAGAGTTAGGTGGTTAGGAGTGTGATTTGCAATAGTAATCTGGACTGAGGACACCTAAGCCTAGCAATAGGAATCTCTGAAGAAAGGGAAGTATCTGAAATCCTGTAAAATACAGTACAGTAAGCTTTCCCTGGAAGTGCATCTATGCAGGCTCTTGATGGGAGTAGTTGAGTGCAGGGCTACTCCTACAGCAGCCAGGGGGAGCTCCAGTCTCCCCTGGATGCCAGCCCAAGGCTGGCAGTGGGCACTGGGGTGAAACCTTGGCTCCAGGGGGCAGAGGGAGCTGTCCCACCTCCAGGGCAACTGCTTCCCAGTCCCTTGACTGGCAGATCAGAGTGCAGGGCTGGGAAACTGTTCCCTCCCCCAGAAGCTGTTTCCCAGCCATGTGCCCCAATTTGGTGATGCAATGCCGATCTGACAATGAGGGCATGGAGCTGGGAAGTGGCTGCCCAGGGGAGGGAACAGTTGCCCTACACCCTGCTGCCTGGCTGACTGGAAGCAATTTGCTCCCAGTCAGCTGTTTACACATGCACTACTGTTTACACATGGCTAATCTACTGCTTGTAGTAGCCAACCATGCAATAGACTAATTTACTGAGCAGTAAATACTGCACACATGTAGGTAGTGATACTTCAGAGCATCTCATGTAGACACACCCACTGACTGGGTAATCAGATGGTTACATATGAGAATGTGTAACAGGTAAAGTAAGAGGAAGATAAAAGGGATAAGAGGGAAGAAGAAGCATTCATAGAGGTCTGAATCTACTGAAATCAATGACAAAGCTCTCACTGATTTCAGTGATGCAGGATTAGACACTGTCATGAGAAAAAAGAATTGAGGATTGTTCAATAGCAAAATAAGGGGGGAAGAGGAAAGTAGAAATGTTGCCCAAACCTGAAACAAACAATTTACATTACAATGACACTTCCTTCACCAAAAGACAAGCAGAATCTTGATGATTTATTGGATTAGCCTCCCAAAAACAGATTGTTAATTTGAGTTGAACTTTATTAGTAGTGACTGAAAGTGGACATTTTTTTAATAATATTTGGCACCAAATGTGAAAAACATTTGTGGTCTCCATCTCACTAGCATAACAGGCACTTTTACAAATGCTCCGGGGGGTGGGAGGTGGTGCTTTAATTAGAGTGGCTCCCAGAGCCGCTCTAATTAAACTGCCGCAGCATCTCATTCAACGAGCTTTAGGTCAAGTGCCCCACCATCATTTTGGAGCACAGGGACAGTGATGCAGGAGGCTGCTGGAGCGTGGTAATCACCACGTTCCAGCAGACTCAATTAATCAAGTCTGCTTGAACTTCCTGTAATTACAGCACATAAGAACAGCCTCCGCTCATGTACAGGCATCCAAAAATACCATCTCAATTGGCAGACTTCTTGGAACCATCAAGATAAAAGCCAAGGACTGACCAAATATGTATGGAGAACTGGATTATCCTATCTTTCCAAGAAATGAACCCTTCCAGGTATGGCTCAAGATGACACACTGATAGTGAAGCATGCATAAGTATGCCTTACTGCTGTGTCTCTTTTGTGGACAAAGAGAGCTTCAGTAGCCCAGCTCTAGCCCACACCAAGAATTTTCAGACTCACAGTTATAAAAAAGAGCATATCTACATATGAAAGAAAAGGTTAGACAGGAAGCTAGGCAGGGTTAGATCATATAGTAAAAATACATGAGGCATTTTAAGCTCTTTGAACTAACCTCTAGGATTTGTGGAGCTGTAATTACTGGGGATTACAATTCTGTAACTGAATGTAATCACATCCTAGATCTTTCCCCATTCACTAATTACATTTACAATAAAATAAATTTAAATCATTTTAAAGGGAAAATAATTTTAAAAAGAAAGCAAAAAAAGGCTAGAGACAAGCAGACAATTTTACAGAAAATATGAGCTGAATCCACTTTTTAAAAATTGAGTCTCTGGTAGCAATGTTTTGTTTCGTTGTATTCTGCCCTATATTTTTCATTTTTTACATAAAATTCTGTATGCTAGATCTTAGAGTAGCAATCACCAGAGAGTGGAATACAGTAAATACATCATGAAAAAAATAGATAGTTGTTCACATAAGTTCTGTGGTATTCAAAAACCTTTTACTCACATCCAAAAAAGGTCATGTGAACACTTTTCCATGTGAATATTCATGAAAATGAGAGTCCTATGAATGATAATGTGAGTAGATAGTATTTTACCAAAGGCTCATTTATGCTGCCATCTTGAAAGCTGTTTGTTAGTCTGAGTCACTTGAGCAATTTCCAAAACCCCATCCTACACTAACTAGCTCCATATCACAACCACAGTGCTAGCTAATGCCAGTGGTTGTGTACACACCTTCAGATAACCTGAGAGAATTCTCCCAGGTTTGTTTTCCTGGTTAAAAAAAATGAATATTTGAATGCTGAGTCCCTGAAAAGCAGAGAGCTTGTAGCGTTGAGGTCGCATAGCCAGGGTCCCAGGCACACATTTTAGCATGGTCTGCCCTCAGGCTCCCTGAGACAGATAGCAGCACCGCACAAGGCAGCTCTGATGAGCTGATCCAGACTATTCAGTCAGCCTGTGTCTCCCTACAGCACAATGTGGGATTGTGAAGGGCTCATGTTCTGCTCCTTGATCAGCTGGAACAGCAGAATCCAGCAAGCAACACACTGTCTTGGGGTAGTGGGAAAGGGAGCAAAGCACTGTGTTGGAGGACTGTGCTCTGGCTTCTCTCAGAAGAAAACATGTATAGATGTTTGCTCTCCCAAGAGTGACTTAACCTTGGTTATTTTTCTCTTGGAATGGCCATTTTTGCTCTGGAAGAAAAAAAATCCTAAATATCTATAGACTCATGTTTTCTCCTGAGAAAGCAGCAACACTTCCAGCAAAAACTGAATGCCTGCACAAGGCCACAGTTAAGAATGTACGCCAGTGGTCTTGACTCACAGGGCCTTGTTACATGGTAATATTGGGTGGCTCCTGGAGCTTTTAACCCCTGGATTGCCTGCACATTAATACCTGAAACTAGTTTTAAGCACTTGTTAGGCAGCTCAAAGTGCTGCCTCTCCAGGGTAGGATTATCTCTGATCTGTATTATCCAGCTCATGCTACACTAAGGTGTAGCCACTCTAATCTAGACCTTAATATGAACACTACCCATCACCCCTACTGACTTGAATATGTGACTGTTCCAAAATCAAGCTGTCACTAGCACCAATCATTATTTGAGAAGCTCACAGTGTAATGGGTAACAAGACTAGCCAAAATTCCCTGTAACGTTTTCATTTATGAAAAAGCAACACCAGAGAAGAAAGACTACTTTGTGACATGCAGATCATATAGCCTAGTTTTCACTACAAAACACTCTTGAATTTTATGTGCTCCTCTTCAAAAAAGTCCATATACATCTTAATTGTAGCTACTGTTTCTCAGGTATCCTCAACAGCTCCAAAATGAAATTCCTTGTAGGTATCCCAAAACTTTTAGTATCCCATAAACTTTTAGGTATCCCATAAACATCATCTCCCAGTCCAAGTTGCTCAACTTCTGGATTTGGAAGATGCCCAGACTCGTGACAAGAACACTTGGTTCCAGTCATGAGCAGTGCTGAGCTATGGTGTCATCATGGCTTGAAATGCTGTTGAATCTGCTGGGGCCCAGCCCAATGAACTATATGGTAAATCATGAGCCTTTTAGGTTTGTACTAATACCATGCATAGTATGTACTATATATAAGTAGGTGCAAAAGTATGATTATGTAGTACCTCTGCTAAAACTTGCAGCATTTCCAAAAAGAGGTCAAATGAATCAATTCTGGATGAACAAAGTCTATGGGTACCCATAGTAATTTGCCTATGTTTATTTCAGAGTCACTGTTTTTAAACTTGCCCCTCACTTCCATCTGCTTAGGGAGAGCAGGGTCTGACAGCAAGGGAGTAGGGGTAAAGGGCTGCAGGGGGAAAAAAATTGGGGTGGCAGAAAATAAGAGTGCCCTGACCCCCCACCTCCCAGATATTTTTTCCCTACTGTAGCAGTGGGAGGGGCACAAATTCAAGACAAACCTTCAATATTTAGATTCTAAACCTGGATAATTAGAATGTATTTATAAATTTTCCATATGTAGAATCTAATTATTAGGGGATTATCTTATATTTGGGGTCATCTTAAATTTGAGTAAATATGGTATGTAACTACATATTACGTTCCTTCATCTATGTTTTCATATACCTTTCCTTTATAGATGTCTTTTTCTGGCATAGAATATTTATATTGCCTGAGGATATGTGGGAGGATGAGATAAGAGGAGGTAACCTGGCTTTCATGTTGCAACAAGACAAAATGATTTATGACTCCTTATCTCATCTCATTTAGCACCATATCCTGGCATTGATTTCTTTCTACAGAATTCCTTATTGATTTAAGGGTGAGTTCCTAATGCGGATCAATACCAGGATATGGCCTTTATTTATTACTGCACTTTCTAGTTACCTCTCTCTAGATTAATACCTCAAAAATACATATAACATTCAGTATTAAGCTGGCCTTCTTCCACAAGGTTAGAATCAAGATCCTCGCTTTGGTTAACAGTATAATTTGTCATGATTATTAGGTAGCTTCTGTTTAGTGGCCTGAGACTAGACAATGCAATATGTATTCTGTATTAAGATTTAAGCACCTAGGCATAGGCATATGGGAAAGTGGCCACAGCATTTGCCTGTGCTTTCACTGTTTAACCAGCCATTGTTACAAATACCAAATTTACAGTTTAAAAAAACCACAGAAAGAGAGAAACTCTCTCCAGTCAAGTGCAAGCCCAGCATCACTCTTAGGTGCTCTGTTTCTGATGTGTGTTTTTGGGCTTACACTCAGGGCTGCTCTAAAGCATAGCATATCAAAAACATTGCAAGATGAATATGAGCCATGAATGCAATGCTATGGCTGGCAAAGCAAACCAAACTCTGGTGTGCATCCACCAATGTGCCTCAAGAAAAACCAGGGATATCATCCTCCTGCTTTACTCAGCCTTGGTGAGACCACAGCTGGAGTACTGCATCCAGTTTTGGGCCCTCCACTTCAGGAGGAATGGGGAAAAGCTTGAGAGAGTCCAGAGGAATGCCACCCATACAATCCAAGGCCTGGAGGGCAGGCCATACGAGAAGAGGCTGAGGGACTTGGGGACTCTTCAGTCTGGAAACGAGAAGGCTCAGGGAGGACTTCTTAGCAGCCTACAATTATATAAGGACCTGGGAGAACAGTTGTTCACCAGAGCTTCCCAAGGGATAACAAGGTCTAATGGGCATTAACTCCAAGACATCTTCCCCAAGAGCATGCACCACCCCCTGGGGCTGCAACTGGTCCCAGGAGGAGACCATGGACCTCATCACAATGTGGGGCAAGGCCAAGGTCCTCAGCCATTTTTCGTGGAGTGGGAGCTCAAACACCCATATCTACGAAGGCTTGTCAAGCTGCATGCAGGAGCATGGGCACAAACAGTCGGAGCACCAGTGTCACATAAAGATCAAGGCCTTGCAGGCACAGTGGGTCACTGTTACTAACCACAGCCACAGGTTGGGGGCTGCCTGCAAGTTCATGCTGTTTATGTGGAAGCTGGATGACATCCTTGTGGCCTGGGTCCCTGGCTGGAGCCATGCCTTGTACTTCAGCATCCCCGGCATGAAGCACTCATTCTCTACCACTCACCCATGAACTTCATTTCGTAAATTGACAGGATACAAAAAATCATGAACTCAAAACAGACATTGGATTTATGATATATTGCAACCTGCCTAACATGTGATTCACCAGATACCTGCCAGACATGACCTCTTACACTTTTCTCCCCCACCCCTTCCTTTCCTCCCCTCCTTTTCTGCCCTTTGTCTTCCTAATCTCCAGCTAAATTTTTTTTCACAGACAGCCTCTTTTCTACCTTGAATTACTATTACTGTAGAGTCTCCCTTACTCAACTTTGGTTCCCCCTCCCTCCCTTCCTTCTCTGCCCTACCTTCTTTTCCTAATTTCCACCTATTTGTACTCTCACTGACATTCTGTCACATTTTTAGCTTCTCTTAGTCGTTGGAGTCTCAGAACAGCAGAGACTTTCTATGCCTGAAGAAGGGTGATTGAGCCCAAAAGCTTGCTAAGAACTTTTTTCCAGCAACTCAGTTAGTCTAATAAAACCTTGCCCGCCTATGTCCTTAGACCAACATGGCTACAACCAAAAACCCAGCTCATTTACTCACAAAATGTAGCCAGAGCCCTGAACTTCCCCAACACTTCAAGAAAAAGACTTAACGTAGAAGGGGGAAGCATTTCTCCTACTTTCAGGCTGCATGGAGACATTTGGAGAGCTTATAAGGAGATTAGATCATGTTAAAAATAGTCACCTCATTAAAGATAAGTGGGGATGGAGTGGCTAGCAGGGGAGGACAAGGGGATTGAGGGGGAGCAAGCAGACTCTGGGAGGATACTGGGGAATCTGTGGGAAGATTGGAGGCCAGACAGGGTCTGTGGGGGGATCAAGGGTCAGATGGAGTCCACAGGGAGGTTCGGGGGAATCAGGAGGGCAGAGTCTTTGGGGGGACTGGAGGAGCAGGCAGTGTCTTTGGGGGTGTTGCTAGGGTCCAGGAGGGTTTGGCAGGATCAGGGGGACTCAGTCTGTGGGGAGACTTGGGGGGATGAGAGGGATTTCTCCCCCACCCTTCAGGATCAGGGTGTTTTTAGCCCTGCAACCATCCCCCACCCCTAGACAAACAACCCCTCCCAGTGAACCTACCCCCTTATCCCTCCTGCCTCTCCCTCCACCTGACTTACTTCCTCAGGTCCCTGCATTGGTAAATGCTGATAAATTAGCACTATAAGTGTCTTGTGGGCTGGGGAGGGGGGTGGAAACTGGCTGATCTATGGGGGCTGTATTCATCTGGGGGTGGGATGAGGGGCCAAAGGGCTTGTGCCAGGAAGTGGGTAGGAAAAACACAGCCCCAAGGCTTGGGCAAGTGGCTGCACTTTCCCAGCTCTGGAGTTGCACTGGGAACCATACAGCAGTTTAGTTAGATTGGTCTTGCTGGACCCAAACTAAGTTAGACTACCTTGGAGGCACACTTAACTTAGACTGATCTAACTGTTGTGAATTTGTATACAGTTCACACCACCTAACTAATGTAAGTACCATACCTGGACAAACTAAATTAGACCAGATGGCCATTTTTAATGCAATCTAACCTCCCCCTAACCACCCCAAATGTCTGTAGGCAGCCTCACACTGCAGTATCCACATAGGAAAGAAGACAGAGATGCTAGGCTTAGACTGCCTTTTGTATTTCCTGACTCAATATACATACAGGTGAGGAGGTTCTTTTGAGAGATCTGATGTCAAAAGATATTCATCTGTTTTCATTCCTCTCACATTAGACTTGCTCCATTCCACTCATGAAACTGGAGAGGAGACTCTAAAGTTTTGTTTTAAACTTATTGTACATGTTTACCCAACTAGTGTGTCAAGTCATACAGTTTCATACAATGCATAGTTCCTTGTCTAGTAGATTGTTTTAATTCTTTGGTAACTAAAATAGCTTCATCATAACCACAACATATTTCAGGGATGATATCCAAGATAAAGAGCTGAAACATAGACTTAAATAAAAACACATACCTAAGGCTACAAAATAATAAAGATAAATAATTGAGAAGGCATCAAGGTTGTTTTAAGGCACTGTGACACATATCAGCTAGCAGGTCTGCTGCAGGAATCCCACATTCTTATGCAGTTGTGGGAATGGTGGACGCTGAGTGTTGTTCTAATGATATTTGTTGGCAAGTGTTGTAAATAATGTGACTAAGGATGATTCCCAGAAACATCACTGTAAATGTACCTAGAATAATTGTTATCTGATACATTACCACACATTACCAATTAATGGTATATGAGAAACTGAATCCATCATGTTTCCTACTTGTAAAGTTCTGGAGGACTTTGTAATTGATATTCTGAAAGCATAATTGATTCAAATGTCTTTATATCTGTACAGAAACAAAACACTTCTACAGTTATGTGAAATGAAGCACAGAGTTTCTCCTTTAAAAATCAGGAAAGCTAAAGGTGGATCCTTTGGCAGGATGCATAGGAATTAAATGTCTTCTTGAGTTTCTAAAGTGGAAGTTACCGTGCAGCATTATCCAATAATATACAAGGCAATATTTGATTTTATGTTGCATCAAAAATATATAAAATGGATATAAATACAGATGAATGTCCATACATCATATTTTGGGATGTTCCAAATCTGAAACTCAAATACATGTTCAAATGTTCTAGACTCTATACCACAATGATGTGACTATGATGGCATTTTCTGCTGTGGATATTCATTGGCTAATATTTTTTAAAACAGCCCATATTTTGACAAAAAACCAAAAAGGTGTCTAATGAAGCCTGGTTTTCAAAGGTCTATATACCCAAGCAGCTCTACAGTAATTTACTCTACCTATTACATGCAACAGTTTTGAATGACAGACCTAAGCTAGGTCTCAAGGCCACTGAAGTCTCTAACACTTTTTGTCCCCATATAGAATAATTTTCAATTCTCTGACTTTGGTCACCCAGGTGTAATACAAAGTAGGCCTGCACAGAGGCAGCAACAACTCAAATACCACTGGTAAGATGCAAGTCAGAGGCAGTTCAGTTTATTTCTATTACAGTCAAACTCACGTAAGTGAAACCCTAAAAAATTACGTGCTAAATTATACTGGCATGATTGTCCACAGACAGCTTGTACAATGCACTTTTCAAAGACTGTAGATAATGTGCACACCTCTTGCACTTCAGTGACAAACATGATGTCCCCTAATTAGCCAAATTACATTTCAGTAACATGCATACCCAGCTTTCTTGCTGCTGTCCTCTCCCCTTATGTTTCCCAAAAATAAGATTATTGCCTTATATACTTCATGTCATTTATATGTTGCTTACTTTATTTTTCAGTGTCAGTAAACATTGCTAAAAATAATAAATGTGTTGCAATTAGGATTTGTCAGAATGACTCAACATTGTGATGCTGTTATTTTAAATTGATACTGTACGCTGTAGAAACGTAGGAAGTGTATTTAAAATATTTTATGAGTTGAGGATGATTAATACAAAAGCTTTGGTTATTTACACTGATCTCCGAGTCATAAGAACTGCCATTTATTGGCTAAGGACATAGGCCCATCCTGCCCAGTATTCTGTGTCATACAGTGACAGACAGCAGATGCTGAAACGGGGTGTGAACAGAGTATGAAATTTAAAATATAGGTTTTTTTAGGTTTTTTTTCTGATCTGGTGATCTGTTGTATTTATCATTATTTTCTTATTTCTTTAGGCTTTACAAAAGATGTGTAAGTGCAACTCTGGTAAATATTTCAAAACAGAAATAACATTTCCACAAAATACAATAAATTACAAACCACACAACACCAGAAGAAATAAACTTTTCTTTTTCCCTAAACATTACACCCAGCAACATTTGTTTCTTCAATTGGCTTGTTAAGAGAATGTGTCTTGAAATACACTATGAAGGGTCAAAAGGTCTGAGGTATTTTAGATTGTATCTTGAAACGTTATCTCAACAGCTCCAAGTGAGAGAGAATCTCTCTGAGCCAGGGAGCCCTTCAAAGAGAATTGCCTATAGTAAGACATCTTGGCAGAAAGAAAACCAGATTTTCCCTTAAATTGTTCCACGTGACTAGGGACAGAAGTTACACAGAAACTGGTTTTAGTGATCAGAAACCGGTTTAAACCTGAAACAGAACAGAAGCTCCACACACATAAACCAGTTTCAAAATGGCCCAAACTTGTTTAAGATCAACCTGGTTGAATGCAGTATCAGACTTAACTGACTGAAGTCAAATCAGCTAATGGAACTTCTGTCCCAGACCCCTTCCTAATTTAAATTAAATCAGAATTCCCCAGCATCCCAGCATGCTTTGCAGCCCTGGGACTGGCTGTGCTGTCTGTTCCAGAGAGCATGGTTGGCCTCACCTCTCTGCTGTCTAGCTGAAGCAGTGACGGCAGGCTGACAAGGAGTCAGGGGTGGGAAACCTGGCTGGGGACCATAGCCAGGTTTGTCTGAGGGGGGAAGCAGCCCCTGCCAGACCTTTCCCCACTGGAGTGGAGGGGGTGGGGCATGGGGGGGTGGGATGGGGTGGGATGGTGCAACAGCCTGAGAAGGACTGTGCCCCAGGCATACCCCTGCTGGGGTCTGGGGTCCCACTATCCCCAACAGAGTGGGCTGTCCACATCCCCTGCTGTCTGCTCAAGCACGGTGCAGGGCACAAGCGGGCAACAGCCTGAGAGGAACTGCCCCACTCCTGGGCAAACCCTGGTTGGGGTCTGGGAGAGGCTTTAATTTCTCCTTCTCCAGCTCAATGTTCTGGCACCAAGCTGTTCCAGACCAGACTGAGAGATGGGAGGTGTTGGCAAAGACCTGGCACAATCATCACGTGTATGTGCTGGAGACAGAGGTACAGGAGAGGGTCACAGACAGCTTGAGCTAGTGTGACCAAAGAAAGCAGAGAACTACATTGACATTATAAAGTAGAACCTGTAAAAGGTGGGAGAATGGGATACCTAAGCAAGGACTTCCTAAATACCTGGCTGTAAGGAGACACTCTGCCCTCAGGATTATGTCAGACTTATGCAAGGCTTTCTCTTGTCTTTTTGGTTTATTACATTCCATTTTAAGTTAGACTAAGCGGTGTGTGCTTTCATTGTGTCTTACTGGGCTGTATCTTAGCTTAGGTGAAGGTTTTTGGTTGTTCTTTGCTGTGTGCTTGAGATTGCAAAGTGCTGTGTTCAATACATGCTCGCTTCAGAGAAAGGACTATATTTGTTTAAGCTTTTATGGATTCAATGGCACTACCTCATCCTCCCCACCCCACCCCCGTTTGGTAGTGACTGCCCCACCCTCAGGTGTGGGGGCAGAAGCCTGGCAGGCACAGCACCACTCAGGAAGACCCAGGCTGGGGTCCCCACCCTTCATCAAGCTAGCCTGGGCTGGTGCCTGGCCGTGCCTCCTCCTCTGGAGTGGTGTGGGGGGAGCCTTCCCTTCCCTTTGGCAGTGGCTGTGAGGCATGCTCTAGCACCCGCCGGCTTCTGGCTTGAGCTACTACAGGCATTTTACTGTATTTCCTAAATCAAAAGTGAACGTCTGTTCATTTGCTTATCGGTTCAATCTGCGCAGCTTAGACTAACCTGTAAAGACTGAATTGATTCAACATCTGCCTTTTTGACTGTCTATACTTAGCCCATGAAAGTAGACTTTCTTCATGTGATGTACAGGAGGTGAGGCCTTTCTGCATGGAAGTCTTGTATTTCTTCACCAACACTGTGAACTCCACCAACACTGTCTTTATTTCTAGGGAAGCTCAGCTGCAGCAAAGATCAATTAACAAAGCTTATTTCAGCAGTAGCAGCTCCTGCAATCTACTATCTGAAGGGGGCCTCTCTTAAGTAAGAGATACTGAAAAGTTAATTCAGTTGGAAGTTTGTATTTATATTCTTTGGATGCCCCACACACACCTTAATGGGGCTAATACATGTGCTCTCCTGCCCAAATCAATCATTTATCCTGCTGATTCTAACTCACTTCCCCCCATCCACAAATTATTTGCTGATAGAAGACTTCCCACAGATTCTGTGATAAGGACACAGCAGCATGAAAAAAACTGGAACTGATCTGGCCCTAGTTAGGGAAAGTTTTCGATTACCAGCAGTCACAGCCAGAAATATTCCACCCGTGGCTTTTGTTACATCAAAAACATGCAGGAGTGTTTAACTATTAATACAGTTAACTATGCATTTCTTGTGCACCAAAATCGTGAGACTCACAAAATACATTATTTTGCCCTGCAAAAACATGTTTCTTCAGAAAGGTTTTGGACTCCAGCATCTGGTCCAACTAAGCTGTTCACCACAAAACTAAGTGTGGAAAGCCACCTTTGGAACCCATTGATTCTAGAACTAACCATTGATACATGCTGGCATAAATTAGATTATTCTCAAGCCTGTTCATGCCCCAAGGGCCTCAGCCAGCAGCCAAGGATCACTAGTTATAGGGACACATGCATAAAATGTACCCAATTCTTCCCTGATATTGTCCCCTAGAGGATGCCTGAGAATGTGGTTATACAAGAAATTCAGCATGTGGCAATTCCCTGCTAAGGGGCTTAGGTCTATTGCATTTTCAGTCATTTTTCATTGCATCAGATACTAAGATCTGTTTCTATGCATGTGGAGATAAAGTTATTTTATCACGCTTAAATCTTTCCTTCTTTTGTATTAATTCTTTAACCATTTGGCATTCAGAAATTATTTTCAACTTCTTGACTTAAATATTTATATTTTGAATATATAGCCTGAAATAGAATATCTATATTGCCCTCAAATTAAGAATAAGAAGACCTGAAGGGATCTCAGCCTCCATTTATACCTTACATGCATTAAGCAAATTATGTGGTTAATTGCACAATTAATTTAGAACAGCTACATGTGCAAATTAACTATCATGCCTTTAAAAAGTCCAATCAGCTATAAAGTTAGAGCTGGAAAATGTTTAATAACTTTATAGGTGGTTTCTATCCAGGTTTAATTTGCACATGTAGCATGTTTTATGCCCCAGCCATGAAAGCTTGCTACCAGTATGCCAATGCAGGAAAAGCCCAGGATCACAATCCAGGATTCCTCCTGCAGTGGCAATAAAGCATGCTGGGATCTGATACTGGATCTCCCAATCACACCTCCTGCCCTGCACATGTGATAATATTCCTAACAATCCTAATATTCCTATTCAAATTCTGGAAAACCTCCCATGACAAAGATTCCACAACCTTGTCTGTTCTATGGCTCTTACAGTTAGGATGCTTTTCCTAAGGCTTAATTGAAATCCACTTTGCTGTAATTTAAACCCACTACCCTATACCAGCCCTTCCCCCGTCCCGCCATCCCCCCGCCCCCATGGCAAGAGAAAATGGGTTTTTTATCTTCTGCTTTTGACAAGCTTTTAAATATTTGAAAACTTCCATCGTGTCCTTTTTTAGTCTCCTTTGCTCAAAGCATACTTCCTTCAACCTTTGTTCATATGGCTTAAATTCCCATCCTCATGTCTCATCACCAAGTTCTCTCCAGTTTTTCTATGCCCTTCTTAAAATGCAGAACTCCAGATGGGACACAATATTGTAGCTAAGGCCTAACCAGCACCACATGGACAGAGGTTTTATCAGCCCCCATGTCCTGCACACAATACTGTTAATGCAGCCCAAAATTCCCTGTTTCGTGACAACATCAAATTGCTAACTTATGTTGAAATAGTGATTCATCGTAAGTCCCAGATCTCTATTAACAGTGTTACCACCAAACAAATTATCTCCATTCTATATTTAGGCATGTGGCTTTTCTTCTATGCGAGTAATTCCTTACATTTGACTTTGTTGAGTTTCATGTTGTCATTTTTAGCTCAGTTATCCAATTTATCAAGAGCATGTTGAATTTTAATTCTATCCTCCAAAGTGTTAGCAACCTCTCCCAATTTTGTGTCATCTGCAGACTCCTTCAGTACACTTTCTGGTTTTACTTTCAAGCCATTAATAACAATGTTAAACCCTGATGAATCCCACTTGAGATCTCCTGACATTAATCCGTTAACTGTTACTCTTTGGGTGCATCTACACATCACCTTATGGTGATGTTGTTACTGCACCATGCTTTAATACTTCCTTTTGGAAGTATTAAAGCATGGCGCAATAAGCACCCATACTGCACTGTAAGCATGACACATGGTATTTTTAGCAGCTACTTCACCGTAAAGGTACACTGCAATGGGGGAGCACGCCGCGGCAAAGTATCTGCTGATCATGTGTGGAAACCCATGGATGCTATGTCGCCATAGTGCATTGCTATGGCAACATAGTGTCACAGGTTGATGTGCATTTTTCTCTTTAAGTATTCACGTAAGAGTAATTCTATTTAGCCTTTTCTGTGTGTTAGTTATTAGAATAGCATGCAGAATTATGTCAAATGCTTTATTAAAGTCCAGGTATATCCCCTTATTAATTAAACCCTTAAACATTCCCCTTATTAATTAAACCAATTATTCTGTCAAAGGAGGAAATCAAGTTAAGTAAGTTAAGTTGAATTGTTCTTCACCGGTCCATGAAGGCTAGCAATTACCTCACTATCCACCAGCCATTCACAAATGGTCTGCTTTATAATTTGACCCTATAACTATGCTTCTAGGCTTTCTGGTTACCACACAGGACCACAAAGGACATTTTTTCACTTCCCACTACGTATGTCTGGGTAGGGATTTTTCCCACAGAAGTATTGGGGCTAGGTACTGACATTCCAAAAGCCCAAGGCGGAATTGATCTAAGTTGCACAGTTTTCTGTAAGCAGCTTAGTTTAGATTGGTAATGAACAAAACATACATTTGCCCTTTGTTGGGAGGGGCAAATCTTAAACTGGATTCCACCATATTGTTAGTCTTACCTCGATCCTGGGTAAGCTTTTTGAGAGAATTATCCTGGCACATATCCATGAGGGGCCAGCAGGGGAGATTATTCTTAGGGGCAACCAGCATGGGTTCATTAGAGGCAGGTCCTGTCAGACCAACCTGGTGGTCTTCTATGACCAGGTCACCAAACCCTTAGATGCAGGGGTAGCAGTGGATATAGCCTTCCTGGACTTTCAGAAGGCCTTCAACACTATCTCTAACCCCATTCTCATTAAGAAACTAGAGGACTGTGGTGTCAACACCTACACAGTCAAATGGGTCACCAACTGGCTGGAGGGCCACACCCAGAGAGTAGTAGTGGATGGGTCATTTTCGACCTGGAGAGATGTGGGCAGTGGGGTTCCACAGGGCTCGGTCCTCGGGCCCACATTATTCAACATCTTCATCAGTGACTTGGACGAGAGGGTAAAAAGCACCCTGTTCAATTTGCTGATATACTAAGATGTGGGGGGATGTGGGCACACTAGGAGGAAGGAATAGGCTACAATCAGACCTAGACAGGTTACAGGGGTGGGTGGATGAGAATAGGATGGTATTCAACACTGACAAGTGCAAAGTGATGCACCTGGGGAAGAAGAACCAGCACCATACCTACAGGTTGGGGAACTCCCTTCTCGTCAGTGCAGAGGCAGAAAAGGATCTTGGAGTCATCATTGATGCCAAGATGAACATGGGCCAGCAGTGTGGGGATGCAGTCAGGAAGGCCAACCGCACCTTGTCATGCATCCACAGATGGATCTCAGTCAGGTCCAAGGAAGTAATCCTTCCCCTCTATGTGGCACTGGTCAGGCTGCAGTTGGAGTACTGCGTCCAGTTCTGGGTGCCGCACTTCAAGAGAGATGTGGACAACATGGAGAGGGTCCAGAGGAGGGCCACTCGCATGATCAGGGGTCAGCAGGGCAGGCCCTACGAAGAGAGGCTACGGGACCTGAACCTGTTCAGCCTCCAGAAGAGAAGGCTGAGAGGGGATCTAGTGGCCTGTTACAAACTAGTCAGAGGGGACCAGCAGGCATTGGGGGAGTCCCTGTTCCCCTGAGCACTACCAGGAGTGACTAGAAATAACGGTCACAAGCTGGCAGAGGGTAAATTCAGATTAGACATCAGGAGGCACTACTTCACGGTCAGGGCGTCTAGGATCTGAAACCAACTTCCATGCGAAGCGGTTCTGGCTCCTACCCTGCTGGTCTTTAAGACAAGGTTTGACAATCACCTTGCTGGGGTTGTTTGACCCCAGTACTCTTTCCTGCCATGGCAGAGGGTCAGACTTGATGATCTGCTTAGGTCCCTTCTGACCCTACTAACTATGAAACTATATTAAAACCAGTCTATGCGTGCCAAACTTCTGTTCTGTTATAGGTATAGACAGACTTTGTGCACTGAACTTCTGTTCTGTTATGGGTGTTGACCAGTTTCTGATCATTTAGATCAGTAAAAGTTTAATGTCTGTACCTGGCCAGGGTTTTAGCTGCAACCAAAGCAAGGGATTTTGATTTGGGTATGCCATTATTCCTTCTGGGACTAAAACCCAGAAAATCCTAGCTAAAGGATCTTGCCCTTCCACTCAGGGTCAGACCAATTGCCATATTTGGGGTCATGAAGGAATTTTACCCCATGATCAGACTGGTAGAGACTATGGGAGTTTTTGCCTTCCTTTGTAGCGGGGACACGACCTTCTTCCTTGGATCTCTTGAATGTATTTTAACAACCCTCACAGCAGCAGGACATTGAGCATTGTTGTCCCTCTGCTTTACCTGTAGTAGGTTAGGGTGTTATGCCTTGTGGTTGTATCAAGTTTAACTAAAAAGTAAAAAAATGGATTCATATAGGATGATTTCCATAGCGATGATTGTGCCTCTGGCAGGGGAGTTGGACTAGATGACCTCTGGAGCTCCCTTCTAGTCCTATTTTTCTATGAGTCTATAACTTACATATATATCAGTACAGCAGTGGGAAAAGGTGAGCTGGTCAATCCCTGCCAGGAAGAGCCCTGGGAGTATGGGCAGGCAACCAGAAGAGGATCAACTCTAGCCCAGTAAGGGCAGGAGGCAACCTAAACTTACCCGCAGGCAAGGAAATGCCAAAGATGGAGCAGCATGCCATACTGCTATAGCAGTTTATCAGCATCTGCGATCTTTGGGTTGGAGGGAGTGCAGAAGCTGAAGTCATGCAGCTGCATTTCAGGATCATTAAAAAAGTGGAAGAAAAGCAGGTCAGAGGAGAGAGGAGCATAGCAGAAGGTGAAACCGTGGGCGTGCCAGAGCTGAAGCAGAGCAGGGTTGCCTCCACAGCCTGGAGCCCCAGAGGGTTCTCCAACTACCCACCAGCCCCAGATCACATAGGTAGGGAAGCCCCATAGACCACAACCCTCAAACCTCAGGAGGGGAGTTTGTGATGGGGTAGCTCCCAGAATCTGAGGACTCGGGTCAGGAGGAGAGGCTGCCACCTATTTCCATTTTTTTTTCCTCTCTTTCATGCTCCTACATGTGTAGGGGTTGTTTTGAGGGGTTTTTTTGGATTATTCATAGCACTTAGCTGAGACTGGCTACAGGGAAACTACCCTGGCCAAGGGGGACCTGTTCTTAAGTACTAGGCCTGAACACTCACCAGCCTGGTACTCACCAGAGGTACAGAATGAATTGAGAACTCTGTCATTTGGATGAGACTTATGAAATAATTATGAACTGTTTAAACCTGAAGCTCGCTGTACTCCAGGAGGGGGATGTCATTTATATACCTTAACTAGGGAGGTTATACTCCTTTTGTGCATAATGAACTAAAAGAAACCTCACAGCTCAGTCCGGAATTGACCAGCCCAAGCCACAGCAGCATCTGAGCTGTGATTCAAAGCCAATCTGAAACCATCTTTGTACCTTCAGACAGCCCAGCATTGCAGCTGGAGATCCAGCACATCATCATCCTTATACCATCAGACAGAGTGTGGATGGACTGTAGGGGAGGAGGAGCCCCAAGGAGAACCCATCACAACATGAGCGCACCCACAGAAGTATCCATACAATCACTGGACCCTCCTTTTCTTTTTAAGATCAAGGCATGGCAGGAAAGTTGAGGGCAATTCTCGGGTATTCTTTGTGTCAGAACCTACTGCATCCTGGTAGAGACGTGGTAACCAGCTAACCAAACTGTAGGCCCCTAGCTCCTACGTGTGTGTGTGTGTGTGTGTGTGTGTGTGTGTGTGTGTGTGTGTGAGAGAGAGAGAGAGAGAGCGCGCGCGCGCACACACACACACACACACGACAGAGAGAAAACTGAAGTAAAGTAGACACTGAATAGCTCAGGCTTCTTTGCATCTCCTATTAGTAGCTTACCTCCTCCACTAAACACAGCACAGTTTCTCCAGTCTCTCTTTTTCATCTGTAAGACCCATATGGTGTTCTCTGTGACAGGGTCAGGTCTCAATGTCAGCCCACCCATCTGTCAAGGACAGTCTGCCCTGTCTCACCTGCCATATCTTTCTGTTTTAAACTGATGTAACATGCAAGCAGCTGCCCATTTAATACCCCAATGGTAGGGCATTATACATGGCTCTGACATTCCCTATACCGTGTCCCATGCCTCACAAATGGCATCCAAGATACTAGGTTCCACTGGCCTAAACAACCTACTATTTAGTACCCATGACTCCCTTGCTGAGCTATATCACTTTGCCTCTAGCCCAACTGTGGCCTCAGGCATCTGTAGACTTACCTTGGCCATTTTGCCTCCTCCCTGGGGCTTCAACTTATGCCACCGCACTAGGGCCTCTCATTTAAGTTATCACTCTTGTGGGGCTTCCCCTATGCAGCCCTTCAGGCCCACCTTAGCAGACCCTACTCTGCACCCCATATGCACATTCCCTCAGGCTGCTACCGCAAACCCTACTCTGTGCGGGCCTCTAGACATACTTCTACCTCCTCGCTGGAGCCACTCTTCAGCCTCCTCACTGGAGCCACCAGCATCTTACACCCCATGAGGCTCAGGTGCTTTCCCAAGGTGTGCCTGGCTCCGGTGGCTGTCTCTACATCTGGGTTATTCATCAGGTTGGGGTGACTGGAGCTATAGGGCACCCCATACTTGCCTTTCACTAGAGAGGCAACTGGTATGGCATTTCCTGGGGACCACCCCACCACAGGCAGTCCCACCACACCATCCTACCCTATCAGGGTGTAGTTTTTGGTCATTCCTCAGGACCAGAAGCCTCCTGCCATCCCCATAGCTCCTGCCCTTACCTCCAAGATGTTGTAACCAGCAGCTATTATCCCTGAAACTGCAGCCAGCAAACTGCTGGCTCCCCTGCTCAGGCCTGCTCTTATTTCCAGCAGTTGAGCCTTCTTCCCCAATCAGGCAGTACCCTGCCAGCCATGTGACACCTGACTGGGGAGTGCAGCCACCTGCAGGTTGTTCTGCTGCTAGTTCTAAGCCCTTAAAGTGGCAGGCACCAAAGGTGCTGTGCAACATTCTCCTTTTTACCCCTTCACTTCTAGTTGTGGGAATTGAATTAGATCCTTCTGGGAAGTCACTGTGAAGAATTTTCTTGTATTAGGAGGTAAGGAGTTAAGACAACATTGACACAATTTGGATATTTTAAAGTATTAAAAAAAATTATGTTTAAAATACTTAAACCTTCTCTTACACCAGCAAAAACAATTTTGTATGTTAATACCACTTTAAGAATTTGAAGGGACTTTTAACACTTAGCACCTCAACAATTAATGGATGAAGATGCCTTTTTTTTCTGTGCCCAATTTTAAATTACTATATGCCCTCAAAATAACAAATTATTTCATGAAAGCCTTTTCCTCGGTTTGTTGGCCAACCTATTCTTTCATGTGCTTATTCTGATTCAACACTCAAAAGTCATTAACACTGCACACTTTAAAGAAGTCCAGAATTTGTTATTTTATAAATGGCATCATGAGCCACTGATCATTTCTTAACTGTAATTTTTATTCCAACTGGAACACTGCCAGCCAAGAGAATTCCACTTTTAAAGTGGATTTAACAGCATAGTTTGATATGCTTATTCTCCAGGATAAAAGCAAATAAAATCAGTTACATTTAATAAGTTTTCTAAACCTTAATGGAAGCTCAAAACATTATTTTAACTCTTCTTTAAGGCCCTGATTTGGCAACACGTAGGCATATTCCATCAACATCAGTAGAACTATTTGTGTGCTTTAAGTTTTGCTTGAGTTCTAGGATGTTGGTGAATGAGGCCTTAAAATGCTGTGGACAACCATGCTTCTTATTTTCCATCTGAAGTAGAGCTGAAAAGTATGGAAACACCACAGGAAATTGCTCTCTCAGTGAAATAACTCAACTGGAAATATAAAGCACTGGGAAAATTGCCAGATCCTCAGAGGTATTAAAGCACCTAATCCCATTGGTTTCAACAGCAGTTGGAGAACTTAATGTTTTTGAAGATCTGGACCAGAAGCCCTGGTCTTCAGCCTAGTTCATAAAGCAAAAAGCATCCACCATGAATCAGCATCCACACTGAGACAAACATTTGAACTTTTTAAGTGTTTCCCCGTCACCATTTATTAGAATTTGATTGAAGTGAACTAATATAACAACTGGGACATAAAATAGCTGGTTTAGAATTTCTTGAAATGTTAAGAGGGGCTGGCATGGTTGGGAGTTACTCATCTATCTTTAAAATGCATTTTTAAAGTATCTGAATCATTTCCTGATACTGCCATTTAGCACAAAGAGAACTTAATCCTGCCTAGCCTTTAAAAGAGATACAGATGATTACCTGTCAAAAACGATAACCAGTGTAGGAAAAGAATGACTATTCCGGTTAGCAGAAAAGAAACTTTACTGCAAGGGAAAAAGACTATAACAAGTTAATAGTTTTAGTGCCATAATAAAGTAAAGTTATATTGCTGCAGTGTCTGCAACTTCTAGTAAAAACAAGCACCCCACCTACCAGGGTAGACCCCTGTCTCCACATAAATGGTTAGTAAAAAGCCAAATCACCTCAAATGAAGGATTTTACTGTCCTGCTGCTAAATAAGCTTTGCGAGCCATTTGCTCTGCTCAACCCTGTGTCTTGTCAGGAGCATTGTCTGTATATTATAGATGTCAGCATTTGTTCTCACCTTTCATTCAGTTGTACATTTTTATACATTGACAGATTCTATCATCAAATTTAATGACCTATTTCAGACAAAGAAATAATTGACTAATGAGGTCTTCTTTTATTTGCAGTAACCATAACAAACCAATTTCTCAGCAAGCCCCCAGATCATTAAGAAAAAACATGCTTTAGTTCTACAACATTCAAGTGTGTCACAGAAGTCAACAAAATGGTAACACAACAGAAGAACCAAGACATTGGAGAGAAGCCACTATTTTTATTTAGAAACAGTTCATCTTAGTTCTGTTAGTTTCACCACTCCTTGGGATTTTTCAAGTTCTTCAGGTTTTTTGCTGTGGAAGATTTTATAATGGACAATTTTTACCATAAGCATTTACTATGATAACACTTAATTTTTGAAAGTTATAGGCCACTTACAAACACTCATATCTACACACTGTGAATGTATAGTTTATTTAAATTCCTAAATCTAAGGGGTTGGAAATCTCAGACATCACCCAGAACTTAAAATAAAATGTCATGTAATAATGCCATTAAGCTCTCCAATCAGTTTTGTCTCTTAACAAAATTCATCTGAACGTATTCAGATATTTAAGAATCACATCAGTGTGTAACCTTCCATACTAGCTTGGATATTCAGAGGGAAGTGTATCAGTTTTAACAAACGTTAGACACCAGAGGAAGCGGTTATAGAGGGGAGAGGGATATTGTTGGAAGAAGCAGATAAGCTAAGAACCCATAGGAACAGAGGGGTCACAAAAACTAACCTGGCAATGGGGTAAGAAGCCATAATCCATAAAATCTAGTCTGTGGATGATTTGTTGTGTTCCACAATTTCCCATTCAAATGGATTTTAACATTTTGTTGCCTGAGAACAAAAATCCTGAAGTCAAGAGTTTCAAGGTATGTTATGATTTAATATGTTATTTTGTTAAACATTATGAAAAATAATACAAACTGAGAAAAACTTTGTATTCACATACAAGGCAGACAGAAGTATGGTTCCCAGCTGTAACCGGGAGTGCTTTGCAGGAAGTGTTCTGAATTACAATGACCCCTCAATCCAAACAGAAGTTAAGTCTTGGTTCCAGAGGGAAAGAGAATCTAGGTGCGAGCTTGCAGCCTGTTTCCCTTAGCGTTCCCAGCCTGTCCGTTTCAGAATGGGAGGGGGGAAAGGGAGCAGAGGGAGCTCCTTCTAGGGCTTCCCCAGCCAGCACTGGAAGGTGGAGTGGGTGAATTGGAGTCCCCTGACCTTGTGGGGGCTCCATTACATACACTCCATCCACCAGAAGGGGCTGAAAAAACCCTAGACCAAACTCCTTCTGCTCCCTTTCTCCCTCCCATTCTGAAAACAGCTAAAGGCTGGGAGGCAGCACAGAAAAAAGTTACAGCAGATAGTATGTTTTGAAACATCTTCATCTGACCCCTCACGCAATCAGGGTTCAGATTTTCACCCAATCGGTCCTCCTTTTAAGCAGCCTGTAGCTGTGCATTTGTGTTTGGTCATGGCTATAGACCATTTTCTGTGGCCAGATTGGGAAAAAATTGTCACTTCTGTCTGCTCCCATAAGCTAGGGACAGATATTCAAAAAGCCAGAGCCTGAATTGATTCAACCTTTGGAGATTAGTCTAACCTACTTAGGCTGAACTTGATTTGTACCAGGACAAACATTCTCTGTGGACTGAAGCAATACAGGCACGTGCCTGCAGTTGCTCAGGCCAGGAGTCGGGGGGGCACTAGAGCATGCCCTCAGCTGAAGAGAAGCTGTGGGGGGAGGTGTGGCCAGACTGGGCTGAACTGGCCAGAGAGGGGTTTAATTCCCCCCTCTCTATCTGACCAGCAGGGACCAGAGCTGGGTCTGCCAGGCGCTCCCCCCTTGTTGCTGCAGCAGTGGGGTACCATGGCACCTGAGGCAGCGGGGTGCAGGAAGGAGAGTTAGTCTCCCCTCTACCCCCACTGGCATCTGAGTCTCCCCGCCATCACTGCCACACTCACTCCCTGACCCAGAACTGGCACGAGTGCTTGCCTCCGCCTGTGCTTGAGGCTGGCAGCTGAATAAGCCCCCTCCTGCCAGGAGGGGGCTGGTCCCGAGCACAGAAAGGAGGTGGCAGCTGTGCTGGGCAGACCCTGCTATGGTGCAAGCGGCCTCTCTATGCTTCGGGTGAGCCACCTCCTGCCAGGAGGGGGCTTATTCAGCCACTGACACTGCACCAGGATCTGCCCAGCCCGGCCCAGCCACAGCTGAAGCTCGAGGAGGAATAATGGGGAGGAGCACCCACTGGCTGGGACCCCAGGGGCTTCAAGTCAACCCATCCAGGACTACAAGTGCTCAGGGCCAGCAGCTGAACAAGCCCCCACTTGCCAGCAGGTGGCTTGCCCCAAGCACAGAACATGCTGCAAGGGCCAGGTCCTGCCCCCACCCAGCAGCTGGAGCTGCGAGTGGTGAGTGACCATGACAAGCAGCAGCCCATCATGGCTTCCTGGAGTGCAAGCCCTTTCCTGGTGGGGGTCCATGCTGTGGGCCCAGTAGAGCTGCTGTTGAGTGTAGTGATGCTGCGGGGGGCTTGTGGGGCTCTAGCCCCCTTCGGACCCCAGTGCTACCGTGCACAGCCTGCCGCAGTTCTGCCAGCCCTGCAGCACAGTCCCTCACCAGGAAGGGGCTCGCGCTCCCCTACATTATGACAGGGGCTGCTGCCCCCAACAAGGAGCCCTCCCCCTCCTTCTGCAGTGGCAGGGAGGGAGCATGGCCAGGTAATCCAGGGGGCAGGGACAGGGATTATTCCTCCTTCCTCCGGTTTCTACAGAGGGCCTATTCCAGGGCGGGGAGCAAGTGCGGCAGTGAGGGCAGACAGACTGGCTGCCCGTGAGGGTAGAGGGGAGATTAACTCTCCTTCCAGCCCCGCTCTGCCTCAGGGGCCATGGTGCCCCACTGCTGCAGCAGTGAGAGGGGAGTGCCTGGCAGACCTGGCTTGGGTCCCTGCCAGTGGCACAGGGAAGAGGAAATTAAACTCCTCTCTGGCCAAATTCCCATCCCTGCCTGTCCCTGCTCAGGCTGGGGAGCACAGGGGCAGGGCCAGCCTGGCTGGTCTGGAGCAGAGAGCCCCTCCCAGCCCAGAGAGCATGCCAGGATGCTGGGGGTCTCTGGTTTAACTCAGACCAGCAAGGGGTCTGGGGCAGACCTTGCATAAACCAGTTTGACCCAAATCAGTTAAGTTTGACACTACATTAAACCAGGCTTATCTCAAACCACTTTCAAGCATTTTGAAACTGGTTTGTGTATACTGAATGCCTGTTCTGTTACAGGTTTAAACCAGTTTCTGATCACTTTATTTGGTTTATGTGTAATGTCTGTCCCTAGCCATAAAGACAAAATCAAATTTTGAAATGTTCATGTCGAAGGTGTCAGTCATGTCATTCAGCCAATTGGCTGCTACACTTTGCAGCATCCTATAATAAATGTTGTACATTATATGCATTACGATTGCAGGAAAAGGTATAATTTCTACCATTAGAAGGGAATCCAATACCTGAAAGAATAGAGTTTTGTCTATATGAATGCTATAGGAAAGAAAAATAGTTCAAAGAATTGACTAATAATCCTTGAACCACTAAAACTCAGAACAATGCATAAACCCTTAGAAATATATTCCAGCATGAGTGATTCATACAGGATCTTAGTAGATCATAGCTAAAGGTGTCTCCGAAGTCTGTCCACTTATTTAGCTGTTTAAGTCTTTTTTCTCCAAAACAAAGGACATAATATAAACCTTATGACTTTACCACAGAGCAGCTGAGACAGTAAATTACCACTCTTTCTTATGTTTATGGCATTAACATTGAATACCATCGGGATATATTATTTCAAGGGATACACCCTAAATAAACTTACTCTACCTGTTTTCAAGGATCATCCTTTGGTAAGAATTGCTTTGAAAGAAGAATGTTTCTAACACCACTTGTGACAGCTGTTCCCAGGAAGCAGAACATAGCCCAGAGCAGATCTCTGCTCAGCAAGAGAGGGTGTAGCAAGCTGTCTGCAAAACATGGAATTTGTTCCAGAAACAAGGAACATCTTGAGAATCACAGAGCTACACTGAAAGAAAAAGAAATATAAACTAAAGTAGCATCTTCACACAGTCTCCACTATAGCACCAAAATATTCAAGATCATGTCCAACAAAGGCTGACTGGTACTGCAAGTTGTATGAAATATATTGACTTAGGGCTTTGGTGCAAATGATTTAGCTGGATCTGGAGGAAGTGGGTGGAGATAGATAGGAAAAAGGTTGAGTGCCAACACCCCTGTCTAGTCCGAATTTTTCAGTCAGCATATGTGTCCAAATATGAGATTGTTTTATAATTTGTTCCTTCTTCTTGGTTCAGCTGGGGAACAGTAAAGTGATTCTGGCTTCCTAGTCAGATTCTTCTCTGAGGTTTTCTTAGGGAAGTACAAATAATGGTCTGCTGTTTATTACCAGTTGTAATACCTGTGGTATCTTCTAGTCCTTCTAGTTTGAATACTCATATGCAGAGCACAAGTGGAATTCCATTACAACAAAATCCATTTTAACAAAAATTCACCTGCAATAAAAATATTTCCAAGGCCTGGATACTAGCCCATAGTAAACAGTGCTAAGCAGATGTCTTTTGAGCAAAACCCACTACTACAAAAAGGCCTTCAACAATAAATCACTTTCCCTGTCCTGGATAAAGAGCCATTCATTAAAATAAAATTTTTCTTCCCCATTAAGCAAATATTCCACTGATATGACAGCAAGGACAACTGAATAGGGGTAGAGTAATATGTGAACAGCTACTGCAGAACAGCTGAGAAGCTAAACAATCACTTACCTTTCATCAGCTGCTCTGCAATAGTTGTCCCTAAGCCTGATTTTACCCTCCAGTAAAAGCAAACCTTGTCTCATTAAGGGTAAGTTGTTCAGGTTTCGCTCTCCCCAGGGGGTAGGAGGGAGCACGGCAGAAGTTACCACAAAGCGGTTGAGTGTCAGGAAACTGTTGCCCACTGAATTGTGGGCACACAAGCAGTAGTAAATGTCTGTGTATCTGCAGTTAATGGGGCAGGATTTGCCACACTTTAGCTGCTCACTGTTAATTGTTCATAGAGGTATGACCTTCCACTGACATTTCTCTAGAATGAAAATAACCTGGGCACTTCACTGAAAGTCTTTGTGAGATTCTCTATATGCCACTTTATGGTAAACGGCAGACCGCATGGCATCTGGCTGCTGTGTTCCCCGCACTGCAAATCAGTCTTATGATAATATGTCAGCATATGTGTTGTTCACATGGCTAACTAACGCCTAATATCTGATTAGTGCTGGGTACCTAATTTAAAATGCAGCTTCACATCTCGCATAGAGGTAACCACTAGAATATGCAAAGTAAACAAAAGCAACTCAGTCAGATTCAGGACTTTATACTTCTGAATTCACAGATTTCATAGACATCAGGGCTGAAAGGGACCTCAGGAGATCATCGAGTCCAGCCCCTTGCCCAAAGGGCAGGAAGTCAGCTGGGGTCATAGGATCCCAGCAAGATAAGCATCCAATTTACTCTTGAAGGTGTTCAATGTAGGTGCTTGAACCACCTCCGCTGGCAGACTGTTCCAGACCTTGGGGGCTCGGACAGGAAAGAAATTCTTCCTTATGTCCAGCCTGAAACAGTCTTGCAGGAGTTTGTGACCGTTTGACCTCGTCATGCCTTGGGGCGCTCTGGTGAACAAACGTTCCCCCAGATCCTGGTGGTCACCCTTGATAAACTTATAGGTGGCCATCAGATCACCCCTGAGCCTACGCTTTTCCAGGCTAAAGAGTCCCATGTCTCTCAGCCTATCATCGTAAGATCTGTTTTCCTGACCTCTGATCATGCGCGTGGCTCTCCTCTGGACTCTCTCAAGCTTCTCCACAGCCTTTTTGAATTGTGGAACCCAAAAATGAGCTGCGGCCTCACCAAGGCCGAGTACAAGGGGAGAATGACGTCCCGGGATTTGCTTGAGAAGCATCTATGGATGCACGCCAGCATTTTGGTCGCTTTACTAGCCTCAGCATCGCATTGCAGGCTCATGTTCATCTTGTGGTCAATGATGACCTCCAAGTCTTTTTCTTCTGTAGTGCTATCCAACGTAGCACTGCTGAGCCTATAAGGATGCTGCAGTTTTTCCTCCCAAGGTGGAGAACCTTGCATTTTTCGGTGTTAAACACCATGAGGTTCTCGTCTGCCCATTTGCTGAGCTTGTCCAGGTCTGCCTGGATCACCCGCCTATCTTCTGGCGTGGATGCTTTGCCCCAAAGTTTGGTGTCATCGGCGAACTTGGCCAGTCCACTCCTGACTCCAATGTCCACATCATTAATGAAGATGTTGAACAGTAAGGGTCCAAGGACAGAGCCTTGAGGGACCCCACTGGTCACAGGGCACCACGATGAGTGACTGCCATCGATTACAACCCTCTGGGTCCGACCACGGAGCCAATTTCTCAGCCAGCGGATCGTGGTGGAGCCAAGGCCACAACTGGCCAGTCTGGCCAAGAGGTGATCATGGGATACCAGATCAAAAGCTTTTTTGAAGTCAAGATATATGACATCAATCTCTTCTCCCTCGTCCAGGTAATAGATCACCTGGTCATAGAAGGAAATGAGATTGGTCAAACAAGACCTACCCGCAACAAACCCGTGCTGGCTATCCCTTAGGATGTTAGCCTGGGCCAGTCCCTCAAGGATGGCCTCCTTAATAAACTTTTCTAAGATCTTCCCCAGGATAGAAGTCAGGCTAATGGGCCTGTAGTTAGCCGGATCCACTCTCCTCCCTTTCTTGAAGATCGGCACCACATTGGCCTTCTTCCAGTCTTCGGGCACTACACCAGAGCGCCAGGAGTTTTCAAAGATCCATGCCAGGGGCTGGGCTATGACGCTCGCCAGCTCCTTGAGTACCCTGGGGTGCAGATTGTCAGGGGCTGCTGACTTGAAGGTATCCAGCTTCTCAAGATGTTCCTTCACGAGGTCAGCATTTATGGAGGGTAGGGGATCCCCATCACCCAGATCTCCCTGTCCCATAGCAGGTATGGGCTTCCCATGGGACTGATGACAGACTGACGCAAAGTACCTATTTAATAGGTTGGCTTTTTCCTGGGCGTCACTTGTCAGTTGCCCCATCTGGTTTAGCAGGGATCCAACGTTGCCCTTGCTTTTCCTCCAGCTCCCCACATATCTGAAAAAGGACTTTTTGTTGTCCTTGATGCTTGAAGCTAGTTGGAGTTCAGTTGCAGCCTTGGCTTTCCTGGTTTGCTCCCTGTAGGACCGGACCAGTGCAGAATAATCCTCCGTGGAGGTGAATCCCGTCCTCCATCCTTTGTAGGCTTACTCCTTACTTCTATGAACAGAGCAAAAACCCAATCAGTATAGGGTGACCATACATCCGGGTTTTCCCAGACAGGTCCTTTTTTTGGACCCCTGTGCTGTGTCTGGGTGGGTTTTTAAAATAAGAGCAAATATCCAGGTTTTCTGCTCTCCCGAGCTGGCGGGCAAGATGATTAGCTGTTGGGGGTCATGTGCTTCCCACACGGGTTCCAGCAAACCAGGTAAATCGAGTGACAGAGCGTGAGTGTGGGTACACATGCAGTGCAGGAGCTGGGCAGCAGGGTTGGGGGGGCAGGGGTCTGCAGGTTGGGAGTGAGAGGCAACGCCAGGGCTGGGGAGGGGTACAGAGGGCTACGGCTCAGGAATGAGGGCATGGGGGATGGGATGGGTGACTGAGGGTTGAGTGTGCAGGGCACTGGCAGTGCCAGGGGGCTTAGGGTTGGGAGTGAGGGGCACCAGCAAGGGATGGAGGGCAGGATACTGCTTTTTGGGAGTGAGGGCCACTGGCAGGGCTGGGTTGAGTGGGTCTGGAGTGAGGGGCAGCAGCAGGGCACGGGGGGCAGGGGATGTGGCTTTTCAGTGAGGGGCAACAGAATGGGCAGCGGCAAGGCACGAGCACGTCACTGCCATCCCACCATCATATTCCCCTCCCCCCACAACAGGTGTCCTTGTTTTTGGACCTGGAAATACAGTAACCTTATTTATGAACAGAAATTACATCGGCTGGTAGGGAAATAATATAGCTTTTAAAAATGAACACTGAAAAACAGAGAAAAGCAAAACAAAAGAGAAACCTGAATTCAGGCTGGCCACCTCTATCATAACTAATTTCTGCATAGCATCACATCCAAATTACCTGTTGGAGTCCTTGCATACAATTGTATGTGCAAGGGCTTCCATTTACCAAAATACAAGTATTTTTGTTTGTGGTAAACAAACCAGCATGACTTTGTGCTGCTCTATAAAAAGAAAACATTGCTATTCTCTAAAAGAACTAATGCAAGTGTCATGACAATAAAGTTTACTTTAAAATACCTGAAACCTGAATTCATCCCAAACTTTTGCAAAGATGTCAAGCAGCCTGAAGCTTGGGCTGGGTACATTGTGATCTCCACATGTTTCCAAACGCTTGTAGTTAATAAGCACAGGATGTGAAAGTAATCTCTTCCTCCCTTATTTTGGTTTCTTTCTATGACTCTCATAATCTCCACTTGGCAAGCTGCAGATCTTTTACAAAACAAACTTTTTGTCCACATGACTGTTTTTAGGTTACCCTGAAATATCTCAGAAATCTGTTCATACCTTAATACCAGTCTGTGCCTCTCCTCAAACATGCAGCATGTAGGGGGTTTTTTGCATTGTGTAAGCATTGTGCACTTTTAGCCAATTTATTACGTAAGGTCTTCAGGTTTCCAGTTACAGTAATTCACTTCATCTAAATGTTGACCTAATTCTGCCACCCTTGTGCATAGTGAGAAATACTTTTCCATGGTAGCTCCTCTGCTGGAGTAAGAGTAGCCAAATCAGACCTTCGCTGCTTCAAATACCTTCCTAGTGTCACAAATAGATAACTGCATATTGCTTCACATGTGAAAATCAACTCTACTTTGTTCTTCTCTGACTGCACACCCATTTCATGGTGAAATTCAAGTGTCATGTGTGTTACCATGAACCAGGCCATAAATGATCTAGATAACATTAAGGACCATCTCACCATCCCTGGCCAAAGAAATCTTCTGCACTCATCCACACTTCTACACCAATCCTGGTGCGTAGCATTTCCCACTGTGTCTAAACTGGTCAAGCTGGCAACAGAAGTCCTTTTAGGCAACCCAGTACTTAAATGTAGGTTTCTCTGCCACCAAAACTGGAGTGTGCCCAACAGGCATACATGGCTGTTCAAAATAAAATCTGCAACCGGTAAGAAAGTAGTTTTTTCATTTCTCTCACTAAGGCTGCCAAGCATTCAATGTAAACCATGCAAAATCATCCGACCTAAACAGACCGGCACAAGACTAAAATAAATCATGGAAACTGGTGGAGATTCTGAGTGCCTGGTAGTGCAGGAGGGTAAAGAAAAATAAAAGAAAACCATCCAAGTGTAGAACATCTTATATATGTCTGCACAATAAAACATATTAATTAGCCATTACTATTACCAATGCCCACTCCAAAGAAATACCACTTTGCTTCATATTTTAAAATAGCACCACCCAGTTAGGAAAAGACAATATACAAACTTGTACTTCATTTCCTTGAACACTCCAGTATTTGTGGCTGAAGTAATACATGCCATGCAATACATCGCACACACTCTGCCACCTAATGCACATAATTGAAAAGATGAAAGTATAGAATATGGAAGTGTAAAGGGTCATATCACATTTAAATTATACAATTTAAAGGAGGAAATGTTTCTCAGTTTGGCTCTGAATGATTCACTGGAAGGTATAATCTCTGGTCTAACATCAACAGCAGCATACCTGGCTTTGTATCCAAAGGTAAATTTTTAGGATAGCTGTGTAGAAAATTAGGGAGTTCAGTGTGGTAGATCACACAAATCATAAGTAAAATACTGACCATCTTCATATCAGTGGAAGTTTTGCCACTGACTACAAAAGGACCAGAATTTAAAGTCTTATTTTGGTGCTTGGTACCCACAGGCTGCATCCAGCTGGACGCGGACATTTGGTTCCCCAGCAACAAGCGCTGTGGCTACTTGTCCCCTAGGGAACGCCCATGCCATGCACTTTTTTGGCACGTGGCAGGTTACCCCAGGGGCAGTAGGGGAGGCTGAGGCCAGTGCTGTGCTGGCCCCAGCAGACTTACCTGGCATCCTGGGTGCCTCCCCAAGCTACAGCAGTGGCAATCCTGCCAAGCAGTGCCTGGCTGGCAGATGCAGCATGGCTCTGAGCAGCCCAACTCCTCTTTTCAGCAGCACATGCTGTCTGTGTGTTGACCCCTGTGGATATCCAGGGGTCAAAAAAACCCTGCAGGAAAAAAAAAACAGAGCAGTGCACACCCAGGCAGCGCACCCTTACAGTGCGGAGAACACCTGACTGCAGTATGTGGCACTAAAGACACGTTTGCAGTGCCACATACCTCACTGCTGTGCTCATCTGGGCACACCCACAGGGCACGTCCAGATAAGCATGAACATGCAGGGGTGTGCATTTCCCATGGTAAAAATAGCAGCGGCACAAATTTTTGCCCCCGTACATGGGGTTTGGTGTGGGGAAAAATCCCCCGCTTCAGAGAAAAGCTGTTTCCCTACTTCTCCTGGCTCCCAGCTTGCTGGAGGAGTCAGGGGACAACCAGATGGGGGGAGACATTCTGGCCAGCAGCCAAAGCATCTCCCTGGAAGACCCAGCCTCTGCCATGTCACTTTTTTGGGGGACCTTTGGGGGTGGGGGTTATATATATGTACTGAGAGTTCCCAGTATCAAATTTGCAGTACAGTGAATGGTTGCACATGTGCCACAAACAGCTTTGACGTGCCACAAACCACACGTGTGCTCCTCTGGATGCACCCACAGGCCACATCCAAATGAGCGCGGACATTTGGTTCCCCTTGCACCTCCACTACCTGTCCCCAGGGAATGCCTGTGCCATGTGTGCTTTGCTGCACAGCAAGTTACCTCAGGGACACTAGGGGAGGCTGGGGCCTGCACTGGGCTGACCCCAGCAGCCTTATCTGGGGTCCTGGGGGCCTCCCAGGGCTGCAGCAGTGGCGATTCTGCCACGCAGAGCCTGGCCAGCAGCTGGAGCGTGACTCTGGGTGGCCTGACTCTGCTTTTGAACTGGATATCCACGGATCAATAAAACCCATGGACAAAAAAGCGGTGCCCTTGCATTGCAGAGAACATCTAAATGTGCGATACGTGGTGCTGCAGACCTGTTTACAGTGCCACATACCACACAGCTGTGCTCGTCTGGATGCAACCATAGAGTTTTATCTGGCTTTGGCTGTAAAAGCACTGAGTTAAGGTTTTGTTGATCAAAATTGTGTTTCCATCCAGCTTCACTCTAAACTTGATCCCAATGAGCTTGAAAGCTGACTCAAGATATGAGTTTCTGTTAAAAAAATGGATGAGTTTGTCTTAGCTTTGGATTTCACTCAGCTTTGGTTACACTCAGCTTAATTAGTCATTACTATTAAGTAACTGTTTGCTTAAAAAACATTCTTTCTGAATTCCAAAACACTTTTTTCTAAAGAGTTTTAGGTCATTCTTGCTTGAGACAAGTGGATTTCATCAAGTTATGGAACCACTTTGATGGTTTAGAGTGTGTTTTACTGGGTCACAGATCTGCAGCCTGTAACATTTGCTTAAGGAACATGTCATCACATCTCAAACAACAACAATCCCGTCATTTGAGCTCCTTTATCAGGCTGTGCTGTCCTGGTATGCAACGAACCACAAAACTTGTTACATATGCCATTAAATGATTACTCTATGGCTCAGACCATCTTAAATCAAATTAGCTATATTTCTGCAAGCATTTATAGTATATGTTACATATATTTAAAATAATAATTCATAAATGGTTACAAAAGTTTCTATTTTTATCAGCTAAAGTATGTAAAGATACATAATTACATTTCCTTTGTGTGTGTACATATATAATAATAATATAGACATACACCCACACAATGTATATTTTTTATGCTGTATCTGCCAACAGTTAAGGGGTAAATATGAATGCATAAAAGCCATTATGACCAGTTAACTGATACGGACATCACTGCCGCATTATTACTCCTGCCCCATATATAGTGACTGAGAACTCCATAGCTCCCAACCAAAATTGTATTTAAAGTGAGTTTGGGCTTATTTTATACCCTAGTGCTATATAGATGTACAAGTGCCCTGGGCCCTGAAAGTCTCTTATTATTGTAATAGCTTTTTGGTATCTTTTAAAACTTAAACTTGAAAATTAGCCTTGCTGTGAAGACAAAGTTCTGTGAAGAAACAAACTTTGTTCCTGAAATAAGAAAAGCAGATGAGACTTAAGTACCCATGTACTGTATACTGATGCATATAATAATTTTCCTGTGTAATTCTGAAATAGAAACAAATTAAAATGAAACACTTCTGCTCATGACTAGGATTCGTTTTGTAAACAATAGGATATCTGTTATAGGAGTCATTTTTTTCTGTGGCATTAGAGAGGTTTGGAGGGAAAAAAATCAGTGTAACTGGAAATCATGAAATCCTGTATTTTTTGTAAAAAAAACAAAAACAGGTTTTATAGATATGCTGTCCTGCACTGCAGCCTAAAATCAAAACACTGCGCTTTTGGCAGAAATAAATTACAGGATCAGAGGGTCTCAGCTACAAATGTCTTGCTGACTTTTTCCACACTCTCCTGTAATGCTGGATGGTAGTATCATTCCAACCAACCATGGCTATTACAATGGGACATACAGGGAAAGGCAGACTAAATGATACTTGGCTCTGATCATTTAGAGATTTATCATCATCTTCAACCAGAACAACGTTATGATCATTCAATGTAAGAAATCTCTGTAGGTTTCGCGAAATCTCTCATTTGCACAGGTCATTTGCAGAGATTTATCAGAGCTATTAAAGAGTCATTCGTGTTAGCATTAGCATTTATTTTATTATGCTCGGTTTTTCTAAGGCAAGACATCTTTAAAATAGTGAGACATAACTGGTAAACAGAATTATTCCTTAAGGTTTATGTCACAGACACTTAGACAAAGTTCTTTGTGTAAATGTGATATCTTTTATTAGACCAACAAAATATTTGGAAAAATTGTTCCTTTCAAGCTTTCAGGCACAATGTTCTTAGACCAACACCCCTGAGACATTTAGTCAGTTATTCACAGTTTTTTATCCTTCATGTACATTGTTGGCATTCTCAGAACACAGTTGCTAATAGAGTGTTTGATCATGGTTCAATATAGATGATACAACCCTTGCTGGCTATCAGCAGTAAAGATCAGCATAAATATTTTCAATTCCAGATTAACCTCAAAAATGATACTGGCAATCAATATTTATACCACTAGTTCAATGTTAAGCAATTGCATTAAGTAATCACATTAAGTATTTTTTACAAGGTATTTTCAGTAGGCTTATGAAACGTATATGGTTTTGCTAATCGTTAAGAAACTTCTTGACAAGTTTAAAGAAGCTTCAGCTTAGGACCCCACATTATGAGGGGCCTCTAAACCAACCCCTGGCTGCGAAGAGTCAGCTGCCAGACCAGAAGTGACCACAGAGGGGCAAACCATGGCCTGTAGAGCTGGACAGAGAGGGCACAACTCCTCCCGCAGGGCCCATGGCAGCTGCAGTTGAGGTTTGGGCCTGCCCGCCCCCACCCGCCCAGGGGGTGGATGTATCTTTACTTGTGTTCCAGTCAGAAATTCCAGCCACAGGGCTCTGTGCGGTGGTCCGCAGTATGCCGGGTCAAGGCATAGAAAGGTTGGGAACCCCTATCTTAGGGCCCCAGCATGCCATAGTCCAGCCCTCCATGTGCTCTTGCAGCAGTTTAAATAGCAACGGCAAAAATTTGTACTAGGGATTTGTCCCTCAGTTGTCTGAGCATGTACTTTAATCTGGGGCAAATTGTGCCACTTGGGGCAAACTGACCCTGCTCAGCTCCTGCAGGATCTTCAGCCAGGGGGGCTAGAGGCTAGGGCCAGGACTTGTGCTGGCCCCAGCAGTATAAAACCTGCCCTGGTGAGCGGCTCAGGAAGCTTCTAAGGCCCAGCCAATTGGTATCTGGGGACACTAGCCCCTTGTGCCAGCTGGACTACTGAAGCATCTCTAACCTGAAGAGGCCTCTACATCCTTTACCCACTGCAGCAGTTTGGAAGTGGGGGTTGCTGCCTGGCTGTGACCTGCTGCCACCTGAAACAGTATCCACCACCTTGGACCAGCAGCCCAATGGTTGTACACCTGCCAGACCCTGATGGGAACTGCACAGCTGCCTGGGCTGTGGTGTGGGCACTAACACAGAGCCTCCTGCACCTGTAGGCTAGCTGCCAGGGGGCCATGGCTGCACAGTTGGACTTCATGCAGCACTGCTGACATGTCTTCTGGTGCCCCCGCTCTGCCACCTGTGCAGCTATCACCCAGAAGTTGTGCTCATTGTGGTGGCCCACTTTGAACTGTCAAACCAAGTCCTTCTGCCTCTAAATGGCCAAGAGGTCCACCACCTCATCTACCCTCTAGCTGGGTCCTTGGTGCAGGCCCTGGGCAGGCACCTCTGCCCAGGTCCCTCCACTTGTCTCATCATCAGGGAACTTGGTTTTAGCTGCTTAAAAATAGAAAATTCTGTGATAGGAAAACCCATATTCTCTCATTAAAATACCCTAAATCCATGTTCTTCTGTGATTAAAATGAAATGCCTCTATATAGAGAGAGATCAGCTGGGCAATATTGTATTGATATATTTACAGTTTGAAAGCAACTTGGAAACCTATCAGTGCCTCTATCACCATAATAAAATTAATTCTAAATACCTATATACTTTGGGGTTTTTTTATCATAGAAAAATCACAAATGCCCCTGCCCCCTTCACTCACCAGGATGCAGTGCGTTGAGCAGCACTAGACTGCCAGTGCTCTGCCCTTGCCCATGCGCTTGCCCCTCACTCCCAACCCAGAGCCCCACCACTGCCCCTCACTCCTGACCTGCAGCCTCTGCCTGACCTCACTAGCTCCATCCCAGCACCAGGACATGAGTCTACTTGCAGCTGTCCCACCAGCTGCTTTGTGGCTAAGCAGTGCCAGCCTTTACTGTTTTGCTCCCTCTCCCCAGGCTTCAGTGATCCCCATGCCGTTCCTGGGAACCCCTCAACTGGGATGGGCAAGCTACTTCCAGGCCAGCAGCCATTGGGGCGCTCATGGCCACCTCCAAGTTAGTGTTGAACAACGTCTGGGTTTTTACTACAATTCTAAAGAGGAGGGACTGATTAGCAATGTGAATTACAGCAACAGTGACAGTTCAGCTTAACAGATTTATTATTTCACTAGCAAATTGCCCATCAAGAATGACAGGGGGGCAGGCAAAGACAGAGTATTGCCACCCACCACCCTGCACCACTGCCACCTCCCAGGATTGTAGGGAGTAGTGAAGCTTGCATGCTGCTGCCACCACCCAGCACCCCACACTGCTGCCACTCCATGTCCGGCTGCACGCCACCCCCACTGCTCAGCATCCGGTCCCATGCCCCCGCCCCCACATTCCACGTCTGGCCTCATGTCTCCCCACCCCCTGCATCAGCCCCCAACTGCCACCACCCCATGTCTGGCCACGCGCCACCCCCACCCCACTCTGCATCTGGCTGTGCACCACTGCCCCACCCTGACTCTGGCCCCATGCCAACCTTCCCGCTGCTCCATGTCTGGCCCCATGCCACTCCTCCACTCTGCATCCAGCCCTACACCACCACTCCCCTGCCCCGTCATTCCATGTCCACTATGCCCACTCCGCCTGGCTCCCTCCATGTGCAGCCATGGCCCCACCCCACCCATCATTCTTGATGGGTGTTCTTGATACAGCACTGGCTGGAGCCACGCCCCGCCAGGAGCCATGGCCCCCAGAAGCGTTACAGATAGATAGATAGACAGACTAAGTCCTTTATATATACAGAATGTTAGATAAATATAATCAACCCTTCTGGAATTCTAAAATATGTAACATACCAAACAATTTAAAAAAATAAGCTGTGAATACAGGAAAAAAGAAATATATATCAGTTAACTGGATTGCCAAGCTGTCCACGCTATTCTGCTAGCTTTTTTACACAGAAGGTTTCACATATTGCTGTTTAAATGTATCTCAGTTTTTCTGAACTGTTAATTGTGAGTATCAGCTCTTACCCATTTTTCCAGATGCAGCTAGTTTGTAGTAACTATAAAACCCTTTGCCATGCAAGATTGACCATAGTTGGCAGATTCCATAGCTTTGCTGGAAATTGCTTGACCTAGCTGATGCCAATGAAATACTTTCTTGGCAATGACAGCTCTACAAAACTGCTGTGGTTTATATTGGGCATGGGAAATGATCCAATCATGACCATTTTATGACATAAATATAGCTGTCACAGGTAGAAAAACTTCCCTAGCTATGGCCTAAGTAGAGCTTGTTCATAGCTGAGTGAAAGGGGCATGTACTGTAAGTCTTACTAGTCTAATTATGAAGTAAAATATTAGTCTCCCATAATGGTTTATAAAATAGTTGTACCATATTCAGTTTGCAGCTGTTCCACCCATATTTGAACTCCAGCTCCTGAAATAAACATTTAGCTGAAGCCAGTTGATCTATGCCTTGGTTCTAAAGTTAAGATTTTTTTCCCATTGGTGACTGAATTGAATTTTGATTCTAAGTCAAAATCCGTTCCCACCGATACTGGTGTGAATCTGAAATAACTCCACATAAGACACTTAAGTCAATTTGCTTGTTTCACTCAAACCAAAGTTCCTCATTTTCAAAGTGCAGCTTGATGAGTCATGTGCACTTATCAATCTAGTTGTTATGAGGTTCTTGATCAGGAACTTTGAGTACCTTACTGTAAGTCCATTACCTTCCTAAGAACAGGGAAATCCACCAAATGGTGCTTTGTAGAACCATCCATTGCCTTTAAAAGTACATTTCATACTCTTAAGGTGAAAATATTGGGGTAGAAAGACCTGCTAAAATCTTTTAGTTCTTTCAACATATGCAGTATTAGTTTTAATTACAAGTTTGTCTGTCTGTGGTATAGGCAAATGCTTAGAGCCCTTGAAGCAATTTTCCTTAATAAAACCCAGAGAGCAGAGCGGTGGATCTTTTGAAGTTCCTTGTGAACATGTAATATTTAGCTTGAGAAGCAATAGTAAGGAAATGAGCATGATAAGGGCTCATTGAGTAACAGCCCTAAATTGATTATTTCCTTCCTTATGTAAACTTATCAGTCTGCCCTTTGGGCTCACTTCCGAATACCAGATCAGCATAAGAGCCTTATCACAAGGAAGTGGAATGCAAAAGCCCAGACAAATTTTTGATAAGGCACGTGCTATAGTTATAGTCCTTTTTTTCTTGCTAAATAATGAAGTTACACTAAAAATATAATTCCTCTTTCTTCTCTCTTTATGTATATTTAGCGATTCATGTAATTACACTCAGAGTAAATCCTGCGTATTTGGCCAGTTTGTTCTCAGAATACTTTTAAATAAAAGAGACTTCCAAATAGACCCTTTTTTTCTACGTTGGGTGCCTAATGTTGTTACGGTAGTTGTGAATAGTAGAGCCATTATGTGGGGCAATTGTGAGAGGGAACAGAGTAGGAAGGTAAAAACCCTTGTAAACAGGAAACACAGGCAGTCTGGTATTCACTCCATCTACTGTGGGGTTGGTTTCTGTAATCTCCACATGATGTCAGGAAGCAGACTGAATAAAGACCCACAGATCTGGAAAAAAAGGGAAAAAAGATAAGCAATCCTTCCACCCCAGCCCGAGAATCTAACTACAAGCCGCACACAAGTATCAACAAAGGCAGAAAAAAAGACTTAAAACATAGGGGACCCAGGGAGAATTGCTGTTTCATTATCTCCCCAGGCTACCATGGGAAGCAAAAACAGAAAAGAAAAGGACACTGAAGCTAACACAAACCCAAGCAACACCAGTTTGGTTTCCTAAAGGATCATACCCCATACAAAGACAACAAAGAAAAAGAAAATGTAGTAGGGAGATATCCTGGTAACACAGCAGGAGTGACCTAGCCTTCTCCAGAGATTGTCCCCATTGTAACATGATTTCCAGGACCCTTAGGAATGGTCATTTTGAGTAAATATATTCTGGAGGTTCTGTCAGTCTTCTAGTTTGGATAACAATGACAAGAAAAATAATTTAATAAACTGCTTTATATAATGGAGTTTGCAGCAGAGGACATTAAGCTTTCCAGAAGCCTCAGGCTGTTCAGATGAAACAGTTCAATATAATTATAGAACTGGATAAGCATTTAATGGCAGGCCACAATATGAGTTTTGAACAGACAAGATCTCATGCAAGCAACAGGAGGGTGAGTCAGCAAATGAACAAAGAGAGGCAAAAGAACTTATCAGCAAATAAGAGAACTTATCAGAGACAGGTTTGTTTTAGATCCAAGGAGTGTTCAAATTCCAAAAAGATTTTTAAATGATCCTGTCTTCACACTGGAGCCTGAACACAGTCCTCCAAGTCATATAAAGAAACAGCAGACGTTCCTGAGGAATAACTTTGAGGAAGAACCAACTATAGATGACAGACATTGGGAAGAAAAAACCCTGGGATGCCTTGAAACAAAACAATCCAAGAACATTAATAAACACAAAGTGATCCACAGAGGGCTCTGCTATCAGGGACTAAAGAAAAGAAACATGATAAAAGAATGAAAATGTCCCTTACAGGCAATTCACTCACAGCTTTCTACATGGCACATACAGGAAATTTCAATAAATAAGAAATTATGAAGCACTCTGCCTACCAAAACTTACACTAACCGTTCTCTTTTAAGGTGATAAAAACACAAGAGATTGTATGCCTTGGAGCTATAAGTGATGACTAAAAAGAAACACCATGGTTATCATAATATCCTTAAGAAAGCATGAAATAGAATTCAAAATAGACTCAAGTACACATGTAACTATGATTCCAGATATACTCTATAGAGGTATCTGTCTAAATCCAGAGCTGCTAGGCCTAGAGTGGTAGAAGCTCCCCAGGTTCACCTGGGGAACAGGTTCGATGCCCTGGCAGCTGTGATGGAGAACGAGAAATTGCCTCTGGCAGAGACGATGCCATTCCCCACATGACAAGGAATGGGCAGAGAGCAAACACCAGTAGGAAGAAATGCTGGGTCCTCGTCATCAGAGACTCCATCCTAGGAGGACTGGAAGGTCCCATCTGCCAGCCTGACCCCATGGCGCGAGAGGTCTGCTTCATGCCTGGGGCTCGGGTTAGGGACATCATGGAGAGGATCTCAACCTACTTCCAACCTGCAGACCAGTACCCCATGGTTGTCATCCATGTGGGAGCGAATGATGCAGCCAGGGGCAACCCTGACCGCATTATGAAGGAATTCGAGGCTCTGGGGGACAAGCTTAAGGAGACGGGGGCACAGGTGGTATTCTCCTCTCTTCTTCCAGTGAGTAGGTGGGGACGGCGACACGAGGCCTGCATTGGCAAGGTCAACTGGCACCTAGTTGGTGCTGCGAGGCAGGCCTTGGGTTCCTAAATAATAACCCATGCTTTTGAGCAGGGGACTTGCTGGGGTGGGATGGGCTTCACCTCTCTCCTAAAGGCAAGCGTGTCTTCTCTTCCAGGTTGGCTGATCTCATACAGCGAGCTGTAAACTAGCCTCGCTGGGGGAGGGGGCCACAGGAAGACAAGGAGACACCACCCGAGCAAGGTGACAAATGCAAGGAGTACCCAGGTAAGAAACAGGGGTCCAGACAGTCTCCCAAATCGGGGGGTGGCACACGCAGCTTAAATGACTATATACCAATGCTCATAGTATGGGGAACAAACAGGAGCAACTCACCCTCAGAATAGCCAGTTCAAACCCAGACATAATAGCGCTTACAGAAACGTGGTGGGATTCATCCCACAACTGGGCAGTTAGCATTAGGGGCTATAGGCTTTACAGGCAGGATAGAGAAGGAAGGAAAGGTGGGGAGTGTGGCGCTCTATGTCAAGGAGCAATACACATCCTCTGCCAGCAGAATGGGGTCAGAGGAGGGGCAAGCTGAAGTGCTCTGGGTCAAGATACAAGGGGGCTGTGGGGAGAGGGATTTAATGGTAGGGGTCTACTACAGAACCCCCAGCCAAGGGGAGGAGCTGGACCAGGAATTTTTGGGTCCAGGGACGTAGTTTTAAGGCAAGGGATGTAGTTGTCATGGATGATTTAAATTACCTGGACATCTGCTGGGAGGAACAGTCAACCAGGTTGGACCGTTCCAGGAGGTTCCTGGCCAAGATACAGAACCTCCACTTAATTCAGGAGGTGCACAGTCCCACCAGAGGAAATGCCCTGTTGGACCTGGTCCTGGCCACTGGCAATGACCTGGTAAGAGGCCTCCAGGTTCTTGACCATCTGGGTGATAGCAATCATCGGTTCCTGGAATTCACTATCCAGCTCAGGGTGTCAAGGGCCTGTAGCGAGTCAGTAGCCCTAGACTTCAAGAGGGCCAACTTCAACGAGTTGAGATTAGTGGGAGAGGCGCTGGGGTTCTTGAGAGCAGGGGAACTCAGTGCCCAAAATGAGGGTCGTTCCTTAAGGAGACGATACTCAGGGCCCAAGGGGTGACAATCCCAACAAAAAGCAAGGGGGGCAAGAGTGCCCGAAAGCCCCCCGGCTCACCAAGGGCATACGGGAATGCCTGATTGCCAAAAAGGTGGCGTACACCTGGTGGAAGGGGGGTGCTATCACCAAAGAGAAATATACCTCCTCTGCTCAGGCCTGTAGGGGGGCTGTCAGGAAAACTAAGGCGGACATAGAGCTAGGACTAGCATCCAAGAACAAAGATAACAAAAAGTCCTTTTTCAAATATATAGGGAGGATGAAGAAAGCGCTGGGAAACATGGGGCCCCTGCAAGATCCTCTGGGCAATCTGGTGGTTGCACCAGAGGAGAAAGCAGACTTCTTTAACCAATTCTTCACCTCCGTTTTCTTGGGCAGGGACCGGGACTTCTCCACTGTGATGCAAGACAGACTCGAGGAAAATGCCTCCAGACCTCAGGTTGGGGAGGACCGGGTTAGAGAGCTTCTGGAGGGGCTGGATGTGTTCAAATCAGTGGGTTCAGATGCTCTCCACCCCATGCAGTGAGCCAGCATGGCTTAGCGAGCCAGCAGAGGTTATTGCAGGGCCCTTGGCACTGCTTTACAAGTGCTTGTGGTGCTCAGGCCAGGTGCCAGATGATTGGAAGATAGTCAACATGGTCCCCATCTCTAAAAAAAGGAGGCAGGAGGACCCGGGCAACTATAGGCCCACCAGTCTTACCTCAATCCTAGGGAAACTCTTTGAGATCATCATGGAGCACATTTGCAATGGGCCGGCTTCAGGGATAATGCTCAAGGGCAACCAGCCCAGTTTCATTGGGGCAGGTCATGTCAGACCAACCTGATTGCCTTTTATGATCAGGTCACAAAAGCATTGGATGCAGATGTTGCCATGGATATAGTCTTTCTGGACTTCAGCAAGGCCTTTGACACCATCTCCTACCTCATCCTCATTAAAAAACTAGGCGACTGTGGAATTGATGCCTACACAGTCAGATGGATTGCAGATTGGTTCAAGGGTCATACTCAGAGGGTGGTGGTGGATGGGTCATATTCGACCTGGGGAGAAGTGGGCAGCAGAATCCCCCAGGGCTCGGTCTTTGGGCCCACACTGTTCAATTTCTTTATCAGCAATTTGGACAATGGGGTGAAAAGCAACCTGTTTAAATTCGCTGATGATACCAAAATTTGGGGTGAGGTGAGCACGCTAGTAGGGAGGGAAAGACTGCAGCAAGACCTGGATAGGTTACAGGGGTGGGCTAACAAAAACAGGATGCGCTTCAATACTGAAAAGTGCAGGGTGCTGCACTTGGGCAGTAGTAACCAGCAGCACACTTATAAGATGGGAAACTCCCTTCTTGAGAGCACGGAGGCAGAAAGGGATCTTGGAGTCATTATTGACTCCAAGATGAACATGGGCCGACAATGTGAGGTCACGGTTGGCAGGGCTAACCGCACCTTGTCGTGCATCCACAGGTGCATCTCAAGTAGGGCCAAGGGGGTGATCCTCCCCCTCTACACAACACTGGTCAGGCCACAGCTGGAATACTGTGTCCAGTTCTGTGCACCCCACTTCAGGAGGGATGTGGACAACATTGAGAGGGTCCAGAGGAGGGCCACTCACATGATCCGGGGACAACAAGGCAGACCCTACAATGAGAGACTGTGGGACCTGAACCTGTGCAGCCTTCACAAGCAAAGGCTGAGGGGGGACCTGGTGACCATCTATAAACTCAGTAGGGGGGACCAGAAGGGTTTGGGAGAGACCTTGTTTCCCCTAGCACCCCCTGGCATAACAAGGAATAAGGGTCATAAGTTGTTGGAGAGTAGGTTTAGATTAGACATCCGTAAGAACTACTTCACAGTTAGGGCAGCTAGGATCTGGAACCAACTTGCAAGGGAAGTAGTGCTGGCTCCTACCCTGGGGGTCTTTAAGAAGAGGCTTGATGTCTACCTGGCTGGAGTCATTTGAGCCCAGTTTTTCTCCTGCCCAGGCAGGTGGTCAGACTTGAAGATCTACAAGGTCCCTTCCAATCCTACTTCTATGATTCTGTGAAGGATGAAAGCATCAACTCTTCAACAGCCAGAAATAATACTTAAAGGCTCAGGGCAGTCTTTATTAAATATGAAAGAGATGATACTGGTCACACTAAAATTATAGAGAAGACTGTTCCCAAAGAGCTTGGTAAATGGAGTAGATGAGCATAACTTTCAGAATAGACACCCCAACCAAATGGTACACAGGAATGCTTGTCAACCCAAAAATACACAATAAGATTTTGGCTCTATATAGGCCTTACCAAATTTATTGAGAATGTCTGTAAAGAGCAAGATGCATATAGTCCATGAATTGAACATACCCTTAGACAACTTCATGACTTTGAAAGTCTCAAAACGGGCTGTCCATTCTTGATCAAGTAGCTATTCTACAGAATCTGTGTAACCATCATCATACCTTTTGGAAAGTTTTATTTCAGTTGACTACCTTTTAGCATACCATCAACTCCTGAACAACTTCAGAGAAAAATACCACAACTCTGAGAATTTCTGAAAAGAGTTCTCTGCCACATGGATGATGTCCCTTTTTATGGATCAACTCATCCCTAATATGACTAACTTTTTTATTTGCATTCTTAGGAAGACAGAAGAAAACAGGCCTAACACTTAAAAACTGTGAATCCTTAAATAACAGAAGTCAAGTTTCTAGGCCAGAATATTGATGGAACAAGGTTCAGACTAGACTTGTGCTATGTACAGACAGACATTCAGTTTCTCCAGTGGGAATCCCTGCTTTCTCGGAAGTGTAGAGAAATTCATAATTTTTCTCCCAGAATAAAAGTTGCCACTGTAGAGGAAAAAAATAACTGGGAAACAACACAAGTGAAGTGGCTCCTGGCAGATCAAATGTCTGTACAGGCAGCCCAAGAAAGAGAAAATGATTACTCAGACAAAGAATGTCAGAATACTAGGGCATTTTTACACATGCTCGTCAGAGTGGGAGGGTGGCACTTTAATTAGAGCAGCTCCAAGAGCCACTCTAATTAAAGCACCTGCAAAGTCTCGTGCATCAGCATCCTTGTGCTTCAAAACGGTGGTGGGGGTGATTTAACTAAAGCCCCCACCACCATTTTGAAGCAAGAATGCTGAAACACAATATGCGGAGGCTGGTTGGAGCATGCTAATTAGCATGCTCCAACAGACTTGATTAAGTTGGAGCAGCCTCTCCACAAATATACAGGCACTCCTACTGGAATAGATCAATTTGTGCACACACCTGGGAAAATGTCTACCCCACCTCACAGAAAAGTCAAAACTGGTAAAAGATCTCTTTCAGTCCACAAAGTTACCAGGGTTGGGAACACAGAAAAGCAGGAATTCAAAGAAATCAAGACCTGGGCACTCCTCCAGTTTGAGGTTTATATAAGTCAAACCCATCACACTTTCAGTTGATGCTTCATCCTAAGGGGTCAAGTAGTACTCCTTCAGGAATAGTCTCATTCATTACAAAATCTAGTAGCTTATGTTTTCTGAACACTCACCCAGATTGAGCAGTGCTACACAAATAAAAAACAAACCCGTAGCTGCTACATGGGCTGTGAGCATTTCAGAGCCTTTTTAGTAGGCATAAAATTTCACATGGAAACTGACCACAAACCACTACTTGCTATTCTAAGTTCAAAAAACCTTGATGAGTTACCACAGAGAATACAACACTTTTTAATGGAGCCCATGAGGTTTCAGTTCTTGATTTCTCATGTAGAAGGGAAGAGATTTACCACAGCTGACATGTTTTCCAGGGCTCTGAAAGCAGCAGGAGCTGATCATAGAAATTTTCATAGATGCAGTTCTTTCTTTCTTTACCTAAAAAAAATGCCTGAAAAGCAAGAAACAGATAAAATGTTGAGCCAAGTTAGTATTCACCACAAAGAAATCCAGATGAAGCATAGTCAGAAATGTCCATGAAATTTTACTGGGACATTTCTGAAGAGCTTACAATAAGCCAAGGTCTGTTGCTGAAGGAGTCCAAATTAGTTACCCCTTCATCAGTGCAACAAAAAATAAGTCTCCTGAATTTCTGAATGATTATGTGACATCTTGAGTATTCCAGGAAGTCATAAAATGTGTACCTGTGTTTAAAAAGAGAAAAAAATTCCCTGATAACATGGCTGAAGTTTAAAAACATCTTCCCCTTCCTTCACAGGAACTTAACTGTCTTCATGAACCACTGAAGCCTAGATTTATTCTTGGGGATTTTTTATGTTAATATTTTATTTCTGTTACCTGATGTACGTTAATTAAAAATTTAAGTAAAAGTTTTAGCACACTTCCTACTTCATAGATTTCATAGACATTAGGGCTGGAAGGGACCTCAGGAGATCATCGAGTCCAGCCCCCTGCCCAAAGGGCAGGAAGTCAGCTGGGGTCACAGGATCCCAGCAAGATAAGCATCCAGTTTGCTCTTGAAGGTGTTCAATGTAGGTGCTGGCAGCCTGTTCCAGACCTTGGGGGCTCAGACAGTAAAGAAATTCTTCCTTATATCCAGACTAAAATGGTCTTGTAGTAGTTTATGACCTTTCGACCTTGTCATCCCTTGGGGCGCTCTGGTGAACAAACATTCCCCTAGGTCCTGGTGGTCACCCCTGATAAACTTATAGGTGGCCATCAGATCACCCCTGAGCCTGTGCTTTTCCAGGCTAAAGAGCCCCATGGCTCTCAGCCTGTCATCGTAAGGTCTGTTTTCCTGACCTCTGATCATGCGCGTGGCTCTTCTCTGGACTCTCTCAAGCTTCTCCAAATCCTTTTTGAATTGTGGAGCCCAAAACTGGATGCAGTACTCCAGCTGTGACCTCACCAAGGCCGAGTACAAGGGGAGAACGACATCCCAGGATTTGCTTGAGAAGCATCTATGGATGCAAGCCAGCGTTTTGATCGCTTTACTAGCTGCAGCATCGCATTAGAGGCTCATGTTCATCTTGTGATCAATGATGACCCCAAGTCTCTTTCTTCCATAGTGCTAGCCAGTATAGCACTGCTGAGCCTATAAGGATGCTGCAGGTTTTTCCTCCCAAGGTGGAGAACCTTGCATTTTTCAGTGTTAAACACCATCAGGCTCTCGTCCACCCATTTACTGAGCCTGTCCAGGTCAGCCTGGATCCTTGTCTTCTGGTGTGGATGCTTTACCCCAAAGTTTGGTGTCATTGGCAAACTTGGCCAGTCTGCTTTTGACTCCAATGTCCACATCATTAATGAAGATGTTGAACAACATGGGTCCAAGGACAGAGCCTTCAGAAAGTGAATGTGAATGTTTAGCAACCCTATACAGGGTAGTGACTACAGGTCACATAGTAAAGAAGTAATGGCCAGGTCTAGATCAGCCTAGTAGGTACCTGTGCTTCAGAGCTGCAAAACCGAGGAGAGTGATACAAATTGACAGTGTTTCTCATAGGCAGTACCTATGGCTGCCTATACACATGCTCATTGGCATTCTAATTAGACCACATCAGAACAGATGAAATTCATTGTTTCTTTGTGGTGAACCATGTCTACTCCATGTTCTAATTAAAACACATGTGTTAAGCCCCTGTGTGCTTAAAAAAAGCCATGGGACACTTTAACTAAACCTCATCAAATGAGGTTTAGATAAAGCATCCCACGGCCATGTTTAAATGTGCTGGGGCTTAAGACACATGACATTGGAGATTTTTAATTACAGCAGCTGTCTGGGAACCACTCTAATTAAAACACCCTTCCCCCAGCTCTGAGCACATGTATAGGCAGCCATAGGTAGTGAGCAGGCAGGCATCTATGGCTAGTCAGTTGAAAGCACATGGGACAAGAATGCCGCTGAATTACCATACCTCTCCAGACCTTTGGTGCCTGATTCAGGACTGATTATGTTCCTTCATCAACTCAAGGTCCTGAGCCCCAGAAGGATAAGCACCTAACTAGGCAATATCTGTGTTCACTTCCTCTATAATAGCCTAGCGGTTAGAGAATTTGTCCAGAAGGTGGTTCTAGGTCAAATATACATATCCTACTGCCTTGAAAAATGTCCTAACCACCAGGCAATGCAATGGCCTCTCCCTCTAGTCTGTTGAAAAATGCAAGAGACATAAGAGGAAAAAAGGAAAGCATGCAAAAGGGAACCTCATATCACAGTGATGAGAACTCACCACTAGGAGGAGGAAACATGGGTTCCAGTCTCTACTAAACAGGACTGTTTCCATTTTTAAGCAATTGTCATCTAATGTTAAATGCAGAAAGTATCCTTGGAACAAGAACTAAAACGGTCTTGCCTTCATCCCATGCATTATTCCATGGGTCTTTGTACTTTCCACAGCAGTAATCTCAACGGGACTCTGAGGTGCCTTGGGATCTTTTCAGGGTTGACACAGGGCACCATGCAATGGTGTGCAAACATGATTCACAAGGTAAACCCAGAGATTTCAAATAGGTATTTACAGTGTTAAAAACATTCTGACCTGTTGTAGTCTTTTGGAATTCTTTGAAATTGAAGAATTCTTCTATTATTTTTCCATAGTCAAAAAAACAACTAATAATTAAAAGCTGGCACTTTTCATGGGTTGCTTTGAGTCTAACAAGGAATGCCCTGAGTCTGAAAAGGTTGTGAGCCACTGTTCTCCAAGTCAGATTTCCAATTCTATATTTATGCAACTAAATATCTGCTTTAAATATATACCTACATTTAGGCACCTAGTATTAGTCCCATGAGTTTGAGAATAAGATTAAAAAATAATAATGCTTATTGAATTAATTATAGATCACTTTTGTTCAAAAATCCCAAAAGCATTTTACAAACTTTGCATTAACTAATTCATGTTCACAGCACCCCTGTAATGGAGACAGAGAATAAGTTAAAAAATAATACAGTTCAAAGCTCCTCAGGCCCAACTTTGTGCATCTTATGACCATTTCCTCTGAATTCCTTAAGATTTTACCTCTAAAAATCTTCAGTGGGCACATCTACATAAGATATTTTACTGTGCAGTAGACTAATCTACTGCACAGTAAAGCATCATAGTCTACATAAGTGGGGTATTTACTGCATAGTAAATTAGGCTACTGTACAGTTAGCAAGTACTGGTAAAGCATACATGAGCTGCTTTACCACACAGTAGTCTAATTTACTGTGCAGTAAAACATCACCATCTGCACATGCAGGTGATTATTGCACATTATATTAGTCTACTGAGTGGTTAATTTGCTACCTCAAAATGCAGGTTGCAAATTAATTGAACTATAGTTACTGTTCAGTAGTGCACATGTATATGCTGACTGGGAGCAAATTTGTTCCATCAGCCTAGGCAGAAAGGGGCAACAAGGCACAGGGAGCACTCTGTCCCCAGTCCTGGCACTGCTCAGCTCCTGACTCCACCCAGAAGCCAGAAGCTGATCAGCACTGGGACTGGGGAGCTCTGGAGTGCACAGCTGGGAGCTCAAGAGAATGAGTGGGGGCTGGGAGCACAGCCCCTGCCTGGCCCCCAGAGCAGGTCTGCATACCACAAAGCTGGGAACTCTGGAGGGCAAATGCAGTCCCCAATCACCTTCCAGAGTTCCCAGTTCCATGCCATGCAGAGCTGCTCTGGAGGGTGAGCGGGGACTGGGTTCACAGCCCCTGCTCGCTCCCTGGAGTTCTCAGTTCCATGTCATGCATGACGCAGAGCTCCTCCAGAAGGCAGAGAGCTGTAAACCAAACAGGGCACCTGCAGCAACTCCTGTGCCCCCTGATCAGTAGCAGGCTAGCTGGGAACTATCCCACAAGCAGGGCACCTGCCAGAACATGCGGCTGGCAGCATCCCTGCTTGCAGGACAATTCCCAGCCAGCTATCTCACAACCAGGAGAGCTTCTGGTGAACCCCTTGCTGGGCAAGGAAGCCCCACCTGGCAGATGCATAGGTCCAAAACAGCTGTCAGATGCAGCAGCAATTTCCCAGCCCTGTGCTCATCAAATACCATCCTGATATGCACAGGACCAGGAGACAGCTGCTGCTGAAATGGCAAAGCTCTTCTGGCCCCATGTGCAGCAGGACCATCCCTGTGCCCTTTGCCAGCCAGGCTAGCATCCAGAGGAGCCTGGAGCTCCCTCTGGCTGCTGTTTGGGGGGGTGGGGGCAGGGCAGGGCAATGTTGCTCCCAGTAGGGTGCATGTGTAGACGTGCTCCTGGGAAAGGCTTACTATGTAGTATTTTATTGTACAATATGCCTAAAGCACATTAATAACACATGTAGATGCATCCAATATCATCTACACTAATCCCCACTACAATGTATATAATTCTTCACATTTTGTTTCAGTTAAAACTTCAATAAATATCCATTGCCCATCCTAGGAGAGGGAAAGACAGACATGTTTGCAAATATGGGGTGCATACAGAGGTTGTTTTGGGCAAAAAACAGCTGACCGATCCAACTTAGTTCCCCCATGTACAGACTTTACACATAAATCCCTAGTTAAGTTGATCTAAGCTGTAAATTGTACATATGTTTCCAGAAGGTTAAATTGGTTTTTAAACTGGCTGGCCCTATCTAACTTTAGTTTACCTGAGAGGTGCACTGAGTTAGAGCGGGCTGGATAAGACTGATGTAACCAAACATCTGTACACGTTCAGAGTCCAGCCCCAAGTGTGGGAAAACCCAACCACTCACCCCAGCCCCAAGGCCATGCTTTCCCAACTCCCCCCCCTCCCACCATGGGCCTATTTTTATCCGTTCCCAACCCCTCACCACAACCCTGTAACCTCCTCATGGACGCGCTAGCCGCCCCCCCCAGCAAGCCAACCCTCCCCCTCATCCTGAAAATCACCCCAGGTGCTGGTTTTATCAACTTTCAGCTGTGCTGGGAGTCTGATCCAAGTACATCAGGATGGAGAGAAGGGCAGGAAGATCAGGGAGAGCTGGTCTGCAGAATGTGTTATCTGGGTGTGGGCGCGACAGAAGGTTAAAAATAGCCCCCGGTTGAGATGGGGCGAGCCCTCCAGAACCTACTAACTATCTGCCAGATGCCAACAGTCCCCTCAGTGGAACTGCTAACCAACCCAATCCCACCAGCCTCCCACCAAAAAGCTTTTGGCTATCTTAATCCACATGCCCTTCTCCTCACCCCAACATCCTTTGGTCAGGCTCCCAGCACTAATGAATGCCAGTAAAGCAAGCACTGGAAGTGGTTTGTTGGATCGGGGATGGTTCAGTGAGATTGGAGGAGTGTTGGGAGGTTCCAGGGGGGATTGGTGGGATCAGCAAGGTCCCCCAATCCCTCCTAAAACTTCCCCACAGACCCTGCTAGGCCTCCAATCCTGCTAAATCCCCCTCTGGGCACCACCAACCCTCCTGATCTCCACAAGCCCCCTTGTGGACCCCCTCCCCAATTCCACCAACCTCCCTCATAGTCATGCTAGCCCCCGATCTGCCTGCCTCTCCCCCTATCCCAATTTACCTTAGACCAGGCTCCTGGCACCTATCTAACCACTGAATTAGATTGGGTAGCCATTTTTAACCTGCTCTAACCTCCCAAACTTTCATGTAATGTCTGTATGCATCTTTTTCCTCCTGTGAAAATTCAGCCTTTCATTAAAAAAAAAATGAAAAAAATGTAGCGAAACTTCTGGAGAGAAATTTTTTTTTAGGGGATTGTGTTTTTTGATGGGAATTCTTTTTTTACAGAGTGAAGCAGACATTGTATGTGAAAAAAATCGATTTGGCAAAAGCTAAAATTTTCAATCAATACATTTTCAATGGAAATTTTTCAACTTGCCCTATCAGCAAGATTAGATGCATCGCCTCATCTCCCCTTTAAGTTATATATTTCTTTTAATACTTTATTTTAATACCAATTGAATTACTTTAAGTTGAAATAGTCCCTAAAGAAATGTAACCATCAGGAAATGATAAAGTATATATTTTTAAATCCTACACAGTATCACTGGATGATAGCTGCTGGCAAGCCTCATGCCCCCCCAGCTCAGCAGGGGGCTGGCCAGGAGCTGTCCTACAAGTGGGGCAGCTGCTTGTGGGACAGTTCCTGGCCAGCTCCCTGCCGAGCGGAGGCAAGGAGCCTACCTGGCAGGAGGCTTGCCTGCAGCTGCCCCATGCCTGGGAGAGTTCCCAGAAAACCCCCAGCCAAGCAGGGAAGTCCCGCCCATAAGTTGTGTGTCCCAATGTGCATGGGGCCAGGACAGCTCTGCAATGGGGGTGGCTGGGCAATGGGGCCATCAGTATGTTGAAAACATCCAAGGTCAAGTTTCTCTTAATTTCAGCCTGGTTTAAGAAGATCAACATGATGCATGTATGTTGAGAAATGACAGTAGCAAGATATGGCAAGGATTATACCTGCAAGAATATCTTTTATATCTCACCTCACTCCTGCAGCATGGAGATCCATAATGAGCCTTAAAAACAATCTTAATATTATCATTCAGTAGCCTGATAAGGGGAGTGCCACTATTGTTGTGGACAAAATAGCATCCATACAAAAAGCTGGGAGACAACTTTCCAACATGGAGTTTTAGAGACTCATGACTGAGGACCCCATGACAGTGCCACAAGGAACTAAGACACTACCTCTACACTACACATGAGAAGATTAATGCTTCCACCTCCCAGGATCTCAGACCAGACAACTTTTACGTACTACCCAAAATCTACAAACCTGGCAACCAAGGAAGTCCTAATGTCTCCGGCTTTAACACCATCATGGCGGTACTTTCTGGCTATGTTGGCTCTACCCTATTTCCATATGCCACGGGAGCTGCCAGTCATTTGAAAGGTACCACAGATTTCCTAAATAAACTAGCTTCGGTCAACAAGCTTCCAGCCACCATCATGTTAACTACCATGGATGTTACATCTCTGTATACAAATATCCATACTAAGGGCAGATTACAAGCCATAAGGAACATTATCTGCAAAAAAAAGACACTGCTGTTGTTTCCACTGCACTCTACCTCTTTGTCCTCACACACAACTGTTTCAGATTTGGGGACTTTCTATACCTGCAAATGAACAGCACTGCTATGGGCACACATATGGTGTCCCAGTATGCCAATATATTTATTACAGACCTTGAAGTTGGCCAAATAACATAAATTGAACATTGATCCAAGGTTCATTCACCTGCATCTCTACCAACATGAGATATGCTATCACATGCCTACAGTGGCCCTACATGTTAGGAATGAATGAACACCTACCCTTTACATTCTACTCACTGCTTTTGATTTAGAAGCTCTACTTCCTGCAGTCCCTTCAAAGCATCTAGTGAAGCAAGTCATATCTTATAATAGCTTAGTCATCTCTGATTGAGATAAAGTACAAATTTACCCTGCCTTCTACTTGATTTCAAAACTAAGTCCTCAGCTGCTATTTTATGGTCAGAAACAGTAACTAAGAAAGATTCCTTTCTTTTGTGTGCATCTGCTCAGGAATTGCTACCATTATTTTCTTGGATGGAACACAGCACCATCATTCCTCCCTTTGCTTCCAAGCAGTGCTCTTATGACAGACCCAAATTTTAAATTTATGAAGAAACAGGTTGAGTGTTAAGCAAAATATTTCAGAAGAGGTAAATGCCAGCCCTACTCCATGATCTACATAGGGCTACTACTGGTTTCTTGTGTCAACCCACAAGACTCTTGCTATAGAGCCTGAAGCCCTCCTACTTTTTAAGCAATTTCTCTCCCAGAACTGTTCCTTAAATCTATGTTCTAAGGACAAATTCAAGTAGAGATCAGTATGTTTAAAGAGGGAAGAAACTGGCAGATTGTCATAGGTAAAAGCTTTGGAATTTACTCCTTCCACTAGTCCAAAATAGCATTAATTATCTGAAAATCAGACTACTCTGCAAGGCTCATTTATTTCAGTTTGAGTGGCCTCTGGCCCAAAGCTACTGTAATAAAAGCTTGCCTTACTCAAGTGATATAGCTTAGGAATCCAAGGATTTTGTTGAACACCTCCTGTACTTTTCAGGGGGACAAGGGTGACAATTATAGTTGTTCACAGAATTGACTCCTTCCTCCCCACCTCAAAAATATAATTTCTACCACAGGATGATCTGATTTCTAAGCCCTTAATCAGTGGGTTTCTGTCTAATCACTTACTGTCTGGTGACAACACAGGACACTAGGCTGAACTGGATTTTATACAACACAAGAAAGAAGTCCAGACACATCAACAGCCAATTTTAAGGCATGAAGGCTGAATGTGTTTCTCTCTAGTTCCCATGGTATATGGAGCCTCTAAAACTCAATCAGGCTTTGATCCAAACCCCTTGACCTACCTCTCAGAGACACAGACACTGCAGATATTGCAGAACAGAAATTGTTTGAAGTAAATGCTCTCTAAACAGCTTCCCATGTAACAGGGGAATAAAACAATCATCTTATTTCAGCAGGCAATTGCATACCTCTTTAAAAATCTGAAGTTGATTTAGAGAGAAGGTAACAAATCTGTCTAAGAACCAACAAGTGTTAAAAGAGAGAGGCAGTTCCTTCTTGCTATCACATGTATGAGGTAAGAGGAGAAGTTCACTGAAACTATGTGGTAATGAGTAACCACTTGTTTTGGATGAGCCTCCTCTTGGTACAGTGTGTGCACACTTTATAAATCATTGACAGGCTTGTTATACAAGCAATCCCTAATACCTAATGTAGTCTGAATGTGAACTTCACTATACCTTGTTGATCTTTTCACTGAAAGAAGTCTGGATGCTGTCATGAAACTATAAACCATTTTATCATAAAAACAATTATAATCATCTTCAGATCTAAAAATTATAGGCCAGAACTTTCTGAGAGAGCTGCAAATTTCAGCAACTATGTCTGTAAGTAGACACTTAGGGCCAGATCCTATTGATAGTCATGCTGCAAGAGCATCAGCTTCAGCAGGGGCTTCACAAACCTGCTGTGTTCCTGAGTATCCACTTGGCAGAATGTCATGAGATCACCAAGTATGGGCATGGGCCTTTATGCCCGGGCATTCACTGGCCTTATAGTTTCATAGTTTATAGGGTCAGAAGGGACCTGAGCAGATCACCAAGTCCAACCCCCTGCCATGGCAGGAAAGAGTACTGGGGTCAAATGACCCCAGCGAGGTGCACATCCAGCCTCCTCTTAAAGACCCCCAGGATAGGAGCCAGCACCACTTCTCTTGGAAGTTGGTTCTAGATCCTAGCCTGGTAAAGTAGCACCGCCTGATGTCTAGCCTAAATCTACCCTCTGCCAGCTTGTAACCGTTATTCCTAGTCACTCCTGGTAGTGGTTGGGGGAACAGGGATTTCCCTAGTGCCTGCTGGTCCCCTCTGACTAGTTTGTAACAGGCCACAAGATCCCCCCTCAGCCTTCTCTTGTGGAGGCTGAACAGGTTCAGGTCCCATAGCCTCTCCTCATAGGGCGTACCCTGCTGACCCCGATCACGCGAGTGGCCCTCCTCTGGACCCTCTCCATGTTGTCCACATCCCTCCTGAAGTGCGGCACCCAGAACTGGACGCAGTACTCCAACTGTGGCCTGACCAGTGTTGCATGGAGGGGGAGTATCACCTCCTTGGACCTCCTTGAGATGCATCTGTGGATGCATGACAAGGTGCGGTTGGCCTTCCTGACTGCATCCCCACACTGTTGGCCCATGTTCATCTTGGAGTCAATGATGACGCCAAGATCCTTTTCCGCCTCTGTGCTGACAAGAAGGGAGTTCCCCAACCTGTAGGTATGGTGCCGGTTGTTCCTCCCCAGGTGCATCACTTTGCACTTGTCGGTGTTGAATCCCATCCTATTCTCATCCGCCCTCCCCTGTAACCTGTCTAGATCCGATTGCAGCCTATTCCTCCCTTCTAGCGTACCCACATCCCCCCACAACTTAGTGTCATGAGCAATTTGAACAGTGTACTTTTTACCCCCTTGTCCAAGTCACTGATGAAGATGTTGAAGAGTGCGGGCCCGAGGACCAAGCCCTGCGGAACCCCACTGCCCACGTCCTTCCAAATCAAAAATGACCCGTCCACCACCGCTCTCTAGGTGCAGCCCTCCAGCCTTCTTTCCTCACAAGGCGGCACTAGCCAGGAAAACTGGGTCGGTCTCCTCTCTCATATCTCGCCTGCCACAAATTTAATGAATTGATTAAAGGGGGAGGGGTGGTGAATCCCCAACCCAATATTGACTGGCACTTACTCCACTGTCAGATCCAATTTTTTCTCGCAGAGAAAAATTAAGTAAATCACAAAAAAAAACCTTGCCGTCCACACTGTGCCCTTTCTCCCATTACAGAGGACTTAGAGACAATCTCTCTCATCCCCTTTCCTTCACCCCACAAGCACTTGATCACCAGAGCTGCAAGCAAGCGGGAGTGGGTTTGTTTGTTTGTTTTTTCAGTAATTGACGCCACGCCAGCTTAATTGACTGCACACGGCATCCAATTAGTGTGGGAAACCAAAAGAACATCTCTCTCCATTCCTTTTTTCCCTTTTAGTGGTGAGCTCCTCTGAGCCCACAAGACCAAACCGGTCTCTTGCCCTGTTCCCAGGGACTTCAGTCTTGGGCAGCGGACGGCTATCCACCCTACCTGTCTACATCATCTTCTCCATTTGCACTCCTCTCCTGTGTCCTATTTCCCAGGACTGGAAATAGTTCTGGATGCTTAATTCAGCCAATCTGCCTCACCTGGCAAGGCAATAAAGCCAAGCCGGGATGGACCAGGAGTTCCCGTTGCAGCGTAGTCACACTGTTCCAACCAGGCAAGTTCTCCTGGCTACGGGCCCACTCTGGGTAAGTAGTCTTAAGTTCTTCACACAGAGCAAACCAGGTGGCCACACTTTAAATACTGTTGGTGCCAAAGCTAGCAATGGAAGCTCCTCTCAGGATGAGGCTAGCCTGGATCCAAGATCTCCAGCTTCTCAGAAACCTAGTCAATCTAGATTACTGGACAAAAGTGCATGCTACACCTGCCAACCGTGTTTCGTATAAATCTGCATGCATGCTGTCAGCATCAAACTCCCTATCCCTGCAGGAGGAATTGTACATCTCCTAAACCAGTTTGGGCTATAGCAGAATTTAGGCTGGAGCAGCTAGTATGGGACACTTCTGAGTATATTCCAGGGACGGTGAATGATTTGGGCCCATAGGCCGCACAGGGGGCTTTGCTGAGTTTTTGTGGGTCAGGTCAGCACTCCTCCCTTTGCACAAGAACACACTGAAACTCTCTGGCTAGGGACAGAAGTTACACATAAACCAGTTTAAATGACCAGAAATTGGTTTAAACCTGTAACAGAACATAAGTTCAGCACACATAAACCAATTTCAAAATGGCTAAAACTGGTTTAAGATACAACTGGTTGAATGCAGTATCAGACTTAACTGATTTGGGTCAAACAGGCTTATGCAATGTCTGTCCCAGACCCCTTCCTGGCTTAAGTTAAACCAAAGTCCCCCAGCATCCCAGATGCTTTGTAGCCCTTGGCTGGGCTGTCTGCTCCAGAGAACAGAGCTGGCCTTGCCCCATGCTCCCTAGCTGGAGCACTATCACGGCTCTGGCTGCCTCAGGGACTGCAGCATCTGGCACGCTTCCCCCTGTACCAGTCCCCCATAACCCCTCACCACTGGCTGCTCAAGCAGGGATCCCCCTCCCATCTCTCTCCCACAGCAGGAACAATAGAAGGGATCCCCGCTCCCACTCCTCTCCCACACATAGACATCATGAAGAAGCAGGGAGAGGGAGATTGAAAAGCTCAGTATCATCAACAGACAACACACAAGCAGTACTCCCCCACTTGCCTCAGAGTGCTAGTTGGGGATCAAGGTCTGACAACACTACCCACCCCTTGAGCAGCAAGGGGGGAAGCCTGCTGCTTCCCCCTACCCCTCCAGGCTGGGGACATGCAGGCAGGGTGGGGGTTTAAGCCCCTCCCTAATCATAGCATCTTGCCCAGACCTAGCCACCCCTCTCCCCCCCCGCTCATCACTATGGAAGGGAAAGGAGGGCTCCTCTAGTACCCCCTGGCTTCTAACCTAAGCCACTGCAGGCATGTGTGTGCATTTCTGGAATGAAAAGGGAATGTCTATCCACCTCCAAATTGGTTCAAGCTCTGCAGGTTAGACTAACCTGTAAACGCTGAATCAATTCAAGCTCCGGCTTTTTGAATGTCTGTCCCTAACCTCTATGTGGGATGAAGCCAAGGGAGGGTGGGAAGTGGTGTTCAGGAGTGGGATGGGCAGTTAAGGCCAGGATGACAGGGTGGGGTCATGAGGCAGTGACAGCACAGAGCCAGGGCCTGGGGCAGTCCTGATCTGCGCCCTGCATGATCCTGCGACAGGCATTGGTTCTACAGGCAGGGGTGTGCAGGGAATGGATTGTGGCTCTGCCCTGGCCCCAGCCCCATACTCACATTCTCACTGCTCTGTGATCCCAGACCCAGCCCATCCTGTCTGCCTGGCTGTGTGCCCTGCCCATGGAGACCCCAGGATTGCAAGGCACTGACAGCTTTGGGCTGGGGCAGAGCTGTGATGCACTCACCACATGTCCCTGCCCATAGGATCAGCCCCACATCCTCACTGCCCTATGATCCCAGGGTCCCCATGGAGACCAGCTGCGAGTCATGGGGGCAGAACACATGGCTGGGCAATGGGAAGAGACTGTGGGAGGGCAGGGAGCTGCATTCAGGAGGATCTTGGAACAATGACAGCATGGGGCTGGAGCCAAAGCAGTGCCATGATCCATTCCCTGCACACCCTTGCCCACAAACCCACACCCATTGCAGGGGTGTTCAGGCAGTGAATCTCAGCTCTGCTCCAGCCCCAGCCCCACACTGTAACTGGCCAAGGTTCCTGCAGTCTCCCTGGCCTTGCCTACCTGTCTAGGTCCCAGACACTGCCCTCTGCCAACCTGCAGCCTCAACCCAGCCACCCAGCCAAGCACCCTGCCCATGTGAGTCCTGCCCCTGGTGATGGAAGTGGGGTGGATGGGTCAGGGTGCATTTGCGACTAAGACACCTATATTCATTCCTAAGTCTGTTAAGGCATCCAGAAGGATGACTAGTTCTTCAGGCACTAAATAAATACCCTCATTTTTTCAATTAAAACACCTAATCTAACATTCTACATAATTGTTCAGGCTCACAGAGTGGTATGTCCTGAATAGCTTAGGTTCAGGTAAATAATCTTCCTCCAGTAGTTCAGGTAAATAGTCTCCCTCCAGTAATTTAACAGTGCATAGGTTCCTGGTACTTGCTGTTGATACAACCTCTTGGAAAATAAGGACAAAGAAAATTGAGACAGGGAAATTACAATTTTTATTATCTCTATTTTGGAGAAATAGAAAGACACGAGTTTGATAGGGTCTATGTGTTTCGTCAACCTTCAGGAATCTTTTCAGGAAGGGAGAAATGTAAATTACAGGAACATGGAACCTGAAGGGAATGACAGAAGCTAAAAAGATATGATGTCATACATAAACAGAAAATAAACGCTAAGTAAAACTAAGTAGAAAGAATTAAGAACACAAGATTTTTTATTACACAAAACCCTCTGAAATACCTGGATAAGTTTTACATGATAGCTTGTCAGTGTTCTGTTTCTACTTTGTCCTGGGACACTGGAAAAAATAGGCTTTTTTACAAAGACATCATAGGTTTATTTAACTGACCTCTGATGGATTTGAAGAACAAAATTATATTTGTTATTATATTTATTAGTTCATAATATTTAGCCTACTTCCACACCAGTAACATTTTCAGTAGGACAGTCAGATAACTCAGTAACAGGAAGGACATTCAGATCATCTGGCAAAGACATGTTACCACAATCACAGATAATTATAAAGTGGCTCAATTGGCATGTCTGAGATTGTAGCTTGTTTTATTAAGCTTTTCCTGTTTACAGTGGGTTTTCCTGTTTACAGTGACAGTAAATCTACTTTATTTAAATGAGATGGAATTCACTCACCTTTGTAGCCTCTGGAAATTGACAATTCAGACAGTGATTGATTCACATTGAGTACTCCAAATTAACACTATTGCAAATAAGATCATAATACAGCTTTAAATCTTTTTAAAATAATGAATTCACAGTTTTAACTTGATTTGATCCCATTTATGAATTGTTCTGTGTAAGCTAAGAAGACTCCTAATAGCTTACTACCAAAGTTTGACTTAAAGGGCCCCACAGTCTCTCATGTATTAGTGCCCCCATGCTTCAAAACAGTAGCAGGGGCACTTTAAAGCTTGTCAAACAAGCTTTAGTTAAAGCACCCCCACCACCATTTTGAAGCACAGGGATGTTGATACACAAGACGTGGTAGCTGCTGGAACACACTACTTAGCATGTTCCAGCAGACTCAACACTCAGTAATTACAGCATGTCAGAGCAGCCTCCTCACACATCTACAGGTACCCAAAGAATCCAAGCAACAGTAGTATAAATTATGCTATGACCAACACAATTAGTTGTCTCTCTAGTGGTGTGACAAAGAGTCTGGGGTGCTCTGTCACTTTGACAGAGAAGCCACCCAGAAAGAACCCTGCAAGGCAGACAGGGTGCAGTTGGGGCTGGGTTGCCACTGAAATAAGCTAATGAGGTTAATTAGAAGGCACCTGCAAGCAACCTGGGAGAGTCACCTGATCTGAAGGAAGATGTGTCCTGGGAGCACGGGTGTCTGGTGCTTCTTGAGTCAGGTGGGGTACGTGACCCCCCCTGACACCAGTCAGCAACCAGGGCTAGGGCCCTGGTGGCGGAGCCCCTCTCACCATGAAAGTGACAGCACCACTTCCAGTAGTCCCACAGCCACTTCTGGAAGCAGCACGGCCATTTTTGCTAGCAGCCCCGCTCCCCAGCTGGCACTTGCGGGGGGGGCATTGGTGCTCCCACCTGCACCCCTGCCCACCAGCTAAACAGGGGAGTGCAGCCTGGCAGAAGGTGCACGGGCACTCTCGGGGGTGCATGTGCACCCCTGTGCACCTCCTACGCATTGCCCTAGCCTAGGAGAGAAATAAGGCAGGGCCAGAGCCAGGGCAGGCAAACTGGCCATGGAGTCTGAGCACGGAAGAGCTCTCTTTGGTGCCTGTGACTGAGAGGCAAACTGTGAGTGTTGAGCAGCCACCAATCCTCCATACGTTTGCCTAGGTGTATGTGTCAAAGGTCTTGGTGACTAGAACTTTTACCATAGGCAACTGGTAGATGGAGTATGGGGGGGGCACATGCCCCCCCCGAAAGAGCCATCCCTATCAACAACGATGCCAGCAGGGACTGTGGGTGCTCACCAGCTCTGCCCCCAACACTGCCAGAAGCATCTGTTGATGCTCGCCAGCTCCACCCCCACAGCCAGTGCCACCAGTGGCTTCTGCAGGTGTCCCCGCTGACTCAGGGGTCACCAGTCACCCATGCCTCTTACATATACACTGTGGTCCAGAGGATCAACATTGCCTACTATATCTTGTTCTGGAGTATATTCTTTCCTCTCTTCCTAATCTATCCATGGAGATATACTTCAGTCTCATACTCCTGTCCTCTCCTTTCTCCTTAGCTCTCTCTCATGCTTAAGAACGCTGCTATTGCAGAGAAGTTGAGAATAATTTCAACATCCAGGGAACTTCAACAAGCATGTGGGACAAGCCTGCAGTTACTGTCCCAAAAGCTAGCAAGATTTTCCAAGAGAAAAGGGACCCATAAAAATGAGAATGCAATGACAAAAATATGAATGAACATAATCCCCAGTGGGAGACATTTCATATATCTGCTTTGTGTTCATGGAACATTGTGACTGATTCATGGAGTACCAGAGTCTAACTACAAAAGCATTAAAAAAGGTTACAGAAAAAATATGACTAACTGCATATCCCAAGGCTCTGCGTAAGAGTACAGCTAATTTGCTTTGTATTCATTCACCATCACAACATAAATACATGATTAAGAGAGAGAAACAAGGCAGGAAGACACAGATGAAAACAGTGAGCTTGTAAATATCCAGTTTCATCGGGGAGCTCACGTCCAAGAAGAAATCAAGATTTGCTACTCAACCTGAACAAACAACCCTTCTAAAACCATTTCCCTGTATGCAGTACATAGAAAATTATGCCATCTGCAACACAAAAAGCATTTGATTTCTCTGATTTAACACTGTAGTTCAGAAGGTCACTACAGCCATGCTCATAATCTCTGTGTTCAGGCTTTTTCTATCAACATGTATAATTACAGCTGCATGGGTTATTTAGGTCGATCACTCACAGCATAGCAGGAAATTGTTCACAGCATGGTCCACATTTCTCCTTGTTGTTATCATTATTTTCATTCATAGAAACACTTTAATAATCAGCAAAGGAAAAAACTGCCACAAACACTGAGTTATTTTGTCTGGGATCTTGGCATCAAACATCAGTTTTCTATCACAAGCGATATGGTAACATTAACAATAATTGTAATGATAGCAATAATAATACAACAAACTTTAATCAGTCGGAAAGAACATGCTATCTCTTGTATCCTCTCCTTGCCTGTTTTTTTGTGTTCTTTCTCCTCTGTTACATCACATGACTGCATATCTGCTCTCCTGCAACAAGTAACGTACTGAATTATGTTTCTCTTTGAATAGCCTTTCAAAGGGTTCTGTTGATATCGTAAACCATGGAGTGCAATACTTCTTTGGCTTCTTAATACAACCAGTAGTACCAGGTGTTATAATTGCCTTCTACATACCAATCTGGCATGTTTCTGAAATGTTACTGATGAGAACAAATTGGTTGGCTCCCTGGCACCATTTGCTACTTCCATCTACTTCTCATCTATGGCTTTTTTACACCTCCACATCTGATGCCCACTCTCCTTTCCACCTCCTTTCCTGCTGCCATTCTATCCTCTTTCTCTCCCTGCAGCTTCCTGCTGCTTTGCTGGCTCTCACTTCCCCTGTCCTCCTCCGTAGCTGTTGTCTTGCCAGTAAGGAATTAACCCTTTCTGTTTTGGGGCTCCAAGACTAAAACTGTTTCCTGAAAATTCAGTAGAAAAACAGTTTGAACCTTTTTAATCGTAAAGCTGTGGACAACTGTACCTTTAAGCCATTTTAAAAGAGGGAGAACTTGCTGTTCTTATTTGTTATACCTGCCTCTCTCATACCAGTATATGGGTCCTGGCATACTTCACAATTATAGTGTAAATAACACATTAATCACACCATAAATAGTGATATGCTACACCAATTGGTTCCCCACCATATGGTACCCCAATATATAGTGCCTTAGTAAATATTGTAGAACATCTTTATGGTTGGTGCCTTAAATGGAATGTGTTGCATGAAGAGGCTCTCCCTTTCCTGCTCCACTTTCCTGCACCCCTGTCCTTAAATCACTACATGTACAGCTGGGCTGCATATTAGTTTTTAGACCTGGCACTGCCTTGTGCAAGACCTATGTTCAGCTGAGCATCAGGATCAGGCTGCCCTGGGATCCAGGAAAAAGGCAGCCCCAAACAGAAGACAGCTCTGGCCCCAGCAGTTTTCCAATTGTGATCTGAGGAATGTTATAGATGACATCTCAGGAATGTTATGCCATGTGTGGCATGACAGGAGATGTTATGTTTACAAAGGGGTATAAAATCCTTCAGATCCCAACCATGCCATTATTTTAATGTCTGCCAGGGGCCTAAGTAAACTAAGCCTCTATTCTGAAAGATATTTAAAGTTGTAGCACTTTAGCTCTACGTATATAGCAACGTAAGAAGGAAGAGATATAACAGCCATACTGAAATATCTTAAACCTATTTAATACCATTATACCTGTTAAATTCTTCCTTATTCTAAGTCTCAAATAGTCGTAAATTTCTATTTCACTTACAACATGAATTTAAATATATAACTTTAATTTTGTGAAGTTAAATGAGTTTTAAATAATCATCTTTTTTTTTTTAATAAGCTGCAGAATTGCAATGCCTTGCATTTGAAAGCTTGTCTAACTTTCTCCCAACCATGCAGCTGGTCCAATAAAAGATATCACCCACAAAAATCTTTGCCCATATACAATTGTAACGTAGCTGACAAGTAGCATTACTGGGAATTAGAATCCATAGGGGATTAAAATTAAGGCACAGCTTTCTCTTCTGATAGATGGCTGTGACTCATCAAAAAGCATCTTGCCTGACTTGCTGCTTGTGCAAAATACACAGAGAGAGGCAGCTGTGTACAATGGAGTGACAACCTGTCTCCAATCTCTCAGGCCTGATCCTCAAAGGGAAGTTACAAACCACTTGTCACAGACGAGCCTATGAACTTCACTTCATAAACCACACAGATACAGAAACTCATGGACTCAATATAGGCATTGGAATTCTGATAATCTACAACCTGCTGGGCATCTGACTCCCCAGGTACCTCTCCACTTTTACCAGCGCTGCTACATCTCCCCGTCTACCCCGCACCTGAGCCTGTCCCTCACCCCTGACATCTCCATTTCCATTTTCATTGACTGGCTTTCTCACCTGCATTGTATGCCAGCCTCTGGCTTCTTTACTATTGCTTCCATCCAGGAAGAGCACACATCAACTGCAGGTGCTTCCTCTGCCCGATGAAGGGTTTTTCAACCTGAAACCTTGCTAAGATATATTTCTCCAACTATTCCATTGGTCTAATAAAAGACACCAGATAGACCCAAAGAACCTTGTCTGCCAGTGCCATGTCCTTAGACCAGCATGGCTACAACCAACACCCCTAGCACCTGTCCCCAGTCAGCTGACCAGAAAGAGGCAGGGCCTTAGGCACATCTAAGCCCCAGGGCTAGGGCTGGCGGGGACAGCTCTCTGGCAGCTGCTGGAGAAGAAGATCCTGCAGGAAAGGAAAGAAAGGTTCAGTGACAGTTTAGCTGCATGAGATGCTAGTGCTACTGTGCTGCTTACTTACCTGTTGTTATTTCAAGTGGTGGACTGAGCTGAGGCTGTAGGGGAGGAGGAGACCTCATTGGGGTACACTACCATGTCGTGGAGAGGTGCCAGCGCCAGTCAGGGCATGCCTTAACACACACACACAGTCACACGTGTCATGAGTTTTGCTTGTCAGCAGCCTGAGATTCAGTTTCCCAGAAACCCCTGCACCTATCTCCTTGAAACTTGGCAGGCTTTGTGGCCTCACCAGAGTACCATGCCTGCTGTTTTTACCCCCCTGTGCCTTCACACTTACAAGTGACATGAGTTTTGATTTCAAGATTTTGAGGTGCAGTTTCTCAAAAACCTCTGCACCTAACTCCTTGAAACTTGACAGACTTTGTGGCTTCAGCAGAGGCTACCATCTCTGCTATTTTAATTTGAATTGGGCAAGAAATTACAAAATTATAGGCATTTTCATGATTCCCCATCATAGCCTATGGGCAAAACGTCAAAACACATCAAAACAATGAAACAGTTTCAATGAAACAAAATGGAAAAGCCAAAACAAAACACTGTCCCTTCAAAATAGTGAATCAGAAGTCAAAATGAAATGGTGCTGTTTTGTACAGCTCTAGTAACTGTTCCTCTGTTTGCTCTTACTTCATGGTAAGTGAAAGCTAAACCACAAGAACTTAGCTTCTGTTTCACTTGGAGTAAGGTAGCCAGGTAAGAGCTGACAGACAGTTATCAGCTACTCTGCAGTTAGTCACCACTGTCACTGTCTCCTGAAATTTGACAATTTGTCCATGACTTTATACATACCTTTTTGAAGATGTACAAAATAAATAACTTGGTTGAGAAAAGGAGAATATTGCCGAATTCACAATTCAGCCCTTCGAAACTGGACAGCCTTGAAGTCAAACTCAGAAACCTTGGCTCTATTCTCAGCTCTGACCTGAGCCTGCTGACGGACCTAGGGCAAGTCGTTTCACACCTCAGTGTCTCTGTTTCCTCATCTGTAGAAGTCTTAGTGATCCTGTGTTCATTTGTAAAGTACTTTACAGTACTTGAGACGTACTGTTAATAGCATTATAAAAGGTGGTAATTACACTACACTACAGGACTACACTACAGTTTCTACAGCAGTGGAGGCCACCCTTTTTGGTAGGCAGACCAAAAATTAGACCCAAGCCCTCCCTGAGTGCCACTCTGATCCCCTTCCCCTGCCCAATCTAGTGCTCAGCTTTCTGCTCCTTCCCTTGTGCTCTCTGCTTGAACTGCTGCTCTGCTTTCTGCTTCCAGCACTCTTCACCATTGCGCTGCCTATCCCCACCCTAATTTTCTTTGTGCCACACTCGAAGGCTGCCTATGCCACTTTTCACAGTTTGGCCACCCTGTACAGTATGAGAACAACATAAAGCAATTGAAGGGGGTCATTTTGCACTTTAACCAATAATATGAACAGGAAAACAGAAACTGAAGACTTGTTTTCTGCTAAAGAACCAAACACAAAATTCTTCCTTTGAAACAAATGTTCGATAATAAAACAAAAGCTAAATATTGTTTATTCTTAAATTCATGGCAGAAAATATATGAATTAAATTATATCCCAGTTTGAGCAATCTGGTTTACTAGTCAGAATTTACATATTTAAATGAACAAGACTGACATTTTCCTTAACAACCAGCATACTGGTATTGCTTATTTGGGAGTGAAATTCACTTTGTTTCATTAGATGCAACAGGCTTATCACTGAAATATGGTTTCATTGGTTTTATGCTAATCCTCTCTACAGTAGTGAACTTTGCCTTTCAGGGCAGACAACCAACAGAAAGCTCTCCATACTGTTTAAATGACTCTCTGGAACTTTATTACTAAGGCTTCAGCGGTACAGATTTGTCTTTTGTTCAGCCTTGTACATTTCCTTTGTACTGGGCTGAATTTTCCTTAAGGGCTTCATTTTCAATATTTCATATATAATTTTGTATCTATCTCACACATGGAATTTCCATTCTTCCACATACTTAAAATAAAATAAAATAAAATAATTGTTGTATACAAACATCCCATAAGAATCTTATTAGCTGCTTACTTACCATCCAATTATTTGCATATTTTTCTGTACTTGTACATGCAACTGCCAATGCACTTTTTAACAAAAAACAGTATAAAAATCATTCTATCATAAATGATAACGTTGATATAAACATCTCACTCTATGGGATGAACTTCCATAATTCCATAATTGTGTTCTGTCTATTATGCATGCTATAATAAGTTGAATGTGAACTTAAGTCCAAAAAAATGTTTTCCTCAACACTATTCTGTTTAGTTTACATGAAGCATACAAATGAATTTATATTTAAAATCCGAGGTCAGTATTAAACTGCTATTATATCAAACTTTTCCTCTAAAATCCAGTTCAGACTACAATACCTATTAAAGCTGTATTTTACAGCATTTTCTCACTACTCCAAAATGACAATAGAAAATGATGCATAAAAGTAGTGGTGAATTCTTTTCTAGTTCTTTACATAGTGCATGTTATGGCGTGATCTAGTACTTTCACTGCTCACTTTCTATTCTGTAAGTAATGGGTGATTATACATTGTATGGACCTATATTCATTGTTAATTTATCATTTTTCAAAAGTATTTGGAAGGTTGAGCTACTGCTGAAGTTTATTTAACATTACATAATTTTATTTAATTATACATCTCTCCAATCACCACTGTAGGAAAAAGTCATCATGTTCTTATGAAAATAATATATACTACTTGTTTGCTTCCACGATGTGGTAGAGAACCGATTCCTTTCACAGCTCTGTGTTTAGAAGTGCATGCTAAAAGTGCTTTTCTTTTCTTTCCCCATCATGACAGACGTAGTTTATTATATTAGTCTGAAGACAGGCAGAATGCAGGGCAGGGTGGCACTTTAGGATGCGAACAAGTATTTGTGGGACCTGTTTAGGTATAGTCAGCTTTAAATGACTGAAACTTAAACCAGGACTGGCATGTGCAGGTATTCACTGCTCCCAGAAGCCATGTGGGCACCCCAAAGTGAGTGCTTTGAGGGGGAAGAGAAGGGGCCAATGGGACTGGGTGGGGAGGCAAAGTAAGTCATTCAGTGTGGAGGGGGAGAGGCTGGTGGGATGTGGGGACAGCTGGTGGGTACAGCAGGGGCTTCTGGGCAGGGGTGGGCTGACTGGGGGGATAAAAATACCCAAGTCAGGGTCAAGGCAAGGGGAGGGGTCAGAACAGCATAGTCCTGGGGCTGCTGTGAGTGGCTGGGCTTTCCCAGGCCTGGGACTGTGCTATAAACATGTGAAGGTGTTCACTAGACCAGGTTAGTTCACTGTAGAATAGGTTAACACAGGTTGATCTAAAGTTAGTTCACTCTGAGACGAACCAACTTTAGGTTGCATGCATCCTTTCTTGGAAGATTTAAGCCCAAGCCACAATTCTGGTGGGCAAGCTGAGGGACTGCGGCATTGATGAATGCACAGTCACATGGGTGGCAAACTGGCTCCAGGGGCGCACCACCACCTGGTGGTGGACAGGTCAATGTCGACCTGGGAGGGTGTGGGCAGCAGAGTCCCCCAGGACTTGGTCCTTGGGCTGGTGCTGTTCAACATCTTCATTAGCGACATGGACGAGGGTGTGGAAACCACCCTGTTCAAGTTCGCTGATGACACCAAGCTATGGGGTAAAGTGAATACACTGGCAGGCAGGGACCGCATCCAGGCAGACCTGGACAGGTTAGAGAAGTGGGCGGATCTGAACAGGATGCGGTTCAACAAGGACAAGTGCAGGATGCTGCACCTGGGGAGAGGGAACCAGCATTATGGTTATAGATTAGGGGCTGACCCTCTCAGCAGCACAGAGGCAGAGAGGGATCTTGGAGTCAGGATTGACTCCAGGATGAATATGAGTCACCAATGCGATGAAGCAATAGGTAGAGCCAACCGCACCCTGTCGTGCATCAACAGGGGCAACACTAACAGGTCCAGAGAGGTCTTGCTCTCCCTCTATGCGGTGCTGGTCAGGCCACAGCTGGAGTACCGTGTCCAGTTCTGGGCACCACACTTCAAGAAGGACATGGGGAACCTGGAGAGGGTCCAGAGGAGGCCACTCGTATGGTTGAGGGCCTCCATGGCCAGCCCTATGAGGAGAGGCTGAGGGACCTGAATTTCTTCAGTCTCCGCAAGAGGAGACTGAGGGGGGATCTTGTGGCTGCCTACAACTTTATCAGAGGCCACCAGCAGGGACTCAGGGAAAGTCTGTTCACCAGTGCCCCCCTCAGAGTCACCAGGAACAATGACCACAAGCTGAGGGAGGATAGGTTTAGGTTAAATATTAGGAAGAACTAATTCATGGTAAGGGTGGCCAGAGCCTGGAATAGGCTTCCCAGAGAGGTGGTGCTCTCACTTTCCCTGGAGATCTTCAAGAGGAGACTGGATAGGCAGCTGGCTGGGGTCTTATGACCCCTGCCACCCCCCAGTGCTCATTCCTGCCCATGGCAGGGGGGTCAGACTCGATGATCTGTCTAGGTCCCTTCCGACTCACTGATTCTATGATTCTATGCCCTGTGAATGGTTGCACAGGAGAGCATTTAGATCGACCTAACCTTGGTAATGTTTGTACATACCCTTCAAGACTAACTGCATCTCAGTAGGCTCTCACCTAGGAAAGCTTATGCCTCTTTGAATGACTTAGTCTCTAAGGGCGTTTTATACACATTCACCAGGAGTGGGGGACTTTAATCAGAGTGGGTCTGAAAGCCACTCTAATTAAAGCGCCCAGAGCATCACATGTATCAGTGTCCCCACACTGAAAAATGGCATAACTAAAGCTCATCAAACAAGCTTTAGTTAAAGCATCCCCACTGCCATTTTTCAGCATGGAGACACTGATACATGCTGGAGTCTGCTGGAGAATGGTAATTACTTGATTAATCGAGTCTGCTCTGGCACACTGTAATTGCAGAGTATCAGAGCAGCCTTGCAGCACATGGATGGGCACCATAAGGTGCCACCCTGCTCTGCTTTCTACCCTTTCCCTATCAAGTGAATCAATGTCTATTGTTCCTTATTTAACTGGTTCTCAATTTTTTTCTAAGTTGTCATCAGAAAACTATTAAATGGCCAAAAGAAACCTTCAACCCTAAATTCTATAATCCTTTGTAACCATACAGGAATACTATGTGGAATCCAGGTCAGAGAATATCGCTTCATAGAAATACTTGTGCTGCTGTGACAACACCTCACCTCCCCGTGTCCACAGTGTGCTCAGTTTTGCCATAGTGACACTGCAAGGGATTCTGAAGCTGAATCATATCCAGAAGCTCAGCACCATTGGCTAGATGCAGGATGGACATACTAGTATAGCCGTGGAGAGTGGAAGCCACTAACAGGAGCAAAGAGCCTGCTGAGATATAGTGACCTAAAGATGTTGTTGCTTTCTTACCTAGTAGGTGGGGAACCAATGGGGGCACCTACTAACTGATTTTCAAGTTATTTCCTAGTGGTCAAGCAAGGGGTAGTGAGAAATTCAAAACCTCCTGGCCAAAAAGGTGACCTGCCATAGTTTAAAGGCATTAATAAGTAGCAGAAGAGGACTTAAGAAGCAAAGACCAGATTTTTTAAGGTATTTGGGTGCTTTTCTCACATGCAATGAGTTTTCAGTGGAAATGACATGCCTAAGTATCTACAAAAAAATCTATTCCTAAAGAACTACTCTTTTTGGTCTCCAGGGGAGCACATCATCTGTACTGGCCCTGCACCAGCATAGCAGGAAAATAATACTAGTCTGTGACTCAGTATACTACAAACTCCATCATGAAGATGTATAGGTTACTAAAGCACAGGCTAGCACATTCACATTTATATCTATTCAGTTACCAAACATAACTTTAAAATTTTCTTCTAATTCCTGACAATGAAAAGAGCCAGGTGCTTGAAATCCTCATTCCCGGTTAAACAAGAGATTACCTTCACTTTAATTCACAAAACTATTCAATCATTAAATACTTAACAATGTCCATTTCAGAAACATGCAAATTGATAGTCTCATGTGTTCTTAAAATAGAATTCTGATTTTGCCACCTAACATTTTTGACAAATTAAAATACAATGTAAATTAAATATATTTCACAAACTTTCATTCAATGAAATAATGTTGGTATCCATCTTTGTCTAACTTTGTGAAAAGCTTGAAAAGTTACAGTTAGTGCCTCTAATGAACTATTTTTAAATTATTGATTCAATTCATCTCAGGAAGACTAAGCTGATTTGGAAATATTTACTTGCATGTATGGTTTATATCCAGCTCTCAAAATGTACTTCCAAACTACCAAACCCACAACAGCTGTTTCCAGAAACAAGCCTTTCTTATCATTCAGTATCATGCATTAGAGCACATTAGAGTATAGAAGGAATGCCACAAGCAAACCAGGTTACTGAGTTCCCAGGAGATTTGTTTCAATTTACAGTCAAACTGATTTTCAGCCTTAATTCAAACAGACTTTTCTGGCAAAAAAGAGGGTTTTGTTTTTTTCCTTAGATGTAAATAGAAATAAGTAAAAACTAAAATACTGCAATAACAATAATATACTATAAACCCTTTTCTTCTACTCTTGATCCCCTTCCTCTTGAACTCTTTCCAAATCACACTAACACTTCCCTGTCTATTTTCCATTATAAGAAATATTAACAAGAAACCATCTGGGCTAGCATCCCTGCCTTTTTATATTCACAGAGGTTCAAGGCGACCTCTTCCAGAACTGTAAATAAGTCTGAGACATCTTCCTATCTTGTGAAATAATTCATGTTGTGCCCTAGATCATTTAATGAGCCTCTGATATATGATGTAGAGGGTGGGGAATGAACTGATGTTTTACTGTTATACTGTTTATTTCAATGGTGCTTGAAAGAAATTTGCTCAGTTTGGATCATGTTGACTTTCCATACTACAATCATCAGGGAAACCAACTATGGAAGTAATAGTAACTTTCACTGTAGAAAACAGTGTTCTACTGCCTTAAATGTTAATCATGTGATGACATGACATGCTTAAGTGTTGAAAAGACAGCCTCCTTGTGCTAATGCAAAGTGACACAGTGCAAAGGGTACCTATTTTCAGCTGGGAAAATCATTAGTTTATATAATGATCTTTCCAGCTAAAACAGCACAGACAACTGGAATGGCATGAATATGCACGGCTATGAAATGAATAGCATTTCTAGTAAATGGAACTCTGTTAACTTATACCAGCTGAGAATCTGGCTCGTAGTCTTTGAGTTGAATATAAACTGAATATATACCTCTGATTTTCAGTAATATAATAACCACACCAGAAATCTTCTCAGTTCAGGTGCCAAATTTACTACCATTACATTATTTCAGGTTATCCATAACACCTCCATAAAGTAAGCATGGTAAAATGCAGTCTGTACTGTCAGAGTTCATTAGGTAAAGGGAACCCTTATCTTAATAATTTCAGACACACCATTCTGCACTGTTGGGCTGTTCTGTGCTCCACTTAAGTGGCAAGAAGATCAGAAACATCACCATGCAACAAAGACTTGGTCACTTAGTCCCACTTCTCTCTGCTATTTCCCTTTAAGAAACATTTCTAGCACTCAGAAATGGAAAATAATACAATGTAAAAATACTGAGAGCTTCTAGTAAGTGATAAATGTTTAATTAACTATAGAGTTAGAGGCTAACTACAGAACTGAAGGCTAAGAGATTTGAAATAGGTACACTGAAACAACTTTTTCAAGAAAAGTCCTTTTCTTAAATCTGAGATACACCAACTTGAAGATACAAGGATTGTCAGAAACCCATGATAGGAGAAGAGTTATTCAAAGATAATTGCTCCCAAAAGCCAAAGGTCATATCTGCTGAGGCAGGTTCAAGTGAGTAATATCTGGTGATGGAAAGCAGAGAAACTAGAACAAAGCACTGTCCAAAGTGGCAAGATCATCCTTTTACAGAGGAAGTTAATATAGTTTAAGTACATGACTCAACTTTCAGAGTACATAAGAACAGGAACAATCATAAAAGACTTCTCTGACTTTCAGAAATTTTTCACAGTAGCATGGCCTATATAATACTGAAAGCTAAAAGGCCATTTTTGAAAACCTTATTAAAAATTCCCCAGAAATCATTTTCTCAACTTCATTACACTTTTGGTGATTTTACTTTATCTTCCTCTTCTTGGTATAATACTTTAAAATAGAGTACTACACAATATTCCAGAAGCTAGTATGAACATTGTGTAACACGGTAGTACAGCCTCTCTCATCTTTCAAGAAATCCCTCTAATTATTCTGGTTTAACTGGATTATTTTAATAAAACAAGGCCAGTCCTGCAACATAAACCACATTAAAAGAATATTGATGTTGTAACACAAACCTGCAAGAGCAAGGAAATCTATACATAAGGATTAAATAGGCACAGCAGGGCACCATCTTTATCGGTACCTTCCCTAGTGGTGTCTGCATAGTGAAGACTTAATCCTGGGGTATGAACTTCCTTGCTCTTGTGGGTTTATGTCACAACCTTTACATTCTTTCAATGTAGCTTTAGTTGGATGAGTGATCATATTAATTTGTGAGAAATGGATGAAGCAGCCAATGAAAATATTGAATTCAAATGTGTTAACGAAACTAAAAGATATCAAAAAGGAAGAGGAAGTGCCAGACTAATCTCAAGGTCTCCACTACTTGGAAAAATTTGTTTCCAGTTTGCCAGTTTATTAAAACCTGTGAATACTCTATCACTTTCCTTCAGCAAAGAAAAATAGGTTTTAGCTTTATATACACTTCATATAATACAATTCTGCAGCCTAGAATCATAGGTTCCAATTCCAGCTGTCTCAGTTGCATCTGTTTTCAGCCAACGACTGTCTAATGTAAAATGCACAAACCATGCTGCCCAGAGGAGCTCCTTTACCCACCATGTTCTAGAGGTACACTCAGTCCTGACTAGGGTACCAATTTGAAACTGGCCCCTAATTCCTAAATCCTAACTAAGAAAAGACCTAAAACATTGCTTGGGCAACTGACAATCATATGCTGATCTCATCCTGACTATGTATTTCTAAAGCAATTCTTTACCTCAGGTTTGGGGTTTTTTTTATTTCAGCAGCAAGTCTAAGCTTCACACTTCAGCCAGAGCATTTTGTATTGATTTAATTATGTTAACCCCGGAAAATGATTTATAGTCAGTATTGATTACAAAGGAGGAGTGAAATAACATGATCTCGTATAGCTTATGAATGGCTTCTTTGCATTGTTTTTCATGCATGCTTTTATACACAAAAAGATGACATCACTCATCTGTGTTATCGTGTTGTACATTCATCAAAGTACTGATTAGAATCCAGAAGCTCTCAAATTGCAGAAGGATTTAGCCATTTGTAATCAGATACATAAGAGTGAATAAAAGGAAGTATCAGGGCTTTAAAAGGGAATTTGTAACCTTCTTATGTTGGTTATGGCAGAACTTTCTCTGTAAATTTTAAATTGCACCTGGATGTCAATATTAGCAAAGCAGTAAGATGTATATTACAGATGAAGGAAAGTTTTCCAAGCAAGCATGTACTGTATAATTATAGTTTAATACTTGGAAGTAAATTTAGGAGAGATGGCACACAGAAGCAGAGAAAGATACAAGATGCACCATAGGCCAACATTTTGAAATTTTTAATTTTTAAATTTCTGGTGGGAACGATTTCTAGTGGTGATCTTCATTTTCTAGTGTTTTCCCCATTAAAACATCTATCAATATATTAGCAGATTGCTACAACACTACTGAGTTTTTAATTAATTTTTGGTCATGCCATAACTTTCTTGGAAGGCTCTGGGGACAATGAGTTGAGCAGAGTGTAGAACACACAGTGGGCATACCTACATGAGACACTGACTGAGCAGCGGCCAAAAAATACTGCTCAGTAGCACGTCACAACATGTACAGTGCTAAAACGCTACTGCGCAGTATTATTAGGCTACTGTACAGTAGCATCACCTAAAAGGTGTTTGCCAACGCTACTCCACAGTAACTCCTGTTACTGCACGTTTATTTAGTGCTTGCTTATACAAGTACTAAATAAATGCGCAGTAATAACTGTGTAGTAGCATCTTGTGTAAACGTGCCCAATGCTAGCTAACATTTTATACGTTTACAATATATGGACGATTCCCTTTGAAGACACATGGGAGCTGCAAAATACACAGCAATTAGAAATGGGTCAAACTCTTTATTTTACTTTCATCAAAAAAACAAACCTATTTGGATGGTGTGACAGGAGTACCTCTACTAGAGTCTTTCTATTGGTGACTCCCCCTCCTGTTATGGGCCAACTGCCTGCCTACTCGCCTGCCATGCCTTGATCTTAATTGATTAATTAATAGATGAAATTAGCGGGAGGCTGCCCATTGTTTTTGCCCCGGTGCTTCTTCCTGTCAGCTGACTCCCCAGCAGTTTCCCTAGCAACCAGCACCTGTGACACTAGCTGCCCTGGTAACTAGCAGCTGGGCTCCCCACTCACTGCTAGGGATCTTTCCCTGGCTGTTCCTGTTCTAAGGAGCAGGGCACCTGCATGCTCTGCGACAGATGGATTATTTATCGCCCTTTGGCCAATCTGAGTCTCTTATCTTCAAAAAATGTCAATAAATCATTGTTACACTTGATTATCCAAACGCTAAACATATTGGAAAGAAAGTTTATATTTTCAAGTCAAAAAACCTGTATCATGAACCTCCAGGCTCTAACAAATCCAGGTGGAACACACCTCCTAATTTTCATTATCACATTAAGTTTAAGCCTGTTAGACTATGCATGTTGTTTCCAGAGTATCAACAAAATAAAGATTTCTTTAATTGATAAGCAATGGTACTTACTTTTCTAATCCCTTAGCTAAGATTGTCTGGGGGAGAGAAAGGGTATTATTTATTTCTTTTTGCTGCCATTCAATAAACAATCGTGCCCCTGATCTTCTCCAGTTTAAATAAGCAGCTCCTGATACAAGATTCAAGCAGAATGACAAAGACAGCATTGAGCATTGCCCCAGTTTTCATTTTACTTTGGAACCTAACAGAAACCAATTCAGCAATACAAAACAGCTTCAGTCCATTCAAAACTGCATTCAGCTTCAACATCTTTCCCAAGACTCCTGAGTAATAAACTAGGTGACTAGTCTTTCACCTGCAATATGCATCTTGCTGTTTTGTTAAGATTGACAGTCAGGTGCCATTTTAGATTTACAGAGAAAGTTATTACAGAACCTGAACAAGAAGGTCACAAACTCCCTTAAAAAAGCCCTGATACTTTCTTTCATTCACTCATATAGATCTGATTACAAACTACTAACTCCTGCAAATGGCAACTGACAAAATGCAGTAAAGCTATAGTTACCCTTCCTTTCCCCCTATCCAGAACCCAGTATGGCCCCTACCTGGAACTGTGAAGGTAGGTGGTTGTAGACCAGGTTACATTGGCTCTGTATCAGTAAAGAACCTACAGGAGTGATTCAGAAGAAATGGAAATGAATAAGGGCCCTGACTTATTATTTTAGAAAACAATCTTTTTACAGCATTTTAGAAAGAGAAAGAATATTAAAGAGATAAGGATTCAAGACATAAGCATTCAAGATTCTAAGCCCAAGCAGGCTTGAGCACACAAAATACATGCATGCTGGCACAACAGGTTGCTGAATGCACAGGGCATGCACTTGCACACTCAAAATGCACCACTGCCCATTCAGACAATTCCCAGGGATTCGTAAAGTTACGTGTGGAACCTGAATAGTTTGTGAACGTGTTTACTTGTCTATATGTGCATTAACTTTGGGAGAGAAACCATCATTTGTTTATCTGTGAAGAGTTGGTCTACTTTGTAGAGCACCCTTCAATTACTTCAGGTCAGAGAATATAGGCATTTTTAGTTCCAGAGCAGCCAGACTTAAAGGGAGACTTCTATACTCTTTTTACTTTTTTGCTGCAAAATTCAGCTGTTGGAATTCATAGGTGGTTCAACAACATTCTTGTTTATTTGTTTGAGATGCATGGTTTTTTACTCATTATTCTGCTTTCTACCTTGACTTACGCTCATTGACATTTCATTGGCTTTGACGGAGCTACTTCGAGTGTATAAAACTTGAGGATCTCTCATAGCCTAGGTATAGACATTCAAAAAGCCTCAGGTAGAATTGATCTAAGTTACACCTTTATTATATTAAATACATCTGTATTATACATCTAATATACAACTTTCCTTCATCTGTAATATACATCTAAGACCAGCCAATAAAGCACTGATATTTCCCATGGAAGCAGAAAAGGATGCAAACAAATTACAAGTATAAGAGATCAGCTTCTAATTGCCATGATGATTATGAAGACTACCAAAACCAGAAAAATAACCCTCAGGTTATCGATAGACTACCAGAGGCTTCTCTACATCATGGCAGCAGTTTGTTTCAGCCAGGATAGGCTGGAACATACCCTAATCACCCACATCAACAGACACACTCCAAAACCAGGAGTTCACTGGTGAAGGAGTTCTGGATTTGCTTTCAGTAGGTACTCAAGGACACCTGAGACAAAAGGGTCAGAACCACCCTCAGAGGAGTGCCCCAACCAGCCTCACTATCCAAATTATGACTTTGGAACATTTCTGTGGGAGCAAGCTTGCAGGGCATGGGTGGGGTATGCTCAGGCCATGCTGCCAACACAGTGTAGACAAGTTCAGAAAACTTTTGATCAGTCCCACATTCATGGGAACAAGAAACAATGAGAATGTAGTGGTAGGCAACCTTCAATTCTTCTGGATCATGGTATATGCATGAGAGATCACCAGGACCTTCAACACATACACCTAAGCAGGAGTATGGAGGAGTAGAGGTTTCTCAGGTCTTTCATCCCTGCTTTAGACAATTGAGACAGGATCCAAAGGCCTGACCAAAGCTGCATCCAAACACCAAGTCTGGATGTTTGGTATGTCAATGGCTGTAGTTATATACATGTCTGGGAATCAAACCCAGATCTCTCACATGGCAGATAAGGATTCTACCACTGAAGCACAACAATGGGTTAATGAGAATGTGTGTCACTTCATAAAATACCACTACATTTACAGACTTACTTATGACCAGGAATCCTTGTTCTCCATGATAAAAAACTGCAAATTCCCTGCTAAAAAACCCCAAATCCAAAATTAAAGGCTTCCCACAACCCCCCACAGCCCTGCTGTTAAGTAAGTTATGACTAGGTAGAAGACAGACTCATTCAGGGGTTTAACTAGCCATTGTTGTGTCTGCCATAGAATCTTACAAGGGGAGTATTTGTTGCCTCTGCTTTTCATAATTTTCTTTTTATCCACTCTTTTGTGACTAAGCTTCACCTTGCAAAAGGTTACTATTAGCAAATCTAAGGCTTCAGGTATTCAAAAGACATTTCCCATATTACAATAACGCTTTGCCCGCTAGGGGAATGGTTAATCCTGAGCTCAAGGTGAAAGACTGTCAACTCGCAGACAGTGACACAAGGTCACGAAATAACCCTATAAATTAAATATACCACCTTGAACTTTTACAATGTCTTTCAATTAAAGGTATACAGCCAAGAATATCCAAGACTTCTATATTCCATTGCCATGCTGTAACAACTAAATTGTATTTTCTTTCTGTTTAATTTGGATTAACATGAGCCTCAAATGTATTCTCTCTTCTAAGAGTAATTACTTTGATCGAGCATGACATTCAAAAAAATAAAATAGTATTTTTGACTTCTTCAGTACAATGAATTAACAGAAAAGCTAGCAATACAATCCAAACATTCCAGTTCCCTGTTCCAAGCAATAAACACACCGTCTCCCCACAATCTAAGCACAAAAAATATTTTTTTACTTTCAATTCTGGTTGTTAATCCTTTCCCAAATACTATCATCCATAGTATAACATTTATAAATTATGCTATATCTTTGTGAAATGAATTTTGAGACTATAAACCTAGGAGGAAATATCCTTAGGCTTTTGAGAACTATTGAGGGAAATCACGAAAATATTCAACATTTGCTATGGATACACGTAAGGTCTTCCAAGAAAACAAAGAGCTGTTTGTTCTACTAGAATTATGATAATTATATATTCATATATAATCTAAAAGAAATGATTAATCAGACCTTATAAAAGAACTGAAGAACAATAAGTGAGCACTTCTTATGGAAGTCAGTGTGGGGTTGGGGTTTTTTTGCAACCTTTACTTGGTATTTTTTGGCTGATGCTGTTCAACAGACTCACTGAGTCATTAAATTCTTAATGCCAATAAAAGTCATCTACTATTCCTGGCACTATCTGATTCTGTATGTACATTTATTCCTCTTTGAACTCATGTTATAAAAATCAGCAGCAATGGAACATACCAGTGCTGTCCTTTGGTGTGAAAATACTAAACCCTGGTTCATCAATTAAATGTATCGGTGATACCATTAATATATAGAATCACTATGAGGTTTGCTCATGCAGTGTTTTACCTTAAGATGAACTGATACTAAGTAAAATGATAAATTGTTATAAGGAAGGTCTAAGCTAGTTGTATCTCAGAAATCCCAGTTACAAGTATCAATGTATTGTGTACTAGGCACCTTAAGCTTACTCTCCCTTATCTTATGGAATAAGGCTTGTGTCCAAAAACCCCAACCTGAGAATCAGAGGACTATAAAAGTCATTTAAAGCCATGATGAACCCTTACCCAGACCTCCATCTGGAAATCTATTACGTGTCTTGCATCAAATGTCTCCTGTATTGCATAATTCTGACACCAGCTATTAACTGATCCATTAAATTGACACTGAATAATGATACTTATTGTTGCTTACCACTTTGCATGCCCTCACTTGGCCATCTGTGGTATACCAAGGGAAATACCTCTCCAGAAAGGAGCATGAACAATTTGCAAAATTCATAGTGATCTGGTAATTTTTTAGGAAATCAGTGCCTGAAAATATCACAAAGAGAATCATGAAATATCTTTATTGAAAAGAAGAGAGGAATAACCATAGTTGACCATTCCAGTAGTCCGGGGTGCTCAACTCCCAGCCTGTGGGCCACATCCAGCCTGCCAGTGTGATATCATCCAACCCACTGGGCTACCCTTGGGTCTGGAAGTTTGGCAGCAGGGAAGTGGTGGCACCACTCCCCTACTGCCAAATATTCAGGCCTGTGCAAACCCCAGGCCTAGTGTGCTGGATAAGATACCCAATTCCAGGGCACACGGCCAGGCAGGGGCTATGCTGGACCCCATGGCCCAATCTCAGCATGGACAGCAAATTATTTTGGAGGACAGTGCTGAGCCCTTAGGATCTAATGGGGCTGAGTTCCTTTCCCCAGCCCAAATCTAGTGCTGGGGAAGGGAACTGAGTGATTGGGCTCAGTTCCCTTCCTCAGCTCACCAGTCCCAGGCAGCAGCACCCGGCTTTCCTCCCTCATCTGGCAGGCAGATCAGGGGCCTGCAGCCCTCCCCATCTGCCTGCCAGATGAGAGGCTGTTTCGAGCTTGCCCATTATAGCATATGAGTAAAACGTCGAAACAGTGTCAAAACAACCTCACTGTTTCAACAAAACGAAACAGAACAGCAGTTTTGAATCAAAATGAAATTCGAAATGAAACACTGTTCCATCAAAACCTTGAAACTCAAGTTGAAACAGAACGGTGCTGTTTCACACAGCCCTTATGCATTTATGGAGAATAATCAGACCCCTTCTCAGCCTTTGATCTGCCAGGCTAAACAATCCAAGCTGTTCTGGTTTCTTTGCATAAGGTAGCTCTCTGCTTCACTGATGAGCCTTCCTCTTCACCTGTTCCAGTTTGAATTCATCCTTCCTGAACATGAATACACATTGTTCAAACTAAACACAAATTCCAGATACTGTGATCTCTCTGGCAGCAAGTTTCACAAGTTGGCTGTATGTTCTGTGTGCATGTATTTCCTTTTACAGCTTTAAATTTCATACTTCCCATTGTTCTTTGCATGAGAAAAATAAAATGTGATGTAAAGGAGGAATAGAATTGTTTTCTGTAACACATACTTTCTCAATTAAGAAAGACCCACAAATTTTACCATGGGTAACATGATGTGATTCTGCATAACTAAGATGACCCTAGCTCATATTTTGGCAATTTCTCTCTCTGCACAGCAAAGAAAAAAACCATGGGGAAAAAAGATGTTATTCAGATTTCAGTTGTGGAGTTCAGGGTTTTGGTCAAATATTTGTTGTTCCCTAACAAAGAACCAAATGGTTTGCTTGTGCTATAATGGAAGGTGCCTCACACAGCTTGCAGAGGTATGCAAGAGGCTTTCCCACCTGTTGTGACTATTCAAGGTCTCTGGACAATAGCAATTGAATGAAAGAGGTGCCTTTTGTATGAGAATACAGGGTAGATGAGGGGTCATGGACTGCAGGGATGGTATGGACTGTGAGTGACTGTAGCTTATGTCAGGTTTTTATTGCTATGTTACATACCATATGCACTCAAATCCAAGTCAACCCTGACTTTAAGACAACCCCCAATAATTAGATTCTATATATGGAAAATGTATAAATTTGTTATAATTTTCTGGGGATAGAATCTTAGTTTTGGAGGGCTGCATTGAATTCATCCTCCCCTATGGCTACAACAGAGAAAGCAATGGCAGAGAGGGGTGGCGGGGGGGGGTGGTCAGGTGGCTGGAGGAAGGTCATGCAGTCTCTTGCCCTCTCTCCCACCCCCCAACGTCCCCTACAGCCTTCCTGCTCCCCTTGCTACCCAGCCCCAGCTCCCCACAGCCTGTGCCCCTCCTCTGCACTCTCCCCAGTCTCTGTCTCTCCCCCCACCCCACTGCCAGATGATGCTCAGGCTCTATTCCCTGCCTAGAGCCCAGTACATGGAAACACAGCCTCTGCTGGCCATGCAGCACTGTTCGCATTGATGTCTGGCTGGGCACACAGTGTTACCACTGCTGATTGGCCAGGCAGGGGATACAGTTTCCATGTGCTCCATGCCCAGGAGGGAATCAAGCCTGAGCCAGAGCCAAGCTGTGCCTGACAGTAAGAAGGGAGCAGGGGACAGAAGGGGAAGGCAGAAGCTCCAGAAGGCAAGGGGAGGCAGGGGAGGAGCCTGCTATGGATCTGACTCAGGCGCCAACCCTGCCCTCCCCATCCCCCTTCTGCTTTGTACATGAATCTAAGACATGGGCCTTTTTCCCCATGCTGACTGGGGACTCATCTTAGATTTGAGTAAATGCAGTAATATTTCAATAAAAGTACTTCCTTTTATGGCTTAATAAGCAACATAGCAGTCTCTGCATTCTGGATTATACAAAGGCTGGTCTCTCCTCTTGCCATTTCCATTTGAAAGAGAAGGGCGTTAAAAGAGGTTGAGGGAAAAGAAGGAAGAACAGCACTGTATTTGGGAAAACAACCTGTTCCATTCTAACTCAAGAAAAGCTCTCTGGTACTCCTTCATTAAGGGCATAGGCCAATTAGGTCCCCTATTCAAGCCTGCAGATTAGTTCCACCAACCTAAGCCATGTCTAATAAAAGGGTGTTAGTGCAAACTCACAAAGGCTTTGCATTTTGGAATAAGCCACTCTTATGGTTTCTGGAACAAGAAGACATTCTCCAGTAAATTCACTCCCCAGCATTTATTTTCCAAACCTTATATTTAAATGTTTATATTTTACATACATTGCACTTATAATCCACTCTGGATCTAAACAACAGATTTTGGGGAGGGGCAAGATAGTTATCATAGTTGGCAACTTGTAAAGAAGTATTTGGTGACCACATAGAACTATTTAATCTCACTAAAACATTGGCTTGAAGAAGAAACAACTACATTTCAGTAACTGGCACAGCTTATAATACTTAGATTGAAGTGGAAGTGCGATGGCACTATTTTTGTTTATTCTTAAGTGCATCTCTAGCCAACTACTGTAAGAGAAAACACAGTGGGTCAACTCAGCATCTGTAAAGTCAATATAATTCACAAAGAAAAAAGTTTTCTGCTTAACCTTTTTTTTTTTTACACAATGGACTGTGTCAGCCTGCTGCAAGAAACAGTAAACTTTAGCGAATTCTGTTCAGGTACCAGAAGAAATCATTGTAGCTCAAATAATTTTAAACTTCAGCCATCTCATAGAAATATTTTCATGCATTGAATGGTGACTAGGAATTGTATGGCTCAAATCCTTTACTAGATCAACACTGATGCTGGGTATAAATATGCCCTCACCCTGGCTGTCCCCTGTCTTGCTAGGCAGGGCAGTCCCATTGGACTGATGAAAGACAGATGCGAAGTACCCATTAAGCAGATTGGCCTTTTCCTGGGTGTCGGTTACCAGCTGTCCCATTTGGTTCCCTGTTACCCCTGATTTTTTTCTGACTCCCTACATATCTGAAAAAGGACTTTTTGTTATCTTTGATATGTGAAGCCAGATGGAGCTCCGTTGCAGCCTTGACTTTCCTGATCCACTCCCTGCAGGTACAGACCAGTGCTGAGTACTCCTCGTTGGTAGTAATTCCAGCCTTTCATCCTTTATAAGTCTCTCTTTTGAGGCATAGGTGGTCCTCAAGTTCCCTGCTGAGCCAAGGGGGTTGCTGTGTCCTTTTGCTACCCTTCCTCCGAGATGGGATGGCCATCCCTTGTGCTGTCAGGATCATTCCCTTGAGGAGTAACCACTCCTCTTGGAGTCTTCTTCCTGTCGAGTCTTGGTCCCTTAGGGCCTTGACAATGAGCCTCCTGAGCTTGTCAGCCTTCCTGAAGTTGAGGACTTCTGTATTGCTGACTGACTTCCCAGCTTTGTGATGGATAGTACAGGTGATCAGCTCATGGTCACTATCACCCAGCTTTCCATTGATTCTTAGGTCACTGACTAGGTCATCCCCTTTAGCCTGCACCAGGTCTGCCAACACTTTATATCTTGTCAGCCCACAGACTGCATGAGACAGGTAGAGCTCATCCATGCATGTGAGGCAGCTATGCGACCAAATGGATTTGGCCAAGTGCGCTTCCCATGAAATGTCCTGGTAGTTAAAGTCTCCCATGACCACCATGCACTGATAGCATGCCACCTCAGCCAGTTTCCTGGAAAATTCATAGAATCATAGAAGTAGGGTCGGAAGGAGAGAGGAAAAACTGAGTTCAAATGACTCCAGCCAGGTAGGCATCAAGCCCCTTCTTAAAGACCCCCAGGGTAGGAGCCAGCACCACTTCCCTTGGAAGTTGGTTCCAGATCCTATCTGCCCTAACTGTGAGGTAGTTCTTACGGATGTCTAATCTAAACCTACTCTCCAACAACTTACGGCCGTTATTCCTTGTTATGCCAGGGGGCGCTAGGAGAAACAAGGTCCCTCCCAAACCCTTCTGGTCCCCGCTAGTGAGTTAATAGACGGTCACCAGGTCCCCCCTCAGCCTTCTCTTGTGAAGGCTGAACAGGTTCAGGTCCTGCAGTCAGTCTCTCATTGTAGGGTCTGCCCTGTTGGCCCTCCTCTGGACCCTCTCAATGCTGTCTACATCCCTCCTGAAGTGGGGCGCACAGAACTGGACACAGTATTCCAGCTGTGGCCTGACCAGTGCCGCATAGAGGGGGAGGATCACTTCCTTGTCCCTGCTAGAGATACACCTGTGGATGCACGACAAGGTCCAGTTAGCCCTGGCAACCGTGACCTCCCATTGTCGGCCCATGTTCATCTTGGAGTCAATAATGACTCCAAGATCCCTTTCTGCCTCCGTGCTCTAAAGAAAGGAGTTTCCCATCTTATAAGTGTGCTGCTGGTTACTACTGCCCAAGTGCAGCACCCTGCACTTGTCAGTAGTGAAATGCATCCTGTTTTTGTTAGCCCACCTCTGCAACCTATCCAGGTCTTGCTGCAGTCTTTCCCTCCCTACTAGCGTGCTCACCTCACCCCAAATTTTGGTATCATCAGCAAATTTAAACAGGTTGCTTTTCACCTCATTGTCCAAATCACTGATAAAGAAATTGAACAGCACGGGCCCAAGGACCAAGCCATGGGGGACTCCGCTGCCCACTTCTCCCCAGGTTGAATATGACCCGTCCACCCTCTGAGTACGACCCTTCAGCCAATCTGCAATCCATCTGACTGTGTAGGCATCAATTCCACAGTCGCCTAGTTTTTTAATGAGGATGAGGTAGGAGATGGTGTCAAAGGCCTTGCTGAAGTCCAGAAAGACTACATCCATGGCAACACCTGCATCCAATGCTTTTGTGACCTGATCGTAAAAGGCAATCAGGTTGGTCTGACATGACCTGCCCCTAATGAAACCATGCTGGTTGCCCTCGAGCATCATCCCTGAAGCTGACCCATCGCAAATGTGCTCCTTGATGATCTCAAAGAGTTTCCCTAGGATTGAGGTAAGACTGCCGGGCCTATAGTTGCCTGGATCCTCCCTCCTCCCTTTTTTAAAGATGGGGACCATGTTGGCTATCTTCCAATCATCTGGCACCTGGCCTGAGCACCATGAGCACTCGTAAAGCCATGCCAAAGGCCCTGCAATAACGCCTGCTAGGTTGCTCAACACCCTGAGGTGGAGAGCATCTGGACCCGCTGATTTGAATATGTCCAGCCCCTCCAGAAGCACTCTAACCTGGTCCTCCTCAGCCTGAGGTCTGGAGGTGTTCCCCTCAAGTCCGTCTTGCATCACGGTGGGGAAGTCCCAGTCCCTGCCCAAGAAAACGGAGGTGAAGAATTGGTTAAAGAGGTCTGCTTTCTCCTCTGGTGTAACCACCAGATTGCCCAGAGACTCTTATAGGGGCCCCACATTTCCCAGTGCTTTCTTCATCCTCCCTATATATTTCCTGGTCCAGCTCATGTTCCTGGTTAGGTCTGTAGTAGACTCCTACCATGATGTCCCCTGAGCCACGTTCCCCACATATTTTAACCCAGAGAGACTCCAGTCATCCTTCCTGGGTGTCAATTTCAATTAGCAGGGATGTGTAGCTGTCCTTGACATAGAGAGCTCACCCCTTTTATCTGTACTATCTCACCTGTCCAGGGTATAGCCATCTGTACCTGTGGCCCAGTCATAGGTGGAGTCCCACCAGGTCTCCGTTATCCCTATGAGGTTATAGTCATTCTTGTTTAGCAGGAGGACCAGTTCCTCCCGTTTATTCTCCAGCTCCTGGCATTGATATACAGGCAGGTAAGTGTCCCATTGGGGGCCTCTGCCTTCCCTACAGATTGTTTCAGGGCTAGGGTAGGGGTGGGTACCCTTAAGTGCCTTATCCTGCTGGATTTACAAAAGTTGCCCAGTAGGCTTGCAGTGGCAGTAATCCCCCCAACCCCCAGTGGGCTTAGTTTAAAGCCCAGCTGAGCAGGTCAATCAGGCTGGCTGAGAAGAGCCTCCTCCCCAGCAGAGTGAGGTGGAGGCCATTTCTCCCCAGCAGACCACTGCTTCTCTCACCAAAGTGCAGACTGTGATCTTGGAAGCCAACGCCTTCACAATGATACCAGGGCCACACGCTTTGGTTAACTACCTTGACCCGTCTCTCCCTCCTCAGCCCATGACCCACAACCAGGAGGAGCAAGGAAAAGACCACCTGTACCCCCAACACCCTAAGCCCCACTCCCAGAGCCCTGTAGTCTCTCATGACCTGGCTTGGATTGCTCCAAGCTGTGTCATTCATCTCCACATGAGAAGCATAGAGTAGTGGTCAGAGGGCCAGATAATCTTTGGGATACTCTCTGCTATGTCCCAGATGCAGGCCCCTGGGAAGTAGCAGACCTCCCAGGCTAAGGGTCAGGGTGGCAGATTACCCCCTCAGTCCCCCCCAGGAGGGATTCTCCCATGACAACTACTCTGTGTTTCATCTCAGGGAGAGTAGGGGTGGGTGATCCTCCCTTGCCTGCAGGATCTGGCATCTCTGCAGGCTCAACTGGAGCTGCAAGAGGTTTGAACCTGTTGAAAAGCCCCAGAGGGGAGGGGACCTTGGTGCAGCAGGCCTTGGGGCCCTTGACCACCTTGGTCCATCCCTATGAATGTACAGTATGGGAGATCCCCGAGTCCTCACTTGTCCTGGAAGGTGACCTTGGTCTACCCTCTGCCTCCAGGGGGTAAAGGGCCTGGCAGTAGGAGTCTATCTCCCGCTCACCATCCCTGATGGCACACAGTCTCTGGACTGCGACCTGGAGCTCCTCTATTTGGTGCCCCAGGGACTCCAAAGGGGAGAGCCTTGCAAGGGGAGGTGGCTATGCTCCCAGTCCCAGGAGCCTGGAAACGTGCCAGGCAGCCCCCACAGCCAAGAGCCAGAGGCTACATCTGTGTTGAGTCCAGATCCATGGGTTCCATCTGGGTGGAGGCCTCTGATGTGCCAGAGGAGGAGGCCGCAGATTCCAAGGGGACCCTTGGAGCAGCGTGTGCTCATCTGCATCGTGCCACTAGTAGGCCAGATGGGACTACCCTCCCTAGGAATCACTGGCAGGGCCTCGGGCCCTCCCACTGACCCTCCTGCACAAACTTCCATGCTAACTCATGCACCAGGCCCAGAAGCATGCCTGTTTGTACATCTTGTTCACAAGGCTCCCATCGTGTGGCTCCCTGGGGGGCTGGGCCAAGTAGGAGCTGGGCGGGGCAGGGTGGGGCAGAGTGGGGTGAGATCTTCCACCCCACTCAGCTGCCCTGCAGCTGGGCTATATCCCTCCCACCATGGACCCTGCTTACCTCCAGCTGTGCTGGGGGTCAGCAAGGTGCTCTGCGGCTGCTGAGGGTCGCTAGGGGGCTTTGGGGTGTGGGGAACGACAGGCTTGCACCCGTGCATCTCTCACCACTCTCGGAGCCTGAATGAGGCTTTTTTCCTTTTTTATTATTATTAAATAGTAAATTAAATCTCAGTAATCATTCCCAAAAAACACTGTGGTGATCAACTGAAGTTGTGCATACACTTGGCCTAGTGGGTAATTGAGGATTATAAAACAGATTATGCAAATCTAATCCTTCTCCATCCAGTCCACCCTCAGTTTTTTCCCAAGTGAAAGTATTAGGCAAACTTAAACCAAATTAATTGTTTAGGAACAACCCAATCAACACATTTTAGCAAATTTATTTCTTGTCAAATTTCACCTGCCTCTGATTATAACACATACTTCCCCCATCCCTCTACAGGGTACTTTTATGTATTATCAAGATGAATAACTCTCAGTGGAACAGAAGCATGGCTTTTTTTAATAGTGTGATTTGACAGTGGCCTGATGTAATGTTACATCTCACCATACAATTTTATGAGGATTCCAATCTGTGCCAAGAACATATGGTGATTTTATATAGAGAAATAGCAGCATGAGTAGCTGTAGTTGCTTCAGTATAGTTAGTTGTCTCTCCTTCCTGAACAATATCAGGTGCTGACGCATCAAACCTGACTGACTCTAACCATACAGGTGCCCCAAGACAGAAACTTGGTAGTATGTTGCACTGACAGCAGAACTACAGATAGCATTTATAAAAATAATTAACAGCACAGAAAATTCTTAGCCACTGGAGGGGAAAGAAATCTTCAAATTATTCTTTTGAAATCTGCCAATGGGGAACTGCTTTTCTAACTACCTGTATATAATTACATTCGTTTTATTCTGATTATGATTGCAAAATAATTTGCTTAGCAGGGTAACTATGCATAAACCCGTATCCACATACAAAGTGCACATTAGACCTGTATTAAGAGGTTTTGTGGCAGATCTGAGGGCCTGGATATCCAGCACAATCTATCCAGTAGATGGGGCATAGGGTTGAAGTCTGTTACAGAAGGAATTCCCTGAGTCAGTAGGGGTGCTCAACCCCCAGTCCAATGGCCAGATCCAGCCTATAGAGATATGTCATTGAGCCATCAAGGCTCCCCACAGGTTGGAGATAGGAAAGCAGTGGCAGGTCCCATTGCCAAATTTCCAGACCCATGGGGATCCCTACAGTCTGGGTAGAGTGGCCCTGCACACTAGATTGGGTGCACAGGGCCTGTTCTAAGTGTGCATGGCCCATTATGAGCAGAGGTGGCATGGGGCCAATCCAGGTGCACAAAGGCTAGGTGGAGGCCCAATCCAGACATGGGGCCATGGAAAGGCAGCATAGGGCCTGATTCAGCCCACAGACTGGCCCCACACCACTCCTCCAGCCCATAGGACCCAAGGGTTGAACACTAGTGCTCTGGGGATCTGTAAAGGAATAGCTATGGCCCTTCTTCCCCAGCTCTTTCCAGGCAATTGTCTCTCTGTAGGAAACGGGTCACAAAGTCCTCCACCATTATGACATGACTCTTATGCTTTATTTTTGCACTGGTTTATGGAAAGAGGTTTCCTCCTTCTATCCTCCCCACCACAGCACAATGGCAGATCTCAGTCTTGCACTAAGTCTATATCTACACTGCTTCTCTGATGAGTCAGGGACCACCACAAAGGAAAGCAAACACACCCATTTGTTCAAATTCTACTCAGGCCAAAGCCAGTGCAAATGGCTTAGAGTGGTCATGAATATACTCTGCCCCTGGTCTTGGGTTTCCTAGTCATAAGAGAGGGCATGCTTATTTTCTTAGCAGCCCCCAGCTCTTCAGGGAGCCATGCAGCAGTGAAAATTTGACCTAAGAGTCTTGCAAATTAGTGTTTTCCACTGTTTCGCAGTCTTCCTTCAATTAATTTCAGATTTCACAGCAATTTTAATGTAAAGCAAAACTTATGGTAAAATTCAATGCAAACAAAGTTCCACTTTCAATAGCACTCTTAAGTATTGATGTAATTCAATTGTAGATATCCAACAGGCATTTATCCTGATACATCCATTTCTAAAAGGTAAGCCTACGTGAAGATAAGGTAATTTAATTTATTTTACTTTTTTAACCTGATCCAATTAACTGGAAAATAGTACCAGGATGTAACTTGGTCTTTCTTTAGGACTGATAAAAGCAAAGAAATAATTTCAAGGGAAGACACTATTTAATGGCCAAAAAGGTATTCTTTCTCTAAATATCCTTTAATAAGCACAAGGTAAATGCTTCTTATTTTATTTCCAATGCACCTGGTTTACAATAGATCTCCTCAGCTGATTCAAACTATAGTATACAAAAAGAAGTATAAAAAATACATATTTATTATTTACAGTATTGTAGCACTTGGGAACCCCATTCAGGAGTCAGGACTCTGTTCAGGTAGTTGTAGATGCTGCAAAGATCTTACAATCCAATTTTAAAACAAGAAATGAGATGGGTACCAGCAGAGTGGGGAGCAAATGGGAAACAGTGAGATAGTACTTGTTGCTGTGATGGATAGTGGCTTGCACAGCCTGCAGTTGTCAAGACAGAGGGGGGGTTTTTAAGGAAGTTTTTGAAGGAAAACAATGAAATGGCTTTGCAGATATGTATAGAGAGCTCCTCCCAATTGTGACGGGTTGTTCAGTAGAAAGCACAAAAGTACCTGTTTGAATATATGACAAGTGGGGAATGGAAGTCAATGGCTACATGTACATGCCACAGGGGTTTACTTCAGTTTAATTCTCTCTAAATTGAAGCAGTGGGTTTTTAAAAACATTGCTTCAATTTAGGGTGAAGTAAACTGAAGTAAACCCCCATGGCATATACACAAGGGTCGGGCCCGATCATTACCTGCCTCTCTGGTGGTGGGGAGTGGGGGGGCAGGGTGAGCTGCAAGTGGGCTGAGTGGTCCGTGAGCTGTGGGGGGACAATAGTGCTTTCCTCCGCCACAGCCATGGCACTCCCCAGGCAGAACCTGCCCACAGGCACCCGGCCCAGGTGGTCCCGGGGGGCAGAGCAGCTGCAGAGAGAAGCACCAGGCCCTCAGGCAGGCAGGCAGTCTCCAAAGGTGTAACCAGCAGAGTTGGTGCCATGGGCAAACTTTGCAGGAGAACGAGGTGTCGTGCAAGTGGGGGGTGCATCAGTGTCATGGCATAGCCCGCGGCAGCAGCCTGCCCTCACCCCCTGCACAGATCTGGGGAGCACACACTTCTCCCACACTTGCTCAGGAGTGCACACCATGGCAGGAGCTGCCTGCCTTCATCCCAAAAATGAGCTGTTCATGGCTCTGTTCTGCACTCCGCCCCAGATGGGCAGTGCCTGTTGGCACCCCTTCACTTCGGTGCCTTGGGCAATCGCCCCACTTGCCTTCCCCACCTGCTGTGGCACTGGGGGACATGCACAGGTTCTGAGAGTGGGGAGGTGGGGAGGAGAAGGACACAACAGTCTTACTTATGCCAGGAACTCTGAAACAGTCCCCAGCTGAACTACTTACTGCTGCCTCCATTGTGTGTTTTTCTGCCCCAGCTGTTGCTCTTAAAGCAGCAACAGCAGCCACTATGGGGTCTACTAGTTTAGAGTTCCCAGCATAGGCAGGCAGGCAGTCTCCAGGAAGGAAAAAAAAAAAAAACAGATCAGGCTTGCTGCTTTATTTTTTCCTTCAGTATAGCTTGTCTGCATGGGCTGCTGCCGGGCTGCCTGCATGGACTTCCTGCACAGCCCCGAGCTGCATGGGACCTGGTGCTTCCCTCCATGGCTGCAAGGTAGCAAACTAAAACCCCTTGGACATGTTTTTTTTTGCTGCATCCCAAAGTCATTTAACATACAATACACTGCCGACGGTGTAAACGGCCACATCATTAAAGCAGTGCAAAAAGGGCATTTAAGCCACTTTGAAGGCAAATTTTGTGGGATGTACAAAGGCCCAATATGAGCAGACTAAGTAGGAGTCATCTTGTACCGTAACTAAGTGTAGACGAAAACAGCACCTGCCCTGGATGCTAAGTTAGGAGGGGCACAAGAATTTCCCCCCCACCCCTACGGAGTCCAAGCCATGGCAGCAAGAGCATCCCCAGGACTTACCTATGCTGGGAACTATAAACTAGTAGACTCCATAGTGGCTGCTGCTGCTGCTTTAAGAGCAACAGCTGGGGCAGAAAAACACACAATGGAGGCAGCAGTAAGTAGTTCAGCTGGGGACTGTTTCAGAGTTCCTGGCATAAGTAAGACTGTTGTGTCCTTCTCCTCCCCACCTCCCCACTCTCAGAACCTGTGCATGCCCCCCAGTGCCATAGCAGGTAGGGAAGGCAAGTGGGGCGATTGCCCAAGGCACCGAAGTGAAGGGGTGCCAACAGGCACTGCCCATCTGGGGCGGAGTGCAGAACAGAGCCATGAACAGCTTATTTTTGGGATGAAGGCAGGCAGCTCCTGCTATGGTGTGCACTCCTGAGCAAGCGTGGGGGAGGCGTGTGCTCCCCAGATCTGTGCAGGGGGTGAGGGCAGGCTGCTGCCGCGGGCTATGCCATGACACTGATGCACCCCCCTTGCACGACACCCCGTTCTCCTGCAAAGTTTGCCCATGGCACCAACTCTGCTGGTTACACCTTTGGACTCAACAACTTGATAGTGAATGACAGATGATAGGTAGAGTGGGGATACCTCATATAAGGCCTTGAAAGTAAAGCAAAACCATTTTCAGAGGGGAGCAGGAGACAAGGGAAGACTTGGTCAAACCTGTGGGCAGTTTGAATAGATATAAATAGGACAAGATGGCATTTGTCAAAGCCACAGAAATACATGTCGCAGTTATCAAGACAGGAGATTATGAGAGCCTGGTAAAGAACTGTATCTATGCAAAGGGAGAGGAAAGGCCTCTGCATGCAAACAAAAATCTACAGGATTCACCCAGATGAACTACAGAAAGGTTTAAGCTGATGATTATGCCTAGCTGCAGGATGGTGATGTTTTCACTGACCAAGATAGAAGACTTGTTCCAATTCCAATGCTGGAAGAACTCACTTCTCATTTTTATGCTAAGGGACAAAACACAAAAGTCCCTTGAATTTAGATGGTTATTTTTTTTTTTTAATGCAAGACTTAAACTTTCCAACTGTTTCAGCAGAAAACTATTAATTTTGTGCTCCTCATATAAAATTATAGGGGAAATAAGACAGAATGCTTACTAAACAAATCTGCCTAATTCATAAGGATGACGGGGTGGTCTTTTGAATGTAGTGTATATTTCAGGACATCAGTTATATGCTGTACAAAGTGCTAAGCAATAATAAAAGCAGACATTCTTGAGGGACAAATGATCTCCATATGTGTGTTATGTAGACAACCGACCAAGAAGCTACTTCCATGAGGCAGTGCAAGAGCTGAACACTTCCGCTACACGGCATCTGCCTGCCTGTATAAATATCCATGCTATCCAATATATGAGAGATTAAGATAGCACCTCATTCTTCCTGCCTGCCTCTCCTCATTTACACAACAGTTGTACATTTGAAAAACTCAGGCCCAAACTCCAACAGTCAGATGTATCTAGAAAAATTTCTAAGTACATGGTTAATATTATCTGTGATGGCATCTTGACTAATCATGGTGTTCAGTTGGCATTGCTGAATGGGGCCTGAAATAAATCAGGTTCTGGTTAATCTGCCTTGAGTAACCAGAGCTGTCTGGCTGGAAGGAGAATGATTTTGAAACAAAGTTGTAGTACTTTATAATAAAGGTTACAGTTAACCAGTCAGGAGCATTCCAGAGCTAGCAGCACTCCACTTTCTGAAAGACTTCGAGGAATGCGAGGGAGGAGGAGCAATACTTCAGCTTTTGAAACATTTAAGTTAAATATCTGCTAGTTCTTTTCATATTTTGCTTACTCTTCCCAACCTCCCTGTTCCCTTTAGTAATGCAGAAACTGTGGTGAAACTCACTTAACTATCAGGTTGTTTTCTGGACAAATTTACTTTGTAAATTTAATATATACTAAATCAGTTTCCCCACTTTAATGTATCTTTGAAGACACTGCTAGTAAAAAAACAAAACAAAAACCAGATGTGCCAGTCTGTTTCATAAGAAAAACCTAAAATTTAGAAAGGAACAGAATTGCATTTCAGCCAGGCAGGAACCGGGGCAGGCTTTGAAACCTGCTTGGTTGGAGGGCTCCATCAGAAATTTTCCAGCCAGTGTTCCTTATAGAGGAGGTAACTGTTGTCCTCTCAGACAAAGATACTAACTAAGCTTCAGTCTATATAACAACTATACAAATTAATCTTCATTTCCATTGTTATCAATTTTTGTTTAAAGTGATTGCAACTGGTATCATGAGCCACAGCACATAGTACCAGCAATCCTACTTTAGCTCTGAGAAAATGTCTGAAAGCAAGCCTGTTGTCAGGAGGAAAAAGAAAATCTCTTCCTTGGAGAAACTGTCTCTTTCTCATCCCTGAAGTTTGGAAAGGTCTGTGAATCAATTGCTATCTGTGCTTTGAATGAGGTTGGCAAAAAATAAAACAATATTAATGCAATGTGAAAATTTTCACAAAAATGTTTTCTTTTTTACTAATTCCTATATGGTTAAAAGTTTCTTATTTAATATGATTTGAATTAGCACAAGAAGTTGAGTAGGCAACATCCTGCCTTCCTTTCAAAGCCTCCTTTTGCACTTTTTTTAACTTGGATGAAGTCTGGGGAGGATACCACTACTACAACCACTAATTTCATAGTTTCATAGTTGTTAGGGTCAGAAGGGACCTCAATAGATCATCGAGTCCAACCCTCTGCCCTGGGCATGAAAGAGCACTGGGGTCATACGACCCTAGGCAGGTGCTTGTCCAGTTTCCTCTTAAAGACCCCCAAGGTAGGGGTGAGCACCACCTCCCTTGGAAACCTATTCCAGATTCTGGCAACCCTTACCGTAAAGAAGTGCTTCCTGATGTCCAACCTAAATCTGCTGTGTCAATCTTGCCTAGGGACAGACATTATACATAAACCAGTTTAAGTGATCAGAAACTGGTTTAAATTTGTAACAGAACAGATGTTCAGTGCACATAAACCAGCTTGAGAATGGCTGAAACCGGTTTGAGACAAACCTGGTTGAACGCAGTATATCAGATTTAACTGATTTGGCTCAAATCAGTTTATGCAATGTCTGTCCCAGACCCCTTGCTGGTATAATATAAACTAGACACCCCCAGCATCCCAGCATGCTCTCAGAGCTGGGTGGGGCTGTCTGCTCCACAGCAGAGCTGACCCCTTCCCTCTGCTCTTTGGCTGCAGCTCCAGAGACTGCAGGCTGCTTCCCCCCTCCCCTCCCCACTCCCTGCTAAGCAGGAATTCCCCCCTCCCCTCTGCCTTGCTGAGGAGGTGTCTGTGTATTAGCTTACAGACCACATGCTGGTGCTGAATCAACAGGTAAAATCAACAGGCAGAATCACGAGGTAGCTAGTAATGTCTCTCTGTTGTTTTCTTAATTGGGTGATAAATTCCCTGCTGGTCTAGCCAGAGCCTGGCCATGCCCCCCTCAGCTCAGCTTCATGCTGTGGAAGAAAGGGAGGGCTACTCTAGCACACACACCCACACACGCAGCTTCTAGCCTGAGCCACTGCAGGCATGTGCTTTCATTTCTGGGATGTCTGTTGAGTTCCAAAACTGATTTAGCCTATCCAGGTTAGAATAACCTGAAAAGATTGAATCAATTCAGGCTAAAGCTTTTTGAATGTCTGTCCCTAGCCTTTTTGTCAGCAGGTTCACCTCAGCCCGCCTCCCCAATTCTGTGAACTAAAATGGAATTATTTCACTTTCTTTTAAGCTACTTAACCCCATAGATTCTTGGGGAAGTATTTGAATATAAAGGAAGGAAAAAAACCCTGTTTTAAGATATTTAAATTCTGTGAACATCCTATATATTCCTATGTTTTAATCAGTGAATATTTAAAGCCTTTCAGAATGTTTGTATTTCTAGTATCTTCTTTTAATCACAACAGTCACCCAATCAGGGTAGTGGTTGCTCCAGTCTGATCCCCCAATTAAGGAAGCGCTATATGAAAAAACCTATTCTGATTTAAACAAATAAAGCCTTTATGTAAAATACCAACCTAAAATATACTGTATGGGCCTTAAAGAAATTTAAATTTAAACTCCTAACCCCGCAATGTGGAATGTAAATAATAACTGCCCAGATTTTCAAAAGCATACTGTTCAGTCATACTCACTAAAATACATGGATTCATCTCAGTGCCCAGCCTTTCTGTAAGGCAGTGGTTCAGTTAGGCCTACTGACCCAACTTCAGGCACCTATACAGGCAGTATATTTTTAAAAAATAATTCTTCAAAGACTTCCTAAAATGAAGTTTTGGGGCAACCTTGTATTTTAAGTTCTGGAAACTGCAGTAGTGGCTAAGTAACTGAGATATGCAATACTCTAGTAATAATTCTTTATTGTGAAACAAGAGTTGAAGAAGACCTTGCATGAATGGGGACAATATAACTCAGAAAGACCCCTTTTCTTTGGTAAATTATGTACAGTGTTGCATATACTCCAGTTCCTGTGGCATTCTTCCTACCATACATTTTCCATTTTTCTTTAATTTCCATTCATAGCCTTTGGCCTATTCCCTGTATGCAGAAGAAAACAGTAATTAAAGCTGACATTACCTCTGTGCCTTGTCCAGAATACATAAACCCTTGAGAGAGCCCCAAGTCCCAGACTGTCTGGGCATGGGTGAAGCTTCCCCAGGAGGGTGCCACCTATAGACTTGGCTTTGTAGTTAATAGTGTTTTAAAATTATATTTAGTGTCTTCTTTTGTTTTTTTTTTAATTCTCTGTAATAAATTTTGGGGTGGGGGGTTGTGTTTATACTGCTTGTATATACAGGATGCCCCAGCAAATTTAGTGTTCCCAGGTTTCTGGGTGGGGGCCTGAGCCACTGGTGTAATTTATGGGGTACCCTGAAATGTGAACCCCCCCCCCCTTCTTGCTGCCAACCAGTGCCTGACAGAAGGGTTAAATATAAATACAATAATGTAGGAACCTCACCCCCCCCCACCAAACAACCAGAGGGTTTATTTTTTATTAGCTTTACATTGAGTCATATTTCATGACAATGCTATCATAAAATACAGTCTTTCTTGTGATACTGGAGTTCTGAAATATTTGTGTTCTATGTTATCTGGCTCTGTCTTTTGAGTCATATTGGTTCAAATATGATTAAATTAATGTATGTATGATTTTAATTGTAGAATTTCCCTTTCCCAAGAGCTGTGTTTTCTGCTTCACAAAAAACTAAAACTCTCTCCCTTTCTCTCACTCTTCTTTTCATTTATACTTTTATTCTTCACAAAATATCTATGTTGCAGAGGTAATATTTTTATGTATACACATACACACACACTATACAAGAGGTAGTATATGGATAGACAGTAAACAGATGTCAAATAGCTGCCATTTTTCTGAAAGTTCTTAGAGATCAATTTCATATGGGACTTATTAAATAATGTAGCCAGAAGTCCATATGCCTGTTCCTTGTTTCTCAAATAGGTATTCGAAAATAACCTGTATTCTAATTCAACAGTTGCAATTTACCCAGAAAATATGGGAAAAGATATCGAGCACCAAAGCAATTATATGAAAATTGCATTCATGCACCATTTGGCACCACTAGCACAGAAAAATGAACCAGCATGGGGGGCAGGGAGAAAGTAGGAGAGAAAGAGAGAAAGAAAGAAAGAAAAGAAAGAGAGAGAAAAGAAAAGAAAGGATGAACGAAAGAAAGAATGAAAGAAACTTGATTGAAAAGCAATAATACCATACCATAGGTAATCCCTGTTCTAACTCTGATGGTTTTAGTGGAGTTACTTCACATGTATAATTTGTATGCTTTCTTTTATTCTGTGAACTCTTCATCATGATACCTATTGGTAATATAAGCCTTTCATCCCTGTAAGCACAAACAAAAATGTCATTAAGAAATAGTTTACATTGAAAGTATGTATCAATATAATACATAAAAATCACATAAAATCCAGAAAAGAGAATAATTCTTCAAAAGGAAAGTAAATAAAAGAAATCCCTGCATGTGATTGCATTGGTGTACACATAAACATTTCTAAAACATTTAAGTCTGGGAACAGCTAAGGGGCTTAGAAACTGCATTGATACCCTATGCTTCATTTTCACATTTATAACTCTTCACCGTCTCTAAGTATCCCACTGAGGCACAAACACAGTGCTGCTATGAGAACTCCCATATTTTATCCCCGGGCACTTGTACACATGATGAAAATTAGCCATTCTTACAGTTTAAATGAGTTTGCTACATTGCAAACTAAACCACATCCATATGTAATTTAGTTTGCAGTCTAGCTGTTTGTAACGTTGCAGTCTTTGACAGCTTGCGCCTGCCCACTGCAGGAGAGGTGGGCTGAAGGCAGAAGTGGCAAGGGGCCGACCCATTTTTTTTCCCTGCAGAGCCTGCCCACATCTCACACAGCCCAAGGGGCAAGCTGCAGATGGGCCAAGTGGCCCCTTAGCTGCAGAGGGCCCCAGTCCTTCCTTCTGTGGCAGTGGCGCCCCGTGGGGCCACCCAGATAGGCTGGTAGCCAGTGGGTGCTGCCCCTGCTTGAGGTCAGGGAACAGTTGGATCAGGCTGGGTGCTGCCTTGGAGCTGGGGCAGCGCTCACCCACTAGCCCCTCTATGATTTTTTGTTCCCCCCCATTGGAGCCTGCCTGCACAAGCTGCCGCAGGGCCAGGCAGACCCTGAGCTACAAGAGGGCCTGGGTCCTTCCCCCTGTGGCAGTGCAGCCACCTGAGCAGACTGCTAGCTATATGGGTACTGCCCCAGGTCACTGGCAGCACCCGCTGGATCCCCAAGTCTGTGCACTAGAAACCTACCAGACACTGCTCCCTGCACAGGCTTAGGGAAGAGCTGAATCCAGAGAGTGCTGCAGGCCTCTCCTGTGGCTGAGGACCAAGCTGCCTGTGGGCCCTGAACTGTAGGGGGACCTGGACCTTCCCTCCACCATGGCAGTGCCCCCCAGGTGACACCACCTGCCCCCACCCCTCCTGGTTGCCAGGCTCCACAAAAAAAAGAGGATTGGGCCCCTCACGATAAGTGACAGAAGCCCCTAAATTGAAATAGTGGGGTTTTTTAATCATCTCAATTAAAAACCCACCTTTTCAATTTAGGGGACTAAACCCCTGTCACTTGTACAAGTGGCCGAATATGCTTCTACAGCCATGCATACGCAAAGTCATTTTTAGAAAAAATATCCATGCTAGCAAAATAAGTGGTAGGAGCAATGAGAAACCTACTGAAATCAAACCCTTGGAATATAGGGATAATGCAACATCTAGCCATCACAAGTCTTCTGCCCTCCTACATGCTAGTTACTCATGCAACTGGCATGCACAAGAAGGAAGAGGACAGAAGTAGGGTAAAGCTGAAGCTGCAATGAATATAAACCCAATACCAGATTACTTTTCCCCCTACTAATGCCTGTCCATTTTACCCCAGTCCAGCCTCTTAACACTTGATATTTGGGGACAACTTGAAGCCACATTGTCCCCCACTAGTCAGGAGAAACCTGGTCACAGAGCCTACAATTACTTTCTCTTACCTACCCTACAGACTTAGGAGACAATCAACATTTAGTAGAGGTTCGCCCACATGAGAACCAAGAGAGATCCAACTCTTTCACCAGCCACCCAGACCCACAGTGGTGTGAACCTACTCCCTGTTCAAAAAACCATCCTTCAGCCAGAGACTGAAAGATATAGTTGCTGCCACTGCTGCTACCTGAGATCACAGGGCAGCTCATCTGGCACTACAGTTTAAATTATGCACAGTCAGCAAGGAAGCCATATACAAGGGCCTCAGTGAACTTGGATGAAACAGTGGCCAGTGGATGAAAGCGAGCATGAAAGGCTGAGAGATGGAAGCTCTGGAAGGTAAAGGCAATAAAGAGTGAGAGAAAGGGATGAGTGATGAAGGGTGTTTTATGTCTGGGTGTATTTTATTCAAGGAATATTGAGTGTATATTTGTATTATCAAGTAAAGTACAATACAACCTGTGAACATTTGGGTAGCTGGTCCAGGTATAAAAAAATACTAAGTCTTAACCTCGCATCTCACTAAACCATATGCTCATAGACATACACCTTCATAAATCCTTGGACTGAATGCTTGCTCTCCTGGAACATAGAAATTTGTCATTAAAAGCTCATTTGTGAGCTTTGTGGCCAAGCTTTTTTCTCCAGGCATCTGACACGGAGGATGTAATACACACCTCCACACAAACCCATCGCTATCCCAAAGAAAACAGTCATATTGCAAATTCAGTCTTACTTTTATAACAATAAAACTGGACCAGGATTGGCAAAAGATTTAAGCTAATATCTTCATTACCCGAAGTCCCTCACAGAGGCGTAACTTAAATTTTGGTACCCTGGGCACTGCAGGAAAGATGGGAATAAGAGCATGTGCTTAGTTCCTCCAGCAGGAGCTGCTGCACTTGCGGTAGTGGCACATGCTTCTGCTGCCTCAGCACAAGCTTCCTGAACATGGGCTGCTGCAGCAGCAGTACTGGCAACACGGGCTCCCTGGAGGCTGCCATTCTGGCACCCACTTTGAATTGGCACCTGGAGCTGGTGCCCTGCCTTTATCCCACACCCATGTTATGCCACTAATCACTTGCACCAAAATGAAATCTCCTGTTACAGTATTTTTAAGGTACAGCCTCAAGTGATGGCTCTGTTTAAGTAAACTGCCTTGTGACAGGGTGTGACCTAGGGGAGCCGTGAACTCCCCTAGCGCCCCCTACCGTGTCAAGTCGTGGTCAACGCACCCTTACCAATCTCACCCGCCACGTCTTTGATGTCTTAAGTGTTTAGGGGAGGCTGCCTTTTCTATCTACTTTGACACGGTGCCCTGATGTAACTTGGCCAATGCTCTGTCTAGTTGCCCCGGTGCACTCTAGCCTTAGGGGCTATGCGTGAGTCCTACAGTCACCCGTGCCCTCATGGGTCCCCGGGCTCGTCTCAGTTGCTACCTGTGCCCTTACGGATGCTCCCTGGCTTCTCCTGCGGCTGCCACCCACCCTGGGGCCTAGCCTCACGATCCTGCCCGCCCTGGGGCCTAGCCTCACCTGTGCCCCACTGGGGCTTCCCACAATTGAGGTTCAGGTGGCCATAGCCGTGCCTGGCCCCCGGACCCCTTCTCGGGTTTTGCACCCCACTGGGGCTTCCCACAATCGAGGCTCAGGTGGCCATAGCCATGCCTGGCCCCCAGACCCCCTTCTCGGGTCTTGCGCCCCACTGGGCTCCTCACCAAGGCTCAGGTGGCTGTAGCTGTGCCTGGCTCCCAGACCCTCTTCTCAGGTCTTGCGCCCCACTGGGGCTTCTCGCCTGCGCCCTCACTGGGGCTTTTCCCTCACGACACTGCCCACACTGAGGCCAGGGTCAATACACCCCAAAACGCGGCACCCTCTCCAGCGCTGGGTCTCCATGCTACCATGGAGCACCTATGAGGCCTCCTCCAACCCCTACAGCCTCACCCGGTCCTCCAGTCTTATACAACAACAAAACAGAAAACTCACACTCCTGTGTTACAACATAAACTCCAAGCCAAACTGGCTAATGATCATTCATATCCCAGCAGGGTTTCCTCCACCCAGTATCATAATGCAGAAACTGCTCAGGCCATCAGGCTTCTCTGCTCTGCTTGGTCCAAGAGAGCTCCACCATCCTCAACTGCCATAGGGAAACTGACCTCCTGGTCTCAACCTGGCTTGTTTATATAGGCCAGGCCCTGCCCCCTTCTGGTCAGCTGACCAATCTGCGGTTGCCCTGGCAACCGGCATCTGTCCCTCTTTCTAGGAGCAGGGCACTTAAGTGTCCTGCGACATGCCTATATCACTTGAAAAACCAAGCTTTTCTTCCCTTGTGTAAGCGAAACAAGACAATGCTCAGCATTCATCAGATAGGATCTTGTCTTTCAAAATGTCAAGGACAAGAAAGAATTTTCTGAAGCATCAATTAGATGCATCTTAGTTCATGAATGCCATGTGCCAAGTGGTACCTCTTCCCAGAAATCTATTTCAGACTTCCAATTATCCGGCCTTTTATCTCTTCACTCTTCCTTCCTCTATTACTATCTTTCCACTGATCACTAACGTAGCCCAGGTGTACATGGGTTTGTACTTCCCTCTCCAAGTGAGGGAATTATTGGCAGGGCAGCGTGCTGTGGAGGGACACAACAGCCCAGCAGTCACCTCCATCCCCTATGGAGTCAGATCCAGTCAATCAGTTACTTAACTATATACAGATTTATGATTACAAGAAAACCATTAAAGGTAGGGACGTAGATTATATATATATTTATACACACACACACACACACACACACACACACACACACAGATATACACATGCCCAGTTATCATTTAAAATACAGATGAACAATAGAACAAACCAGATCAAAGGATATTGATTGGGCAACCATATAACTATATTCATATACAAACTATTCACATAAACTGTATGGCACAGTCCACAAATATGATCTGCAGTCCTTAAACTACCTGGGTGCCCTCCAGGGCAGGGGCTCCATTCCCAAGGTACCACTACAGGAAAGAAGGTGGGGGGAAAGAAAAAAGAAAGGAAGACCCCAAAGACTCTTAAGCTCCCCCACTATCACCCAGGCGCAGCCCACATGGTGCCCCTTCGCAACCCTCGGGGGGTCCCTCCCCTCTGGGGACCCTCTCTCCAGGGTAACTTACTACTCCACAATCCCGGAGGGTTGCCTCTTGTTCTCCAGGTCAAGCTTGGTTCCCCTCCAGGTTTTCCTGCCACCTGACTCTTGCCACCATCCTGGCTTACAGTCAGAAGCACCACTGTGTGTAGTGAGCACATCACCTCGTGCTAGGGGTTGCAGGCCTGGACAGCCTTGTGCAGCACCAGGGCTCGGTCTGTTCCTGGACCCTCTGGGCAGCACCGTGCACTGAGCTGCTGCCCTGTGTCAATGGCTGTAGACCCGAGTCCCATAAGCAGCTCCCAGGGTTTCACCCTCTGTGCAGCACCTCATGCACCAAGCTCCCAGCCTCGTTCTGAGGTTGAGGACCTGAGCCACCCCAGGGGCTCCAAAGATCCTGCTCCTGCCTGTGCACGATGTCTCTGGCCGCATGCCAGAGGTTGCAGACCCAAGCCACCTCCAGCAGCTCCCAGGGTCTAGACGCCATGCTGGGCACCAACAGCCTAACCACTGGAGCTGTGCCATACTCGCTGCTGATAGATGTCTTCAGGGGCTCTTCCTGGGCTACTGCTTTGCCCTGCTGAGCAGCTCTTCTCACCTCTTCTAAGCCCTGCTCTTCTCTCTTCTCTGTCCCCGACACAGCTGCCCCTCATGCTGGGCACGCAACTCCTTTTATATGCTCCAGGGCTCCATCCCTCAAGTCTTCTGGACTTTGCAGTCTTCAGTCAGGTCCGGGGGAGCTTTTCTCCCTCTCCCCTAAGGAAAGGGGCATGATGTTATTTCTCTTGCTGCCTCCTAATTGGTGGATGGGCTCCACCAATCAAAACAGCAGGATCTCAAGGCTGGGATTCAACCCAAACTTTGAAAGGTAAGCCTGCTACACTAATATTATTCTACATTTATCTTTTCATGCTTTTTTAAATTACATAAAAAATACCAAAGTTGCAAAAACAATTATAGTCTATTCCACCAAAGTAACAAAAACCTATTGCTATAGACTAAATGAATGATTGACTCATAAAAAAAATATTGCTGGAAGAGATCTCTAGAGGTCCTCTAATCTGCCCCTATTTAAAACAGGATCATCACTATTTAAACCATCCTTAATAAGTTTCCTAGCTATTCATGAAGTTATGGGAGATGGGCAAGATACCAGGGGACTGAAAAGGGGCCAACAAAGTGCCCCCCTCTTTAAAAAACAAAAAACCCAAGGAACCAAAGACCATTTTGCCTCACCTCAATACCTGGGAAGCTAATAAAGCATATCCTAAGAAACTCCATTTTCAGGCATGTGAATGAGAAAAGGCTAATCTCAAGAAGCCAGCATGGATTTACTAGCAAATCATGTCAAACAAACTTGATCTTTTTTAACCAAAGTAACTATTTGGGTGGATGAAGGGAATGCTGTGGAAACAGTGTATCTGGTTTTCAGCAAGGCTTTTGACAAGGTCCCACGTGACCTTCTTATAAACACATTGGAGAAATATGGGCTCGAAAAAACTACAAGGTGGATATGGAACTGACTCAATAACCGCAACCAAAAGATAATTACAATGGCTGCACATCAGAATGGCAGGTGGCTTTGAGTGGAGTCCCACAGGGGTCTTTCTGGGGCCCAGCACTGTTCAACATAGATTCATAGATGCTAGGGTCAGAAGGGACCTGAGCAGATCATTGAGTCCGACCCCCTGCCTAGGCAGGAAAATGTGCTGGGGTCACATGACCCGAGCCAGATGCCTATCCAAAATAAAATAAAACCATGACTTTACTGTTCCTACAAAGAGATGGTAAATATGGGAGACTACTCATTATATGCCCTGATGCCAGGGGGCTCTAAACATCTACATGTTTATTAATTATTTAGATGCTGGCATAGAAAGCTTCTTTACCAAGTTTTCAGACAACACATAACTGGGAAGGACTGTGTGAACACATTGGAGGACAGGAGTGCAGTACAGAAGGATTTTGGAAGATTGGAAACCTAGGCTGAAGCTAAAAGGATGAAGTTCAATGCTGGCACATGCAGGATGCTATACCTTGGGAAAAAATAATAAAAAAATAGAAATACAAAATGGATGACACTTGGCTGGATTGATGCACTACAGGTAAGGATCTGGCCCTACGTACAGACATTATACTTAGAAGTTAGACTGGGTAAAGAAAGGGCCACCTGATCTAACTCAGTGATTCTTCACTTGAAATCTCCTCTTCACAAATTATTTGCAGAACAGCACAGACATTCCTGGCACCTGATCTACAAGTAAGGCAGCTTACTTTAAGACATCTGATTGTAGAACAGGTGCCAGTGTTTCAGATGTTTGCTGGTGTCAGGAACCAGATCTAAGTGTATTGGAAGGATCAGGGGACTAGCAGGTCTGTGAGCAGATTTTTGAGGTCTGGGGGAATGGGGGAGGATTGGAGAGACTTATCAGATCCCCTCTGTCTTCTCTCCTCCAAGACCTTCCCTGGTATATCATGTTTCCTAGGCCTATAACCATTGGTGTTGGTCTCCATTAGATTCTTTCCAATTTGCCTACATATTGCTTGAAGAGCAGCACCTAAAACAGGACCTAGTACTGCAAATAAGGCCTCACCAGTGTTTAACAGAGTGGAAGAATCACTTCCCTTGACTTACAGAATGCACTTTTGTTATGCAGCCCAGGAAACTATTGTTTTGGGTTTTTTTCCCCCAGAGAGTACATGGTTTGCTCTTATTCAGCTTGTGGTCCTCTGTAACTAGGGCCTGGTTTAAATCACAATTTCACATTTTTCATAAAAATCATGAAATTAAGTGATTTTCATGAAAAATGTGATTTTCAACATTCAATTTGCAAGTTCCCCAGCAAGCAGCCATAGCATTTAATTGCAATAAGATGGCTTCTGCAGGTTGGGGAAAGCATTCTCCAGCCAGCAGCAAAAACAGAGCAGCCCAGGGGAGGGGGGAAGGGTCACAAAAGGGGCAGGGGAAGGAGAGAGGTTGGGGATGGGGAGGGGCTGTTTGCTTCTCTGGGCAGGAAAACTGGAGCACAGAGGTTTGGGAGCACTTGGGGGCTGCCTTGTCAGATGGCCCCGGAACTGGATAGGGGAGGGTCTATTTGCTTCTCCGGGCTGGACAACTGGGGCACCAGGGGTTGGGGGCAGGAGGGAGAGAACACACACGGAAGAGCAAACAGCCTATGCCCTACCCAGTGCCAGGCCTGTTTACCAAGGCAGCCACCAGGCACTGATTGGGGCTGAGTGTCAGACTCACTGCCAATTAGCTGGGAGTCCGGCAGAGCAGTGGCATTTTTGAAAAGGGAATTTCCTCCCTGCCTGTCAAAAACAACGTGGGGGCAGATGGCTGCTACTGCTGTTCCTGCTTTTTCCAGTGAGGCAGGGTGGGGAGGGAGAGTGGGGAGGCATAGGCTTTTCAGCAGCCATCAGAGGCCTTGAAAGAAAGGTCTCTGCTGCTGCAATTAAACCTGGCCCTAAACCTGCCCCCCAGCTAATCAGGGAGCATGGGGGAGCACCATGGTCTAGGCACAAAAACTATGGCCCCCACCACAATCGGGCCACAATACTAACAAGCTGGGTCCATGATTTAAACCAGGCCCTATCTATAACCCACAGGTTCTTTTTTGCGGTACTGCAGCCTAGCCAATCATTCCTCAGTTTGCATCTTTACATCTGACTGTTCTATCCTAAATGAAAGACTTTACACCTATCCTTATTGAATTGCATGTGATAAGGTTTGAACCATTTCTCCAGTTTATTAAGGTCATTCTGAATTCTTATTCTACCCTCCAAAGTGCTTACAAATTCCACCAGCTTAGTGTTCAGATCTGCTAACTGTGCACTTAATCCAATCCTCCAAATCATTAGCGAAGACCTCAAACAATACTGGACCCAGGACAGTCTGCTGGGGAACTTGATATCTCTTTCCAGTTTGACATTGAACCATTGATGACTACTTTTTGTTCTTTATAATCCAACCAGTAATGCAAGAGCCTTACAGTGCTTTCATCAAGGTTGTATTACCTCAATTTATTAATGAGGATGTCATGGAAAACTGGCAAAAGCCTTGCTAAAATGAAGGTGTATTACAGCCACTGCTCTCCCCGATCCATAAAGCTTGTCTAATTGTGGTAGAAAGAAACCAGGTTGGTCAACCATAAATTTTTCTGGTGTCAAGGTCAGACTGACTAATCTGTCATTCCCTAGATCCTCCTGCTTCTCATTCCTAAAGATGGGCACCATAGGCAGAGGAAGAAAATATGATTTGGGGAGTTGAGTATGCACGTGCACGCAAGCGCACAAGCACACATACATCCCCTCCAGCAAGTAAGTCTATTGTTGGAAAAGCCTCAATCTGCCCTCCCATGCCCCTTCCCTCCCCTGCGCCCCTTCCTGTCCACACATTTACTTCCTGGGCACTGCTCCACACAGCTGGGCTGGGCAGAGTTCCCAGCCACCTGCAGGCTCCAGTTGCTCATCTCTGTCTGTACAAACCCGTCCCTCTGCTTCCTGCTGCAGCCATCCAGAGCCCACACCTGGGCTGCCTGCATTTGGGGGGATAAGCCCCATTAGGCCCAGCCTTCTGCCACCTATGATGGACACTATATCTTTGCCCTTTTCCAGTTATCTGGGGACCTCACCCAGTCTCACCCTCATTGCATTGATTACAGTTATTTTTGCTCACGTTTGCAACATTTTCATCCATTCAGTCTATGGTAATAAACTTGTTATTGTATCTGTTTTCGGGTTTTTTTTTTTGCTTTTTTTTGCTAAAATAAAAGGCTTTTGAAGTAAAAACATATTCTTTAATCTAGCAGGGCAAACAAAGGAACTCAGGCTGTCCTCTGCATTGATTCCATAATGTGTGATGTGAAACAAACATTACTTTCACCAGTGCTAAGTGGTATTTTTGTTAAGTCTTAATTCAACATAGCTAAATCATTTTAAGTGGGAAGGTATGCAGACCACCTACTGCACATATACCTCAACCCATAACAAAGGTAAGCAAATATATAAGCATAAGCACTGATTTCAATAGGATATTCACAGGCTTAAAGTTAAACGCACAAGTAAATGTTTGCAGGATCAGTCAGAGTTATCAAGAGCATGCCAAGCAAATATTCTAAACTAAAAATAAGCACAAAATTAATAAAAACCTGAACTGATCATTTTTCCAGGTTGGAGAAAACAAGGATATCATACCTGAGACTCATATATGTTGCATTTGTTAAACTCAATTGATTTAAAGTCACTTAACATTCATTACTTATTATGTCTGAAGATTTATTATGAAATCCGTGAACGGAAATCTTGTTTATCTTTCCAGAAAGGTTAATAATGTTATTTTCTAAAGGTCAGCTGCATTTCTGGCTCAGCAATCTGTGATACAAAATGCTTTTTTCCTTCAGTGCAAATCATTCAAAACTTCATTTTTTTGTAGTACAGGGAGAGAAAGATTTAATTACTAGAAATGATTCCCTTGTTTTAATCTTCACCCTGCTTCCTAATATCATACCCTCTGCATAATCCATCTTTCCTCCCACTTGCTTAAGAATGTGGCAAATGCTGTAGATATCTCTGCTTTGATTAAAATGATGTGTGGGTTCCTTTAAAACATGAATTAGTGCTCCACAAACTAAGGATGTATTTAACCTTTTACCAAACACTGGTTGCTTCTGCAATATTCATTTCACCCAAATGAATAAATCATTTAAATCTCCAAGGGACTGAAAGTTCCCGAGGTGTAGAGGTCAAGCTAGAGTGGAACTAGCAAATATCGGTTTCTCACAGCCATGCAATCAGAACATCTGCTCGTGCCCTCTCTGCCTATTAAAATGTTTATTCTGCTAATTGTAGGCATAACATCTCTACCCTTCAGTATTTTTGTTTTTGTTCTTCCACCAAGACTCTAGTATCTTATACTCAACCTGAGCAAGCTGTCAGCATAACAATTAGTCAATTTCACATTTGTAATGGGTGATATCAGGTATGGTGAGTTAGAGCGAGGAATAGGTGGAGTGGTTAACCTGTAGAAATGCTTTAATACAGTGTCTATAATTGACCTGAAAATGCATGTTTAAATGTATACTGCTAACATCATAGTTCAGAAAACTGCTTTCTTTTTACATGATTATTTCCGATCTTCTCAATTCTATACCCAGAAAGGGAAAGTAACAGTGTTTTATACATGGTTGTTATTTTTTTATGACATGGGTGAAATAAATAGACATGATTCTGATTTCACTTAGATTCCAATCCTGCAAATACATGCCTGTATACTTAACTTTAAACGTGCGAGTAGTCTTGTTCAGGTCAATAAGCCTGATTCTCTGTAACTATGTGTCTTCTGTTGGTCTGTGCTATTGCATGAAAAATGCTTATGCATTTTTTTTAGGACAGAATGGTAGTGTTTTGTACACATTTTCATAGGGGCAGAAGGCTACACAAGGTACATGGCGATGAAGATCAGACTATTCAAAAGCGTATTCATGTAGGTAAGATCAGGACTTTACAGAACATGAGAGACCCTAGATGTTTGTAACCAAAATAGAAGCCCCCAAGTTCTGCTCTAAATTCTTATTTTTCACTGTACAATCTTGACACAGTACTTAATTTCCTTGCGTCTCAGTTCCCCTATCTTTAAAAGAGAGGAAATAATGCCTTTTTAAAATGCATTGAGGTCTAAAGATCTTACTTCTTCCTACTCTCTGTAAGTGATGACCACCATTACTACTACTGCTGCTGCTGCTAGTACTACTATCCAGGCAAAACGTCCACACATAATAAGAAGTGCAGAATCAGAACCCCAATTTAAATTAAATAGTTACCTCAAATGCAAGTATAATTCCTTTTTCATTACTTTGCTACTGGCACCATCTACAATGAAAAAAGTACCTAAGTAAAAGAACAGTAACTCAAAAGAAGACATATGGTTTAACTGGAATTTAATTCAAAACCAAACTTGGCATTGGCATACCCATATGCATGGTATTAATTTCCTGTCCTAAACTGCCTGGGGACAAGTAATTATAATGGGGCGTTTAAGGCCATTTCCAGACAAGCACAGCCATGTGGCATGTGGCACCAAAAACACATCTGCAGTGCCCATACCACAAATTCAGGTGTTCTCCACACTGCAAGGGAGCACTGCCCATGCATGCGCTGCTCCTGCTTTTTTCTCCCATCCCACACAGTGCACAGCCCCCATGCAGCAGTAGCAACTTCCATCAAAGTGCTCCTGGCCCACTCCTGGCAGAGACCCCCAGCAGTGAGGTGCTGCCTTAGACCCAGGAGCTGTACATGGTGCGTGGCATGGGCATGACCTGCCGGTTTGCACCTTCAGGCAGAACCAGGTCAGCTCTTGCTGTCACCTGGGCTGCCGACACTGCATATAGAAGCCGTGCACCCTCAGGCTGCACTGAGACCTTTCTTTATGTGCTCCATGCACCATCAGGCCAGGCTGCCTCCATCGAGGCATGACCCAGCTGAGCCCGAAGGCATGCGGCTTCTGCATGTGGTGCCAGCAGTCCAGGTGACAGCAAGAGCAACTCAGTTCTGCTCAAGGGTGCACACCAGTAGACTGGGACCACACCATGTGCAGTCCCCAGGTCTGAGGTGGTGCCACACGCTGCTGGGGCATTGTGCCTGCAGTGGGCCATTAGCACCCCGATGGCTGCTGCTGGCTGCTGCAAGTGGGGGGGCTGTGCGCCATGCAGGAAGGCAGGCAGACAGGGAACCCACCCTCCCCAAGCAGTTGCCCCCACCCATAGTCTCCCCCACCCCCACATCCCTACTTACCAGGGACAAAGCCTAGGTAGGATCCACCACTGCAGCCTTGCCCTGCTCCTATTTGCTCCAGCACACTGAAGTGGCATGCTGGGGCAGCAGGGACATGGGGCAGCCACAGAGTTGCTCTGACTGGGTGCCCCTGTTTGCCTTGGGGCATGCTCCAGGAGTGCATCCTGTGCCACTTTTCCCAGCATATTTTTTTTTTTATACCTGGATTTCCCGGTATCAGATTTAGAGTCTGCACTGCAAATATGCAGCACCGGGACCATTTTTCATTCTCAGAGTGCCTCTTGCAACACCCCAAACTGCTCTGAGGTGCCACAACAGGCACTTGCTCACTTGTCTGGACATGGCCTAAGTCTCTAGTTTCACTATTCCTTCAGAATGAACCATCCATACAGGTGTGCTCCTAGCAAAACTTCTTTCCTTAAAGTTTCTGCTACTTTACCCCCCTTACTAAAAAAAAAAAAAAAGGATGCATTATTTTTCACCCAACTATTCTTCAAATATATAATCATTAGAATGTCAGTAAAATAATATCTCGAGGGTGCTTCCTGTTAAAATTTGTTAACAACCACATCCTCCACTAATAAACACCTAGGCCTTTGGCCTCAAGTTTATTTAGCCCAGGATATGGGTATTATTACCTCATTAAGAGGAAACACCCTCAAGTTATTATTTAAGTATCTCCAGAAGGAAAAGCATTTTAATGAAAGGGATGCATAGGCCAGCTGTCCAAAATCAACCTCAGAGGATTTCTGTGGCAACATAAAACTGTGTACAGGCAGATCATTTAATGAGCTTCATTATAACATTTAGAGAGACAGAATAATTTTTTACTTGGACAACATATAGTTCTCTTTAAGGTTTCAGGGTCTGATCCAAAGCCTATGGAAATAAATGCATAGATTCCCATAATGTTCCATGGCCACTGGTGTAAGCTTAGTGGACAGATGGCAAGACTCTCAATACTTCAGTTCTTGTCCTTTGCAGTTGCATTGGATGCAATAAATGAATGGCTATAACTATAACGTTAAAATCCCCAGTTGTACAAACTTTATGCACATACTTAAATCAATGAACTCATTGGGATTAGTAATGTTTAAAGTTTTGCATGTCCAATATGCAGAGTTCACAGGATGCAGAGTTAAATTTTTTAAGCATACATGCATCCTTTAATACAGTGTCTGTCATTCAAATCTAAGTTATCCTAGGATCTTTCAATATTACTTGTTGAATAATGTAATGTCAGATGTTCACTGATACAGGCATACAAGGACATAATCACATCGGTTTAAGAAATGCTATATTTTGGGAGGAGAGTAGGGAAAGAAATTGGAGTTTTTCCTTCTCTTTTTTTTTTTTAACATATATGTCCCAATCTTCTTTTAAATATTTAATGATAAAAAAATACAGGTATTGCACTAAGATGAATGGCTATCACTAATGACAAATCCTCAGCTCAGGCATATGATGCAAAATACACTTAAATATTATCCCATGCCAAGTCATTCATGAAATGAATCCAGCATATTTCTGTGATAGCACCAATCTAATAGTCTCACTATCCATCCAGTTTATTTTTCAAAGGGAACGTTAACAAGAAATTACTTTACTGAGCTACATATCTGTACACAAATAGCTAGAGGTAACATTTATAAACTTATTTTTCCTTTAAATAACAGCATGACAGTTAACACTGGGAATGAAAAATGGTATATTATAGAAGAGTTTATAAACTAGTTTCATAGTTGGAAGGGTCAGAAGGGACCTGAGCAGATCATCAAGTCCAACCCCCTGCCATGGCAGGAAAATGTACTCGGACTGGGGTCAAATGACCCCAGCAAGGTGTTCGTCTAGCCTCCTCTTAAAGACCCCCAGGGTAGGAGCCAGCACCACTTCTCTTGGAAGTTGATTCCAGATCCTAGCCGCCCTGACCGTGATGTAGCACCTCCTGATGTCTAGTCTGAATCTACCCTCTGCCAGTTAGTGACCGTTATTTCTTGTCACTCCTGGCAGTGCTCAGGGGAACAGGGACTCCCCCAATGCCTGCTGGTCCCCCCTGACTAGTTTGTAAACAGCCACTAGATCCCCCCTCAGCCTTCTCTTGTGGAGGCTGAACAGGTTCAGGTCCCTTAGCCTCTCCTTGTAGGGCCTGCCCTGCTGCCCCCTTATCATACGAGTGGCCCTCCTCTGGACCCTCTCCATGCTGTCCACACCCCTCTTGAAGTGCGGTGCCTAGAACTGGATGCAGTACTCTAGCTGCAGCCTGACCACTGTCGCATAGTAGGGGAGGATCATCTCCTTGGACCTGCTTGACATTCATCTGTGAATGCATGACAAGGTATGGTTGGCCTTCCTGACTGTGTCCCCACACTGTCGGCCCATGTTCATTTGGCATCAATGACTCCAGGATTCTTTTCTGCCTCTGCACTGATGAGAAGGGAGTTCCCCAGCCTGTAGGCATGCTGCTGGTTCTTCTTCCCCAGGTGAATTTTTTTGCTTAAAAAAGTGAATAGTTCATTCAATAAAAACTGCAGATAAACACAGGACTATTCTTTTTCTTTGAAAATAGTTACCAGGTAATAAAAATATTTTTAAAACAACATCAACAACAATTAAGGTGGAGATTTTCCAAATCAACTGATTTGAGCTCCAGAATTATTTAAATGCTCTAGAAAATCTTCCTCCTTGTTGGATTTTAGAGTATTAAATAACAGCTTGTGATTGAAACGCTTGCTGAGAAGCTATTCATATACTTGAATTTGTTTACACAAGTGAAACCATAGCAAGATTGTGATCTTCTCTCTCTCTTCATACAGCTTTTGATTTGTTTATTTAAATCAATTCCATTGTGGTGCTGGCCAGGCTACTTTTTGCATGTAATGTATTTGTGCTAAAATCTGTTACCTGAGCCTTAGTTGACCCATTGCTGCTAGTTACAAGAACAAATGCAACAGCATCAAAATCAAAATGGTGGCAACTTTCACCATTCAAATAAGTAAGCATTTGACTAAACAAGGATTGGCTAACCAAGGATGTACTGTACCTACTGTGAACAGTCCATAGAGATCAGACACGCTTCAGACAACCCAGTCATGACATTAGTTTTTTTATTTAATGCAATTCTGGGGGCAAGGGAGAGAGAATGACAATGGAAATTGCTTAAAAAAATACACTATGTGATAAATGAACCCTGGGGTAGCCAACCTACAACACACATGCCATAAGTGGCACAGGTAGTCTCTAGGTGTGACACTCAGCAGACTGAGAAGTGGGAAAGTGGAAAAGTGAAAGCTAGGGCAGGGAGCAGAAAGCAACGCAGCCAACTGGACAGGGAGCATAGGGCAGGAAGCTGAAAGCAGAGTAGAATTTCAAGCAGGAGCATAGAGCAGAGAATGGAAAGCAGAGCAGCCAATCAGGCAGGGAAAGGGAATTGGAGTGGCATTCAGGAAAGGTGTAGCACTAATTTGGGGCATGCCTGCCTAAAAGGTTGGCTCCTATCATGGGCAACTGGTGCCCCTGAGTCTGGCAGGGCACCCACAGAAGTGCGTGGCAGCAACGGGGACAGAGCTGGCGAGCACCCGCAGATCCCAGCGGCAACGGCAGGGATGGAGCTGGCAAACACCTGCAGATGGCACTAGTGACGTCAGTGGTGGGGACAGAGCTGGTGGGCACTCACAGATGGCATCATGGGCAGCAGCAGCTGGGACAGCCCTACTGGGGGGGCACGTACCCCCCATGTCCCCCTACCAGTCTCCTGTGGCTCCTATTGTATTAACTCGTGTGGTGAAGAATTATGTGAAATGATTCCAGCATTATATTTAAATTGGATTGAAAGAAAACCTGAAATCAGCAGATTGTTTATAAAGTAAGTTATAAGTGCACTCTTTAATTTTTCCTGCGATAAGATCCCAAGATGTCAGTTTTATGGTACATTCAGAAATATCTCATTTTAACACATCTTTGATTCTTGTCAAAATCATCTTCATTTCTAAACTATTAAACCACTTCCTAAATTACTGACTGTCCAGAAAGCTGAGAGGGCAAATTAAAGCCTTAGCTCAGTAAAGCCATCCAGGAAGGCCTATGGACAAAAAGGTGGCATATAATCAGTGGAAGCAGGGGTCTATCACCAAGGAGGATTTCATCTCCAATGCTCATGATTGCAAGGAGGTGGTTAGGAAGGCCAAGGCAGAGACGGAACTAGGGCTGGCAACCAGAATTAAGGATAACAAAAAGTCCTTTTTCAAATACATAGGAAGTAAGAAGGCATCAGGTAACATGAGGCCCTTACAGGACAGGCTTGGCAATCTTGTGACTGCAGCAAAGGAAAAAGCTGATCTCTTCAACGAGTTCTTTGCCTCCACATTTCTCAGCAGGGACCAAGACAACTTCCCCACTAGGATTTTGGACAGGCTCAGGGGACACAATGCCACGCCTAGGGTCAGGAACAATCTAGTTAGGGAACTTTTGGAGGGGCTGGACATGTTTAAATCAGCAGGTCTGGATGCTCTTCATCTGAGGGTACTGAGGGAATTGGCAGAGGTCATAGCAGGGCCCCTGGCATGGCTGTATGAGTGCTTGTGGTGCTCTGGCCAGGTCCAAGAGGACTGGAAAAGGCCCAATGTGGTCCTCATTTACAAGAAGGGGAGAAAGGAGGACCCAGGTAACTATAGGTTGGTTAGTCTCACCTTAGTCCTTGGGAAGACCTTTGAGAATATTATCAAGGAGCACATCTGCAGGGGTCCAGCACGGGAGATAATGCTCAGGGGAAACCAACATGGGTTCATTGCAGGCAGATCCTGCCCAACTAGCCTTGTTTCCTTTTATGACCAGGTCACCAGGTCCTTGGATGCAAGCACTGAGGTGGATGTCATTTACCTGGACTTCAAGAAGGCCTTTGACACTGTTTCTCACCCCATTTTCATAAAAAAAAAACTAGGCAACGGTGGCATTTATGCCTACACAGTCAAATGGGTGCCAAATTGACTCGATGGTCACACCCAGAGAGTGGTGGTGGATAGGTCATTTTCAACCTAGACAGATGTGGCCCGTGGAGTTCCCCAGGGCTTGGTCCTCGGGCCTATGCTATTCAACATCTTAATCAGCAACTTGGAGGTGGGCATGGAAAGCACACTGTCCACATTCGTTGATGACACAAAGCTGTGGGAGAAGTGGACACACTGGAGGGGAGGGACAGAATCCAACTAGATTTAGACAGATTATAGAGGTGGGTGGATGAGAATAGGATGGAATTTGACACAGACAAGTGCAAGGTGTTGCATCTAGGGAGAAGGAACCTGCAACATACCTATAGGCTGGGGAACACCGTTGTCAACAACACAGTGGCTGAAAGGGATCTTAAAGTCATTGTTGACTCCAGGATGGACATGAGCCGCCAATATGAGGAAGCGGTCAGTGAGGTTAACCGCACCTTGTCGTGCATCTACAGATGCATCACAAGCAGGTCCAGGGAGGTGATCCTTCCCCTCTGTGCGGCGCTGGTCAGACAGCAGTTGGAGTACTGCTTCCAGTTCTGGGCACCGCACTTCAAGAGGGACCCAGAAAGGGCTGAGGCTTGGTCTACAAGCTTTTTAAATTTTAGGAAACCTTAAGAGAGAGCCTCTACTTTCTGGAGGCAGGAATTATTTACAAGGGTAGTTCTGTCAGCTGTTTACTCTACTTGCTGTATCATTCTCTATTTTTTTATACCACTAAAGGCTTCCACTATTGAAAATGTACCCGAATATACCACAGAAGTTCCAGTCAGCTGCTTCAGTGCAAAATCCAGAATTTAGGATCTGCTTGCCACAGCGTACATGGGGCCCTGAACATGCTAAATTCAGAACTGCAATCTGAATTTTGCAAATGTAAGTGCTTTTTGACCCAATTTTCTGTCTCTAAACATGTTATGATTTGATAGCAATGAAGCTATGCAATGCAAACAGAAGCCAAAACAAGCCCCATTATAAACTGGCAATCCTAAGGCAGAGGGCATTTTTATTATAAAAATAATAAAAATAAAAAATGGTAACTTTAATGTGACTACTCCATAGAGCTATTGTATATTCTATATATGCATGAAGCAAAGCAAAATATGATGGATCACGTTAGACTCTTGAAACCATAAGAACAATGTTTGTGCCATTTCTCAGAACAGCCAGTGTGCAATCAGAGTTCAGGAAACAAGCAAAAGTCTTCAAAACTGGGATCAGCTGATAAAAGCTTCTGCCAGTGCTCAAACTATGCAAGGAAAGGGAGGTAAAACTGTCTGGGCATTTGTGCAGCACAGCTCTGAACTTGAGAATAAAGTGCATAGGATATATGAGAAAGCCCTGGAGGTTAAAGTGGGCTCTCTTATTATCAAACTACTGAAATTAACCATTGTATTTCAGTCACGTCTGTCTCTCTCAAATTACATGTCTTTTCATATTAAATATGATTCTTTTGGGCTTCTTAGATTTCTGTATTCAAAGGAAACAAAGATGCAGCCTTTTCATTTTGGTTTGATATACTGGACTGACAGATTCATAGCAATTGAAAAATACTTTTTTTTCTAGTTGATCCCCACATTGTAAATGAATAGGCTATTAAAAATTAAGTGAATTTGGTTTCTTTAACAATCCAGATATACCCGCCCTACAGCTGAGCAGGAATGATTCACTCAAGTAGGTTTACAAGTCAACCCAAGCCTACAATTTGCTACCTGCATTCATTTTTGCTTAAGTGGCATATACCTACAACAGACTTCCAGTCGGCATTCCAGAGCCATGAAGGAATGTCATGTTTGTAAACCAAACAGGAAGAGGAATAAGCCAGACACTTACATCACCTGACAGATGTATTTCTCAAACATGCCAGTTTATTTAAGGCTTTTACATGGAATGTGTTGACAACAAAAAAAAAAAAAGGAAAGAAAGAAGGAAAGAATTGGTGCCATGCTCAACATGTTTTGCACCCCGTAAAAAAGAATTAAATGACTCAATCTTCCCACCCCCTACCCCCCTTATGTCTGGAAGTAAACCTTTCTGAAATACTATAGCTACTGGCAGAACAGCAACACATAATAACATGGTAGCAACACATAAAACTGTCAGTCTTCAAGGGAAATGGATGGTTAGGCTAAGGGGGTAAACAGACTAAATCAATTTGAACATGCATGTTAAGGACTGTGAAAGGGCAGAGTTTAGTGCTGCTAGGCTGGAAAACATTTGTCTCTGTCTTGTTGTATTTCCCTACTATTCGGCGGAATCCACCCACAGGCCTCTCACTTGGCTCCAGTCAGACTCCATGGCTGATTAATGGCAGCTGGAGGTGTCCAGTAATTTCCTCACCTACTAATAAACTACAACCCAAAACAGAGGTTCCCCTCAGGCCCACATTTAACATAACTGTACTTGCTACTAGGACAAAGCCAATTACCCTGTCTCTGCTCATGTCTTTGAGATAATGCACCTTTAAGTCAGTTCTATTACTTAGCCGACTTTTGGCACATCGCCCCGTCTATCTTAGGGCAAACGATACTTGGAAGACATCTGGGTCACCTTTATAAGAGCCTAATTTTCAAGAAACCACCCTATCATTGTAGATAAAAAGTTCTGCCTAGCAGAGATCAAAACAGACCTGAGCAGCCACATTTCTTGAAAAACAGAATGATAGTCTCTCTCAGATTTCAAGCCTAGGATCACCAACACATACAATTGTGATTTCAACAGCTGAGGTTTAAGCAATCAGTCTGGCTCAGCACTTCCAACCCAAGGGTGCTCAATAAAATAGTTTATATGAAGAAATATCCTCAACAAGAATTTTTTCCAAATTTTGCTAGCTATTGAAGCAAATCTTTGTTACTCAAGGAGTTGTGTGTGCATTTCTATGTTCAGTATTAAGATAACAAAGGTTGTATTGTTTATCTAAGCTATCATTAACCACAATATAACAAGTGCTAAATTAGTAACCACTCTCATTTGAAAATTAATCATTTGCAAGGTATGAGCCAAATCTATCTCCACATATTTAAGTGAGTAAACTCTTTTACTACAGTGCAACTACTTTGAGTGAAAAAGGCATGAGACTTAGCCCTAAATGACTAATTGTGACATTTTATATCACAGATTAAATAGTAAACACGTTATCTTCAAAATGTCAGGTTCTAGCTGAATATACACAATATAAGCCTGGGATATGTTTTGTTTTACAGAAAAAACTTCATTAGCAGAACATTATTAAGACAGAAAAAAATCAAGCATTCAAAAGTTAATGTATGGTTAACCTTCCATTTAAACTTTTACTTAGCTCCTTCATACATACATATTGAAACAGTTTAAATTACATAAGCAAGTCCTTGTTTGGCAAATAATGTCTGCAAAAAGTAATAAAGAAACAGAAACGTAAGGATTATTCATGGGGAAATGCTGTCAAATATATTATTTGCAATATTTTACAAGCTAATGTCCAGGAGATAAGGCCTATCAGAGAAAAAAATGTCGTTGGTCCGGGATCTTTTGCCTGTAATGCGTTTCTAAAGTCTATTCCACAAACCAGAAAACAACGAATCGATTTAAAATAAAATCTGAACTTTTTAAACAGGTTGGAATTAGTTTGGATTCATCCTGTCCATGAAAAAGAAGAGCTCAGTATCCAATTGTTATCGTGCCTGGGCTGTTGTAAGAGACAAAGATTGCCAACATTTCTTTGCTTCCTTATTGTAGGAACAGGATATATTTGATGCCAAAGGGGATGTAAATTGTAATTTGTATTTTTCCAAAGACACCATTAACTCTTCTACTTCTTAATCACTATAGTACTTGGAAAACTAAAAGCTCTGTGTGTGTGGGTAATTTGTATTTTTCAAAAAACACCATTAATTCTGTCATTTCTTATTCACTGTAGAACTCTGAAAACCAAAATCTCTGTGTGTGTGTGTGTGTGCGCACGCGCAGGCGCGTGCATGGAAGCATATCCCTTTCTTCCCAAAAGTAGATATAATTAACATGTGGACACTGAGAAGAGACTGCTGGACAAAAAAAAACCCATTACTGGCAATGTCTGGTTGCACAAGCAACTGCTGGCACCAAGGGATTAAAAAGTAACATAACTATTTCTTCAACAGTCTTACAATAGCCTAGGAAGAAACTAATTTTCCAGACGTCTGTGCAAATGGGTATTCCAATCTCTTTGAGGTTTTCCCATTCCATCCCTTCTCCTGCTATCCTTCCTTGAGAGAGAGAAAAAGGAGACATAAATAGGACATTTTAAGCAGTTCTGAATCTATCTTTATTTTCTCCAATAATTTAACAGGAATAACAGCAGTACTAATGTGAATGTCATTGTATTTAATCTGACAGTCTGGCACAGATGCTAGAACCAGAGGGTAGTAAATACAGGAAAATATTTTAGTTTTCTTTTTTAAGACACAAAATGTAGAGATAAAATTAATTAGAATAAAGAGGGGTATCATTCCTGTGGGTCTCTGTAACCCAAAAAGCTTTTAAAATGTGTGCAGAAAACGATACTTATTTGTAATAATTCATGATCAGATTCCTTCCCTGTTTTCAAAGGTTTACTGAAAGTTTTATAACATGCTAATAACTAGATTTAAGGGTTCTGCAGCTCACCTGAAAAAGTAGCAAATAAATACCAAACCTCTACACGTACTTGTACTTTGACTTCAAACCCCCTTAGGGGGTTTGAAGTCAAAACACATACATGGATACAGGCATACCTCGTTTTATTGCGCTTCGCTTTATTGCACTTCACAGATATTGCGTTTTTTACAAATTGAAGGTTTCTGGCAACCCTGCATCAAGTCTATCAGCACCATTTTTCCAACAGCATATGCTCACTTCGTGTCTCTGTGTCACATTTTGGTAATTCTCGCAATATTTCAAACTTTTTTATTATTATTATATTTGTTATGGTGATCTGTGATCAGTGATATTTGATGTTACTATTGTAATTGTTTTGGGGTGCCACGAACTGCACCCATATAAGACGGTGAACTTAATCGATAAATGTTGTGTGTGTTCTGACTGCTCCACCGACCGGCTGTTCCCCCGTCTCTCTCCATCTCTTCGGGCCTCCCTATTCCCTGAGACACAACAATATTGAAATTAGGCCAATTAATAACCCTACAATTGCCTCTAAGTGTTCAAGTGAAAGGAAGAGTCGCACGTCTCTCACTTTAAATCAAAAGCTAGAAATGATTAAGCTTAGTGAGAAAGGTATGTCGAAAGCCGAGATAGGCTGAAAGCTAGGCGTCTTGCGCCAAGCAGTTAGCCAAGTTGTGAATGCAAAAAGATTATGACTCGCTGAAGGCTCAGATGATGGTTAGCATTTTTTAGCAATAAAGTATTTTTTAATTAAGGTATGTATATTGTTTTTTTAGACATAATGCTATTGCACACTTAATAGACTACAGTATAGTGTAAACATAACTTTTATATGCACCGGGAAACCAAAAAATTTGTGTGACTCGCTTTATTGCGATATTCGCTTTATTGCGGTGGTCTGGAACCGAACCCGCAATATCTCCGAGGTATGCCTGTATTTGTGGTCTCAGGGCCATTTGGAGATAATGATGCATTCAGAAGTTCCAGAACCCTGATTAAATGTAGTAATTTTCTTTATGTGGGACCACATAACAGTGTAACTTCTAGAAACATAAATACAGGTTTCCCTCAATTTATGCGGTAGACGCATTCCCAGGAATGGCATATAAATCAAATTCGCATAAAGCGAACCCAGTTTACAAAGAAGCACATAGGGATGCGTTCCCAGAGCAGTGAGGGAGGGAGGGAGCCTCAGGCTAGGGAAGGGGCGAGGAGGGGGGCACGGCGCAGCCCATTAGCTGCAAGCTGGTGGTATCTGCCATTCCTGGGGGTGCAGCAGGGGCAACACTGGGCTCTTCATGGCACTCAGGGTGGGCAGCAGCACCACTCATCCCACTTCTCCCCACTTACCCCATTGCTCTGCTTCTCCCCACTCACCACAGCCCCTGCTGCAGCAGCCTAGGGAGCAGCCGACACCAGTTGCCTGCAACCACTGGGCTGCACCATGCCCCAAACACCCCGGGGGTCCACTTGTCCTCACTTACCCAAGCTCCTGCTGCAGCAGCCCTAGGAGCAGCTAACACCAGTTGCCTGCAGCCGCTGGGCTGCACCATGCCCCAAACCCCCCATGGCTCTGCTTCCCCCGGGGCCCACCCCAAGCACTGGAGCCTGGTGCTTCTGCTAGCCTGAGTCTGCAGTGGCCACTGGCCCCAGCCTGCTCTTATCTGGCTGCAGGCAGCTGCCTGCCCCTGCTGCAGCCCTGGGAGTGGTGGATGCTGCTTGCTTGCAGCTGCTGGGCTGCACCATGCTGGGGGGTTCAGGGCACGGCACCCTGGGGGAAGTGGAGCCCCAAGGGGGTTGGGGCGCAGTGCAGCCCAACAGCTGCAAGCCACTTGCATCGGCCGCTCCCAGAGCAGCTGCATTAGGGGCAGGCAGCCTCATGCAGCTGGACAAGCACAGGCTGGGGCCAGTAGCCATTGCAGACTTGGGCCAGCAGCGGCACCAGGTTCTTCAGGGGTGGGTGAGTGGGGCCTAGCCCCATGGCTCTTTTCCCTCCCCTCACTGCTTTCCTCCGCTCATGGCCCGTTTCTCTCCCCTCACAAACTCAGACTTACCTGCTTGGGGAAGGGTGGAGCGCACCTATGCCAATTGCATATATGCACATTTACTTTACGTATAATGAATTTCAGGTACCAAAGGATCATTGCATAAGAGCGAATTCACATAAATCAAACCGGCATAGATTTCATAGATTTCATAGACATTAGGGCTGGAAGGGACCCTGGAGGATCATTGAGTCCAGCCCCCTGCCCCAAGGGCA